>NC_051314.1:142998413-143299176 GCF_015220235.1 Choloepus didactylus | reverse complement strand
ACTTGAACAGCATTTGTTATGTCCTCCAAGCTACTCACATGCCCAGATTCATTGATGTAAAGGCAACATATCTCTCCTACCATAGTACATGCAACACAAGCTTGCACCATCAGAATGTCCAGCACCCTGAGGTTTTGGAAGACAACAGCCACTGCATTGTCCACCTCATGTTGGAGTAGTCCCAACGAATCAAGTATTAAATTAAATCCCCTTTCTAGAATATTGGAGATGTTATATATATTCCAGTGATCAGGACACATATTGCCTAGAGGAAGGCACCACTGTTTTGCAGAAGCGGGGTGTCTGTTGTGATATGGCTGTGATGTGCAAAAGAGCCCTGGTTGCAGATTTTAGCAGGTGTTATGTTTCTTTCCTGAGTGATATTGGGAACCACATATCCTAAGCCACATCACCCCCACAAGGGAGGGAGAAAGGCCTTAAGCGAATGATCCCACAAACAAAGAGTCCAAATTCCCCTAATGCCAGGCTTAGTGCAGTCCCCTTGACCCACCAGTTAGATGAGAAATGGGTATCTCTACCTTTCTTTTTAGTTGGCTGGGCATCAGTGCATACTCAATCCCTATGATACTCAGCCAAAGTCCACCCGGCCATCTTGTATGAACAGTACACATTTCTTTGTAGGTGGTAGAGAAGGCCAACCGTCTTGGCAGTGCAGCTAAATAGGTTACTGCCATCCCCAAGCCAGGTGAGCCAGACTTAAGGTCTGTCCAAGCACCTGTGTGGTGTTGCTGTCCTAGGGGAACACATGGTGCTCCATACCCCAGCAGGACTGTGCATATAAGATTCGCCAGTGCACCAGCTGTGGTCATTACTCATTGTACATTGGGCTGCCTTGTCATAAACTGCAATAGTGTTGCCACAGTAACATTAAATTCAGGTATGGCCACCCAGGCTGTCTATCCAAGCCCCAAGGCCACAACTTCTGCAGGAACCCATTGCCTCTGTTGTTTAACCCAGACTTTTCAGCCCTAATCGGTCCAGGGAGGAAAGTCATATCCTGCACAAATTTGACATAGCCTATGATGTCACTCACCTGTACCTAAGGGTTGGGAGTCCCAGGTGGACCAGAGGAACCCTAGTGCCTTGGTGTTCTGCCACCCCATCCCCCATTCCCATGGAGTTACACAAGAGAGAGGCACCTGAGGGTAGCATCACCTCCAGGTTGGAATCAGGAGGCCTTGTAGTAATACTAGGGCAGCCTGGACCAGAAAACAGCCCTACATGGGCACATCAGTGGAAAAAAAGAAAAAGAGCAGCTGGGTAAAGTGAGACTGGGATTCCTCAAGTGTAGCCTAATCATGTGAACGCCTTGTCCTCCCCCTCCAAGCTCAGTATTTCCTACCATACATAGCAGTGCTGGGTTTCCCTTCTGCTGGAGGGCAGTGTTCAATGTCCAAACATCATCAATTAGATGGGGTCACCACCCAGTAGGTTGTTCTTCCTGATAGCCTTTGCGTAGTTCTGGTGTGAGCCTTCCATTCCTATTCCTGTGTTCTATTGTCCCATTAGCTTGGGGATGATAGGAAGCATGCAAGGTCCATCTTTCTTTTTCTTTACTAGAGAAATTTCAGATTTATAGGACTATGATGCATAAAATACAGGATTCCAATATACCACCCTATTATTTAAAACTTTCACTGGTGTGGAACATTTGTTACAATTGAGGAAAATTAACTATAGTCCATGGTTTAACTTAGGGTTCACTGTGTAGTGCAGATCCATGGATTTTTTTAAAAAAAATTTATACTGTTACCATATATACAGCCTAAAATTTCCCCTTTAAACCACATTCAGATTTCAGTGATGTTACATTCACAGGGCTGTGCTATCATCACCACCATCCATTGCCAAAACATCTCCATCATTCCAAATAGGAACTCTGTATATTTTAAGTCTTAGCTTCCCATTCCCCATCCCCACACCATCCCCTGATAACCTGTATTCTAGATTCTCACTCTGTGAGTTTGTATATTCTAATTATTTCATGCCATCAAAATCAGACAATATTTATCCTTTCATGTCTGGTTTATTTCACTCAATATGATGCCTTCAAAGTTCATGCCTGTTGTTGCATGTATCAGGACTTCATTCCTTTTTATGGCTTAATAATATCCCATTGTGTGTGTATACCACATTTTTTAATCCATCCATCAGTTGATGGACACTTGGGTTGCCTGCATCTTTTGGCAGTTATGAATAATGCCGCTATGAACATCGGTGTGCAAATATCTGTTTGAGTCCCTGCTTTCAGTTCTTTTGGGTATATACCTAGCAGAGGGATTGCTGGGTCACGTGGTAATTCTACACTTAAATTTCTGAGGAGTCATCAAATTGTCTTCCACAGTGTCTGCATCATTTTACATACCCACCAGCAGTGAATGAGTGTTCCTATTTCTCCACATCCTTTCCAACACTTGCAATTTTCCGTTTTCTTATAGAAGCCATGGTGTCTCATTGTCATTCTGATTTGCATTTCCTTGATGGCTAATGAAGTTGAGCATCTTTCCATGTGCTTTCTGGCCATTTGTATATCTTCTTCGGAAAGATGTCTATTCAAGTCTTTTGCCCATTTTTAAATTGGGTTGTTTGTATTTTTGTTGTTAAGTTGAAGGATTTTTTTATATATTCTCAATATTAGCCATTTATTGCTTATGTGGTTTTCAAATATTTTCTCCCATTGTGTGGGTTGTCTTTTCACTTTCATGAAAAAGTTCTTTGAAGAGCAAATTATTTTTATTCTCATGAGGTCCCATTTATCTATTTTTTGGTTGTTGTTGCTTGTGCTTTGGGTGTAAAGTCTAAGAAACCATTGCCTAACACAAGGCCCTGAAGATGCTTCCCTACGTTTTCTTCTAGGAGTTTGATAGTTCTGGCTATTATATTTAGGACTTTGATCCATTCTGAGTTGAGTTTTGTATAAGATGTGAAGTAGGGATCCTCATACTTGTTTGTGGGTGCTTTTGTTTGTTTTATTTTGCAAATGGAATTCCAGTTTTCCCAGCACAATTTGTTGAAGAGACTATTCTTTCTCAATTGAGTGGTCTTTTCTCCATTGTTAAAAATCAGTTGGCCATAAATATGAGGGTTGATTTCTGACCTATCAATTAGATTCCATTGGTCTATATGTCTTTCCTTGTGTGAGTACCATGCTGGTATGATTACTGTGGCTTTATAATAAGTTTTAAGATTGGGAAGTGTAAACCTCCAATTTCATTCTTCTTTGTCAAGATGGCTTTAACTCTTTGGGAATCTTACCCTTCCATATAAATTTGATGATTGACTTTTCCATTTCTGCAAAGCAGGTTGTTGGAATTTTGGTTGGAATTGCATTTTATCCATAAGAATTGACAATCTTGGTATTTAGTCTTACAATCCATGAACATGGAATGTCCTTCCATTCATTTAGGTCTTCTTGGATTTCTTTTAATAATTTTTTTTAGTTTTCTGTGTACCGGTCCTTTACATCCTTGAATAAATTTATTCCTAAATATTTGATTCTTTTAGTTGCAAAAGTAAATGGAATTTTGGTCTTCATTTTCTCCTCAGATTGCTCATTACTAGGGTATTGAAACATTACTGATTGTTGTGTATCAATCTTGAATCCCAACACTTTGCTGAACCTGTTTATTAGCTCCAGTAGCTTTGCTGTGGACTTCTCAGGATTTCTGTTCCTAGGATCATGCCATCTGCAAATAGGAAAAGTTTTACCTCTTCCTTTCCAATTTGGATTCCTTCTATTTCTTTTTCTTGCCTAACTGCTATAGCTAGAACTTCTAACACAATATTGAATAACAGTGGTGACAGTGGGCATCCTTGTCTTTTTCCAGATCTTAGAAGGAAATCTTTCAGTTTTTCACCACTGAGCACAATGCTAGCTGTGGGTTTTTCATATGTGACCTTTATCATGTTGAGGAAGTTTCCTTCTATTCCTATCTTTTGAAGTGTTTTTATCAAGAAAGGATGCTGTCAAATGTCTTTTCTGCATCAATTGATATAATCTTGCGGGCTTTTTCTTTCATTACGTTAATGTAATGTATTAAATTAATTGATTTTCTTATGTTGACTCACCCTTGCATACCAGGGATAAATCCTGCTTAATCATCATGTATAATTCTTTTAATATGCTGTTGGATTCTATTTGCAGGTATTTTGTTAAGGATTTTTACGTCCATAAGAGATATTGGCCTATAATTTTCTTATCTTGTATTTTTATCTGGCTTTGGTATAAGGGTGATGTTGACCTCACAGAAAGAATTGAGGAGTGTTCCCTCCTTTTCAATATTCAAGAGTTTGAGCAACACTGGAGTTAAGTCTTCTTGGAATGTTTGGTAGAATTCCCCTTTGAGGCCATTTGGTTCTGGGATTTTCTTTGTGGGTAGTTTTTTGATTACTGATTCAATCACTTTACTAGTGATTTGTTTGTTGAGATCTTCTATTTCTTCTTCAGTCAGTTTAGGTAATTTTTATGTTTCTAGGACTTTGTCCATTTCATCTGGGTTATCTAATTTGTTGGTTGTTCATAGCATCCTCATATAGTCCCTTCTATTTCCATGGGGTCAGTAGTGATGTCTCCCTTCTCATTTGTGATTTTTGTAACTTGAATCCTCTCTCTTTTTTTGTCAGTCTAGCTAAAAGCTTGTCCATTTTATTGATATTCTAAAAGAACCACCTTTTGGTTTTGTTGAGTCTATTTCTCTCTCTCTCTCTCTTTCTCTTTCTCTCTCTCTGTGTTCCCTATTTCATTTATATCCACTCTAATCTTTGGTGTGTCCTTCCTTCTGTTTGCATTGGGTTTAGTTTGCTTTACTTTTTCTAGTTCTTCCAGTTTTGAGGTTAGGTCTTGTGTATAGAAAGTCTTTCTTCTTTTTAATGTAAGCCTTTAGATCTATAAATTTGCCTCTTGGGATGCCTTTACTGCATCCTATAAATTTTGATTGTTGTGTTTTCATTTTTATTCACCTCAAGATATTACCTAATTTCCCTTCTGATTTCCTTTTTAACCTATTAGTTCTTTAAGGGTATGCTTAAGAGTAATTTCCACGTTTCTAGAGAAAATTCCTAAAGAAATTTTCCATTTCTCCCTCTGTTATTGATTTCTGGCTTTATTCCATTGTGTCAGAAAAGCTACATTGTATGATTTCAATATTTTTTAACTTATTGAGACTTGTTTTATGATCTAACATATGGTCTATCTGGAGAATGATCCATGTGCACTTGAGAAGAACATGTATTTTGATTTTGTTGGGTGAAGTGTTCTACATATATATTGGCTAGGTTTATTTGGTTTAGGGTATCATTCAACTATTTATTTCCTTATTGATCTTCTGACTAGAGGCTCTATCCATTATTGAATGCTGTGTACTAAAGTTTCCTACTATTAATGTAGAACCATTCATTTCTCCCTTCAAATCTGCCAGTATTTGCATCATATATTTTGGTATCTGCTATTAGGTGCACTTATAATTGTTAATCTTGTTGAATTTCCCCCTTTATCAGTATACAATGACCATATTTGTCCCTAATAACTGTTTTTTACTTCAAGTTTATTTTATCTGATATGAGTACAGCTACCTCAGCCCCCTTTTGGTTACTACTTGTATGATATTATATATATATTTTTCCATCCTTTCATATTCAATCTACTTGAGTATTTGAATTTAAGATGAGTCTCTTGCAGACATGACATAGTTGGGTCATGCTTTTTCTCCACTCTGCTAATCTCTGTCTTTGGACACAAGAGTTTAATACACTTAATTTAAAGTCACTACTCATAATGCAGGATTTTCTTCTGCCATTTTGTTATTTAGCCTTTGTAAGTCATGCTTTTTTGTTTCTCAATTCTTCTGTTAATGCTTACTTTTATGTTTATTTGATTTTTTGTGTTGAACCATTTTGAGTGCCTCTGTCTTCTATCTGGATATATTTTTCATATTTTTGCCTTGTAGTTACCATGCATTAAAATTTAACATCCTAAATATATAACAATCATTTTCAATTAGATACCAACTTTTATTTCAATAGCATACACATGCACTGTTCCTACACCCTTCCATCCTCCTACCTATTTTTGTACTTGTTACAAATTATATCCTTGTACAGTATATGTCCAAAACCATGGATTTATCTTTACTTCATGTGCATTTGCATTTTAGCACTTGTAGAAAGAAGTGAAGGTCATATCAAACAATATACTACAATAATACTGGCATTTATAATTACCCAAATGGTTACTTTTATCACAGGTCTTTGTTTCTTTATGCTGCTTTAATCCACTGTCTAGTGTCCTTTCCTTTCAGTCTGAAGAACTCCCTTTAGCATTCTTGTAGGACAGGTCTAGTGGTGATGAACTCCCTCAGCTTTTGTTTATTTGAGATCATAATCTCCTCCTCATTTTTGAAAGGGAGTTTCTCCAGATATAAAATTCATTGCTGTCAATTGTTTTCTTTCAGCACTTTAAGTATTTTAACCTGCTACCTTCTTGCCTTCATGGTTTCTGATGAGAAATTGGCACTCAGTCTAACTGGAACACACTTACACACAACACGTTTTTCTCTTGCAGTTTTCAGAAGTCTTTGCTTGTCCTTCACATTTGATAGTATGATCAAAATATGATGGGGTGTGATTTTTTTCATGTTTATCCACTTTGGTGTTCTCTTGGCTCCTTGGATGTGTGTATTCTTGTCTTTTGTTAAGTTTGGGAAGTTCTTTGTCATTATTTCTTTGAATATTCCTTCTGCCCCTTTCTTTCTTTCTTCTCCTTCTGGGATCCCCATAAAGTGTATATTGGTATGCTGATGGTGTCCCAGAGGTGTCTTGGGTGATTTTTGCTTCTCATAACTCTTTTCTCTCTGCTCCTCAGCCTGACTCATTTCAATTATCTTGTCTTTGAGTTTGCTGATTCTTTTTGCTGTCACCTCCAATCTGCTCTTGAAGCCCTCCTGGGCAATTTTCATTTCAGTTATTGTGGTCTTCAACTTTAGTAGTTCTTTTGGTTCCTTTTAAAAATTTACGTCTTTTTATTTAGATTCTCGTATTGTTCCTTCACTGTTTTCCTGATATCCTTTATTCCTTTCTCTGTATTTTCCTGCATCTCCTTGAGCAGTTTTAAGATTATTTTTTAAAGCCTTTGTTTGGTATGCCTACATTCTCATCTTCTTTTTTGGTTTTTCCTGGATTTTTATACTCTTCCTTTAGGTGAGCCACCATTTCCTATTTCTTTGTTTGCACAGTGTACATTTTAATATTTTAATATGTTAACCTTCGGATTTATTGCCTGAGATGTCTGCTTCTTGATTTTGTAAACAACTGGTGATAAGGCAGAGATTTTGTTGAGCTCCAGCCCTCCTATCAGGAAGGTCTGCTCAAGGCGAATGCAGTGTGTCAGGCTTTTCCCTGTCTTTTCTGGCCTGTTTCTTGCCTTGGGCTTTTGCTTGTTAGTTTGTTTTGGAGTCGTCCTGTTTACAGGAGTTTGAATGGCCCTTCTATTTCCCAGGAGACAAACTTTTCTCACCCAGGTATTTAAAGCAGGCAAGCCTTTGCCTCAAATTGCCTGTCTCTATAGTTTATACTTCTTTCATTGTCTCAAATACCGGGAGGGGTGGCATTCTGGAGACGAGTTTCCCAAGTCAGTCTTTTCAAGCCAAAACTGGGCCATGGACACACAAACGGGGAACAGATTAACTCCAAAGTGCCCTGGGGAGAGATCAGGAAGGGCACAAAGAGCTTCTCCCATGGCCCCCCAAAGTTGAGCTTTCTTGACCTGCCTAGTAAATGCAGACCTTCAGCTAACTGTCCCCCAAAGCCCTGAGGAAATGTAGCATCTTCAAGTCTCCACCACCACCACCTTTGTCTGCAGTGGGTTGGAACAATGGCTGTCCTCAGAGCTGGTCCTCCAGTGATCCAAAGTCTTTAATCTAAAAGCCATGAAAAACGATCAGCTCTGCCCACCCTGGTATTGGGGGAGAGGATTTTTATATCCCTTTCTGTCACCAGTGAGCTAGACAGGGACAGGACACCCACGGCAGTTGTAAACGCACCACAGAGAGAGTAATTTCCTGTTCTTTAGCATATTTACCTGCCTCTTCTAGTCTTCCCTGAATGCTGTACAATGTTCTACTAACCTCCAGAGTTTCAAAATGGCTGTTTCAGACAGTTCCTGCCTGTTTAATAGCTGTTGTGGTGGAAGGACTGAGTCCTGGGGCTCCATCCTCTGCCATCTTCCCACGATGCCCCTTGAATGGTCCATCTTATGCCGTGGGAGTGTGCCCACCACTGGGTCACTTGCCCTGTAAATGAGGTACCTTGATCTGATTGGAATCCAGTTGGATATCTGAACACACGGCACTGGTGTTTCTCCAAGGCTGCAATGGTGGTCTCAGCACCCACATGATGAATGGGAATTCCTGTCCCATATCCTGAATATGTATTTATGGCATCAAGACACCACCAGATCCCGGGCTAGGGGACAGCAGTCCTATGTGGTTGAGCTGCCACACTCATGTGGTACCTAATCTCCAGCCTAAAGGGCCCAGCTCACCACATTGTGTGGCCTGGGCACCGTCTCAGGAGTCACATGACTGTGCTATGTCTTTGGCTTCTGCTTCCTCCATGGTGAGTCCTGGTAATTTGGCCCACTCTTGCATCTGAGGTGGGCTTCTGTGTCCTGTCTGATGGACCCAGCAGGCAATCATGGCCTCCTGCTGGGTGCATGCTTGGTCAGTGTGAGGATTCCCTTCATGTTCTGCTTCAAATGGCCTTTGCCATAGGCATCTACACGGGTGATGAATAGATCTCCTTCCCAATTTGCATGCGGTTTCTACAAACCTTGTCTTCACATGCGGGGGCCTTGAATAGTCCAATCATTGATTTGCCAGTCACCAGACCACATGGCTAGCCTGTTTAAAATGGCCCACAAATCCATAAATATGTAGCAGGAAGTTGTGGTTGGAGCAGCTTGCACAGCCATCACCACTGTATGGAGTTTGGCCCACTGGGCAGAAGGCCCTCATCCTGGCTCAGTCAGTAGGTGGTCATCCTTGGGGCAGATGGCCATAGCATCCCAATGGACTCCATCAGCCCTGAGTTTTGCAGAACCACCTGTGAACCAAGCCATAACATCAGTGGGAACATAATCAAACTGGGGGCTCACTTAGACAAGAGAGGGGCAGAAGCAGCCCCTGTGGGCTGTCTTATACACTATTTCCATTTGATGATGGAGCTTTGCTGAGCAGTCCTACGTTGTTAGTGGGATTAGTGAATCCTCATGAGAATGCACAGCTATGGTGACAGAGTCATATATGGCATGTCAGTGAAACAGCCTACAGTCCCGTGTGGGCTGCCACCGCCTCAGTGACAGCAATGATATCAGGCGCTGTGGGGTCCGAGGGTGGGTGTCTTTAATCTGCAGTAATCTAGTGCCAGCCTCCAGGCTCCTGAGGTCTTTTTTACCAGCCATACCAGGCTGTTAAATTGTGACACAGTGTTTCTCAACACACCTGTCTGAAGCAAGTCCTAAACCAACAAAGTAATGTCCTTTTCCCTACCTGGGAGGCAGACTTGCTTTTGTTGAACAACCCAGAGGCTCTAGCAACTCCAGTTGCAGGTGAGAGTGGATATGCCCCATGGTTATGGCTTGAATTTCTTGTAAGGAGGGGGCGTACCCCCTCAGACCTGGTGGTGTTACGTGCCACAGACATCCAAAATGTCAATACCTGTAATGCACTCAGTGTCATTGGCTCCTGAATGGTCCAAAGGGCCCCACACACAAGCAACTGTGCACTGGCCTGCCTTGATAACCAGATCCACTCCAAAGGCCCCCAGTGCCACCAGCTTGCCCTTGCACCTGTGGGGCCTGGGGTTACCATCACTCAGGTACCTATATCTAAGAGCCCATGACAGTCCAGAACCTCCCCCCCTTTCCCCTTCTGGAGCACAGGGCCACTGATCCCCATAGGGACCTGGAGACCTTGGCCCCACCCCTAAGCATTCGTCTTAAAGGGAGTAAGATCAGGGTTAGGCAACAGAGATCATCCTCCCTCTCTGATGCAATGGGATGATAGGTGAGATTCTCTTCCTCACTGTCCTGATTGAGGTGCAGGGAGGCTATATCCTTCCCTTCTCTCCCAACTGCATTCAGGGACTTGGAGTGTGGGATGCTAAATCCTTCCCATCCTGTGAGCCCTCTTCCTCCGGTTGCTTTATGGCACATTGCAGGGGCTTCACTCCTAATTTGGAGGGACACCCCCTTATGGCAGTAGTATTGGTGAAGCTCTTTGGTAGGAGTCCTATCAATTTCTGTTTTCTCTACCCCTTGCTTTAGAAAAAGCCACATTGGGGGACTTCCAGGGAAGATGGTGGAACAGGAAGCTACAGGATTCAGTCCTTCTACCAAAGTGGCTGTTGAACATGCAGGGACTGTCTGAGACAAGTGTTCTGGGGCTCCGGAAGCCAAAAGAGCACTGTATAGCATCCAGGTAAAGTCAGATAAGAGGCTGATAAACTACAGTGGAGAACAGTGAGTTGCTCTCGCCATGCAGCGGCTGCCGGTGCCCATCCCCCACTCTGGCAGTGGGCCGCCTTGAGATCCAATCCCTGGCTACCTTGCTGGAGACAGAAAGGGACATAAAAATCCTCCTCCCCAAGATCAGGGATTGCACAGATGATCAATGATCATGGATTTTTACTAGCAAATTCAGATTGCTGGTCCCTGCTCTGAGCTTCTATTTCAACCTGCCTTGGACAAAGGCAGCAGCAGTCAATGTCTCAACCCCACCCCAGAAAGGGACAGAGGCAGTGAAGATTTAAAGACACAGTGCTTCCCTCAGGGGCTGGGGAACAGTTAACTGAAGGGCTGCATTTGTTAGGCAGGTCAGGAAAGCACAGCTTTAGGAAGCTGTCAGTGAGGCTTTTGGCATCCTTCCTGATTCCCTTCCCAGGGCATTTTAGAGCCAGTCTGCATCCCTGGCAGTTTTGACTGGGAAATACTGACTTGCAAAGTCCTCTCTAGGGTGACCCACTGCTGCAGTTTGCTAAAGCTGCCAAAATGCAATATACCAGAAATGGGTTGGTCTTTATAAAGGGGATTTATTAAGTTACAAATTTACAGTTCTAAAGCCATAAAAGTGTTCAAACTAAGGCATCAACAAGAGAGTACCTTCACTAAAGTTAGGCTGATAGTGTCCAGAACTCCTGTCAGCTGGGAAGGCACATGGCTGGCATCTGCTGGACCTTTGCTCCCAGGTTACACTGCTTTCAGCTTCTGATTCTAGTGGCTTTCTCCTTAAGCATCTGTGGGTTCTCATTTAGCTTCTCCAGGGCAAACTCTGGGCTTCATCTCTTAGGCCAGCATTTCTCTGTCTGCATCTCCAAGTGTCTGGGTCTGTGTCAGCACTCTCTCTCTCTCCCTCTCTCTCCTTGAGGTCCCTTAACGACTAAATTAAACTAATTAAGACCCACCTTGAATGGAGGGGGTCACATCTCCATGGAAATAATCTAATCAAATGGTCCCACACACAGCAAGTCCGCACACACAAGATTGGATTAGAAAAGCATGGCTTTTCTGGGGTTACATAACAGTTTCAAACCTGTGCACACAAGAGTGGATTAAAAGAGCATGGCTTTTCTGGGGTACATAACAGTTTCAAACCTGCACATTCCACCCTCTGGACCCCAGAAAGACATGTTCTTTCCAAATGCAAAATATATTCATTCCATCACAATACACAAAGCCTTAAATCATTTCAGTAACAATACAAATACAATACCAAGTCAAAAACAGTACAAAATCTCAGGCATGATCTGTTCCAAGGCAAAATTCTCCTCTGGCTGTAGACCTGTGAAATTTAGAACAAGTTATCTTGCTTCCAGTATACAAGGAGGGACAGTGATAGGAAAAATGTTCCCATTGCCATAGGGAGCGATTGGAAGGAAAACAGGGGTCATGGGAACCAAACAATCTAGGCCTTTTCTATCAAACTCCTCACAATTCTTCCAGAATCTTCCCCTTATCCATTTAAAAAGTTGTTCCAACATGTGGTATTTGCAAACTCAGTAGCACCCTACTTCTCTGGTATTAAAATCTGTTCTGGTTTACTAAAGTTGCATCTGTGGGTTCTCCCTTAGCTTCTCTGGGGCAGACTTCTTAGCTTCATCTCTTAGCCTAACATCTCCACACGTCTTTCTGTCTGCATCTCCTCTCCAATCATCTGGGTCTGTGTAGGCTCTGAGCTCACTCTCTCTCCCTGAGCTCTCTTAAGGACTCCATTAGACTAATTAAGACCCATCCTGAATGAGCAGGGTCACTCATAGAAATAATTTAATCAAAAGATCCCATGCACAGTAAGTCTGCACTCACAAGATTGCATTAAAAGAGCATGGCTTTTCTGGGGTACATAATAGTTTCAAACCAGTATACCCTTCTCCCAGAATTTGCCCTCCAGGCAAAAGCAGCTAGAGATAACAGAGGAAAAGGCACTATAGGGGCAAAACAAAACCAAACAGATTCCTTGAGAATAAACAGGAGAACGGAAGCTTTCTCTTGGAGGGGAAACAATTGCCTAAAAAGTGCAATCTCAAATATTGTACCATATATCCAGGCAAGAACCAGAAGAAGAAGAGCTGAAAAAATTTGATCAGTTAATCATGAGCAATTCTAAAGGTCTAGAATAATTTGATCCAAGCATCAAGGAAGAGTCTTAACACAAAGTTAAGCAACAAAGAGAGAAATTGACCTTCAGAGTAAACTCATCAAGATAATTAGAGGCCTGGACATCAGTAAAAATTACAAGCTGCACTAAGAAACAGGAAGACACGGCACAGTAAAGGGGACAGATTAAAAGTTCAGAAGAGACACAGAATTTGTAACAGCTAATCAAAGATGTTCAAACAAGTCTCGTAGATCAATTCAAGGCGATGAAGGAAAATATGGCTAAAGAGATAAAGGATATTAAGGAGCCAATCTGTGAGAATAAAGAAGAATTTGAAAGCATAAAAAGAAACATAACAGAAATTATGGGGATGAAAGTGATTAAAAATACACTAGAGGCATACCACAGAAGATTTGAACAGGCAGAAGAAAGAATCAGCAACATAGAAGACAGGACAATTGAAATCTTACAGACAGAACAAAAGATAGAGAGAAGAATGTAAAAAAATGAGCAGGGTTTTAGGAATATGAATGGCAGCATGAAGTGCACAAACATACATGTTATGGATGTCCTAAAAGGAGAAGAGAAGGGAAAGGGGGTGGAAAGAATATTTGATGAAATAATGGCCAAATATTCCCCAACTCTTATGAAAGACATAAGAAGGGCAATGAACTCCAAACAGAATAAATAGATATTCCATGCAAATAGTAACTAAAAAGAGCTAAGGTAGCTATATTAATATTGGACAAAACAGATCTTAAATGCAGAATAAATCCTAGTATACCTATTCCGAGACACATAGTAATCTAGTAATCAGAATGTCAAATGCCAAGGACAGAGAATTCTGAAAGCAGCAAGAGAAAAGTGGTTGGCACATACAAGGGCTCCTCAATAAGACTAAATTCTGATTTCTCAGCAGAAACCATGGAGATAAGAAGGCAGTGGTATGATATATTTAAGGTACTGCAAGAGAAAAACTGCCAGCCTAAAATTCTTATCTGGCAAAACTATCCTTTAAAAATGAGGGAGAGGAGGCGGGGCAAGATGGCAGACTGGTGAGCTGTATGTTTTAGTTACTCCTCCAGGAAAGTAGGTAAAAAGCCAGGAACTGCGTGGACTGGACACCACAGAGCAATCTGTCTTTGGGCATACTTCATACAACACTCATGAAAACGTGGAACTGCTGAGATCAGCGAAATCTGTAAGTTTTTGCGGCCAGGGGACCCGCGCCCCTCCCTGCCAGGCTCAGTCCCGGGGGAGGAGGGGCTGTCAGCTCCAGGAAGGAGAAGGGAGAATTGCAGTGGCTGCTCTCATCGGAAACTCATTCTACTGATTCAAACTCCAACCATAGATAGACTGAGGCCAGACACCAGAGACTCTGAGAGCAGCCAGCCCAGCAGAGAGGAGACGGGCATAGAAGGAAAACAACACGAGAAGCTCCAAAGTAAAAGCAGAGGATTTTTGGAGTTCTGGTGAACACAGAAAGGGGAAGGGCGGAGATCAGGCCTTGAGGCGCATATGCAAATCCCGAAGCAAGGCTGATCTCTCTGCCCAGGGCACCTTTCCTTAATGGCCCTGGTTGCTTTGTCTATTAGCATTTCAATAACCCATTAGATCTCTGAGGAGGGCCGTTTTTTTTTTTTTGTTTTTTTTTTTTTTTTTTTTTTTTTTAAATCCTTTTTGCTTTTTCTAAAACAATTACTCTAAGAAGCTCAATACAGAAAGCTTCAAAGAATTGAAATTTGGGCACGTCAAGTCAAGAGCAGAACTAAGAGAGCTCTGAGACAAAAGGCAATAATCCAGTGGCTGAGAAAATTCACTAAACAACACAACTTCCCAAGAAAAGGGGGGTGTCCGCTCACAGCCACCATCCTGGTGGACAGGAAACACTCCTGCCCATCGCCAGCCCCATAGCCCAGAGCTGCCCCAGACAACCCAGTGTGACGGAAGTGCTTCAAATAAAAGGCACACACCACAAAACTGGGCGTGGACATTAGCCTTCCCTGCAACCTCAGCTGAATGTCCCAGAGCTGGGAAGGGGGAGCAGTGTGAATTAACAGAGCCCCATTCAGCCATCATTTGAGCAGACTGGGAGCCTCCCAACACAGCCCAGCAGCCCAGAACTGCCCTGGGGGGACGGCACTCACCTGTGACATAGCACAGTCATCCCTCAACAGAGGACCCGGGGTGCACAGCCTGGAAGAGGGGCCCACTTGCAAGTCTCAGGAGCCATACGCCAATACCAAAGACTTGTGGGTCAGTGGCAGAGACAAACTGTGGCAGGACTGAACTGAAGGATTAGACTATTGCAGTAGCTTTAAAACTCTAGGATCATCAGGGAGATTTGATTGTTAGGGCCACCCCCCCTCCCCGACTGCCCAGAAACACGCCCCACATACAGGGCAGGCAACACCAACTACACACGCAAGCTTGGGACACCAATTGGGCCCCACAAGACTCACTCCCCCACTCACCAAAAAGGCTAAGCAGGGGAGATCTGGCTTGTGGAGAACAGGTGGCTCGTGGACGCCACCTGCTGGTTAGTTAGAGAAAGTGTACTCCACGAAGCTGTAGATCTGATAAATTAGAGATAAGGACTTCAACTGGTCTACAAACCCTAAAAGACCCCTATCAAGGACAGCAAATGCCACGAGGCCAAAAACAACAGAAAATTATAAAGCATATGAAAGAACCAGACGATATGGATAACCCAAGCCCAAGCACCCAAATCAAAAGACCAGAAGAGACACACCTAGAGCAGCTACTCAAAGAACTAAAGATGAACAATGAGACCCTAGTACGGGATATGAAGGAAATCAAGAAGACCCTAGAAGAGCATAAAGAAGACATTGCAAGACTAAATAAAAAATGGATGATCTTATGGAAATTAAAGAAACTGTTGACCAAATTAAAAAGATTCTGGACACTCATAGTACAAGACTAGAGGAAGTTGAACAACGAATCAGTGACCTGGAAGATGACAGAATGGAAAATGAAAGCATAAAAGAAAGAATGGGGAAAAAAATTGAAAAACTCGAAATGGACCTCAGGGATATGATAGATAATATGAAACGTCCGAACATAAGACTCATTGGTGTCCCAGAAGGGGAAGAAAAGGGTAAGGTCTAGGAAGAGTATTCAAAGAAATTGTTGGGGAAAACTTCCCAAATCTTCTAAACAACATAAATACACAAATCATAAATGCTCAGCGAACTCCAAATAGAATAAATCCAAAAAAACCCACTCCGAGACATATACTGATCACACTGTCAAACATAGAAGAGAAGGAGCAAGTTCTGAAAGCAGCAAGAGAAAAGCAATTCACCACATACAAAGGAAACAGCATAAGACTAAGTAGTGACTACTCAGCAGCCACCATGGAGGCGAGAAGGCAATGGCACGATATATTTAAAATTCTGAGAGAGAGGAATTTCCAGCCAAGAATACTTTATCCAGCAAAGCTCTCCTTCAAATTTGAGGGAGAGCTTAAATTTTTCACAGACAAAGAAATGCTGAGAGAATTTGCTAATAAGAGACCTGCCCTACTGGAGATACTAAAGGGAGCCCTACAGACAGAGAAACAAAGACAGGACAGAGAGACTTGGAGAAAGGTTCAGTACTAAAGAGATTCGGTATGGGTACAATAAAGGATATTAATAGAGAGAGGGAAAAATATGGCAAACATAATCCAAAGGATAAGATGGCCGATTCAAGAAATGCCTTCACGGTTTTAACGTTGAATGTAAATGGATTAAACTCCCCAATTAAAAGATATAGATTCGCAGAATGGATCAAAAAAAATGAACCATCAATATGTTGCATACAAGAGACTCATCTTAGACACAGGGACACAAAGAAATTGAAAGTGAAAGGATGGAAAAAAATATTTCATGCAAGCTACAGCCAAAAGAAAGCAGGTGTAGCAATATTAATCTCAGATAAAATAGACTTCAAATGCAGGGATGTTTTGAGAGACAAAGAAGGCCACTACATACTAATAAAAGGGGCAATTCAGCAAGAAGAAATAACAATCGTAAATGTCTATGCACCCAATCAAGGTGCCACAAAATACATGAGAGAAACATTGGCAAAACTAAAGGAAGCAATTGATGTTTCCACAATAATTGTGGGAGACTTCAACACATCACTCTCTCCTATAGATAGATCAACCAGACAGAAGACCAATAAGGAAATTGAAAACCTAAACAATCTGATAAATGAATTAGATTTAACAGACATCTACAGGACATTACATCCCAAATCACCAGGATACACATACTTTTCTAGTGCTCACGGAACTTTCTCCAGAATAGATCATATGCTGGGACATAAAACAAGCCTCAATAAATTTAAAAAGATTGAAATTATTCAAAGCACATTCTCTGACCACAATGGAATACAATTAGAAGTCAATAACCATCAGAGACTTAGAAAATTCACAAATACCTGGAGGTTAAACAACACACTCCTAAACAATCAGTGGGTTAAAGAAGAAATAGCAAGAGAAATTGCTAAATATATAGAGACGAATGAAAATGAGAACACAACATACCAAAACCTATGGGATGCAGCAAAAGCAGTGCTAAGGGGGAAATTTATAGCACTAAACGCATATATTAAAAAGGAAGAAAGAGCCAAAATCAAAGAACTAATGGATCAACTGAAGAAGCTAGAAAATGAACAGCAAACCAATCCTAAACCAAGTAGAAGAAAAGAAATAACAAGGATTAAAGCAGAAATAAATGACATAGAGAACAAAAAAACAATAGAAAGGATAAATATCACCAAAAGTTGGTTCTTTGAGAAGATCAACAAGATTGACAAGCCCCTAGCTAGACTGACAAAATCAAAAAGAGAGAAGACCCATATAAACAAAATAATGAATGAAAAAGGTGACATAACTGCAGATCCTGAAGAAATTAAAAAAATTATAAGAGGATATTATGAACAACTGTATGGCAACAAACTGGATAATGTAGAAGAAATGGACAATTTCCTGGAAACATATGAACAACCTAGACTGACCAGAGAAGAAATAGAAGACCTCAACCAGCCCATCACAAGCAAAGAGATCCAATCAGTCATCAAAAATCTTCCCACAAATAAATGCCCAGGGCCAGATGGCTTCACAGGGGAATTCTACCAAACTTTCCAGAAAGAACTGACACCAATCTTACTCAAACTCTTTCAAAACATTGAAAAAAATGGAACACTACCTAACTCATTTTATGAAGCTAACATCAATCTAATACCAAAACCAGGCAAAGATGCTACAAAAAAGGAAAACTACCGGCCAATCTCCCTAATGAATATAGATGCAAAAATCCTCAACAAAATACTTGCAAATCGAATCCAAAGACACATTAAAAAAATCATACACTATGACCAAGTGGGGTTCATTCCAGGCATGCAAGGATGGTTCAACATCAGAAAAACAATCAATGTATTACAACACATTAAAAACTCGAAAGGGAAAAATCAATTGATCATCTCAATAGATGCTGAAAAAGCATTTGACAAAATCCAACATCCCTTTTTGATAAAAACACTTCAAAAGGTAGGAATTGAAGGAAACTTCCTCAACATGATAAAGAGCATATATGAAAAACCCACAGCCAGCATAGTACTCAATGGTGAGAGACTGAAAGCCTTCCCTCTAAGATCAGGAACAAGACAAGGATGCCCGCTGTCACCACTGTTATTCAACATTGTGCTGGAAGTGCTAGCCAGGGCAATCCGGCAAGACAAAGAAATAAAAGGCATCCAAATTGGAAAAGAAGAAGTAAAACTGTCATTGTTTGCAGATGATATGATCTTATATCTAGAAAACCCTGAGAAATCAACGATACACCTACTAGAGCTAATAAACAAATTTAGCAAAGTAGCGGGATACAAGATTAATGCACATAAGTCAGTAATGTTTCTATATGCTAGAAATGAACAAACTGAAGAGACACTCAAGAAAAAGATACCATTTTCAATAGCAACTAAAAAAATCAAGTACCTAGGAATCAACTTAACCAAAGATGTAAAAGACCTATACAAAGAAAACTACATAACTCTACTAAAAGAAATAGAAGGGGACCTTAAAAGATGGAAAAATATTCCATGTTCATGGATAGGAAGGCTAAATGTCATTAAGATGTCAATTCTACCCAAACTCATCTACAGATTCAATGCAATCCCAATCAAAATTCCAACAACCTACTTTGCAGACTTGGAAAAGCTAGTTATCAAATTTATTTGGAAAGGGAAGATGCCTCGAATTGCTAAAGACACTCTAAAAAAGAAAAACGAAGTGGGAGGACTTACACTCCCTGACTTTGAAGCTTATTATAAAGCCACAGTTGCCAAGACAGCATGGTACTGGCACAAAGATAGACATATAGATCAATGGAATCGAATTGAGAATTCAGAGATAGACCCTCAGATCTATGGCCGACTGATCTTTGATAAGGCCCCCAAAGTCACCGAACTGAGCCATAATGGTCTTTTCAACAAATGGGGCTGGGAGAGTTGGATATCCATATCCAAAAGAATGAAAGAGGACCCCTACCTCACCCCCTACACAAAAATTAACTCAAAATGGACCAAAGATCTCAATATAAAAGAAAGTACCATAAAACTCCTAGAAGATAATGTAGGAAAACATCTTCAAGACCTTGTATTAGGAGGCCACTTCCTAGACTTTACACCCAAAGCACAAGCAACAAAAGAGAAAATAGATAAATGGGAACTCCTCAAGCTTAGAAGTTTCTGCACCTCAAAGGAATTTCTCAAAAAAGTAAAGAGGCAGCCAACTCAATGGGAAAAAATTTTTGGAAACCATGTATCTGACAAAAGACTGATATCTTGCATATACAAAGAAATCCTACAACTCAATGACAATAGTACAGACAGCCCAATTATAAAATGGGCAAAAGATATGAAAAGACAGTTCTCTGAAGAGGAAATACAAATGACCAAGAAACACATGAAAAAATGTTCAGCTTCACTAGCTATTAGAGAGATGCAAATTAAGACCACAATGAGATACCATCTAACACCGGTTAGAATGGCTGCCATTAAACAAACAGGAAACTACAAATGCTGGAGGGGATGTGGAGAAATTGGAACTCTTATTCATTGTTGGTGGGACTGTATAATGGTTCAGCCACTCTGGAAGTCAGTCTGGCAGTTCCTTAGAAAACTAGATATAGAGCTACCATTCGATCCAGCGATTGCACTCCTCGGTATATACCCGGAAGATCGGAAAGCAGTGACACGAACAGATATCTGCACGCCAATGTTCATAGCAGCATTATTCACAATTGCCAAGAGATGGAAACAACCCAAATGTCCTTCAACAGATGAGTGGATAAATAAAATGTGGTATATACACACGATGGAATACTACGCGGCAGTAAGAAGGAACGATCTGGTGAAACATATGACAACATGGATGAACCTTGAAGACATAATGCTGAGCGAAATAAGCCAGGCACAAAAAGAGAAATATTATATGCTACCACTAATGTGAACTTTGAAAAATGTAAAACAAATGGTTTATAATGTAGAATGTAGGGGAACTAGCAGTAGAGAGCAATTAAGGAAGGGGGAACAATAATCCAGGAAGAACAGATAAGCTATTTAACGTTCTGGGGATGCCCAGAAATGACTATGGTCTGTTAATTTCTGATGGTTGTAGTAGGAACAAGTTCACTGAAATGTTGCTATATTATGTAACTTTCTTGGGGTAAAGTAGGAACATGTTGGAAGTTAAGCAGTTATCTTAGGTTAGTTGTCTTTTTCTTACTCCCTTGCTATGGTCTCTTTGAAATGCTCTTTTATTGTATGTATGTTTTCTTTTTAACTTTTTTTTTCATACAGGTGATTTGAAAAAAGAAGGGAAAGTTAAAAAAAAAAAAAAAAGAAAAAAGACAAACAAGGGGAAAAAAAAAAAAAAAAAAAGATGTAGTGCCCCCTTGAGGAGCCTGTGGAGAATGCAGGGGTATTCGCCTACCCCACCTCCATGGTTGCTAACATGACCACAGACATAGGGGACTGGTGGTTTGATGGGTTGAGCCCTCTACCATAAGTTTTACCCTTGGGAAGACGGTTGCTGCAAAGGAGAGGCTAGGCCTCCCTATATTTGTGCCTAAGAGTCTCCTCCTGAATGCCTCTTTGTTGCTCAGATGTGGCCCTCTCTCTCTGGCTAAGCCAACTTGAAAGGTGAAATCACTGCCCTCCCCCCTACGTGGGATCAGACACCCAGGGAAGTGAATCTCCCTGGCAACGTGGAATATGACTCCCAGGGAGGAATGTAGACCTGGCACCGTGGGACGGAGAACATCTTCTTGACCAAAAGGGGGATGTGAAAGGAAATGAAATAAGCTTCAGTGGCAGAGAGATTCCAAAAGGAGCCGAGAGGTCACTCTGGTGGGCACTCTTATGCACACTTTAGACAACCCTTTTTAGGTTCTAAAGAATTGGGGTAGCTGGTGGTGGATACCTGAAACTATCAAACTACAACCCAGAACCCATGAATCTCGAAGACAGTTGTATAAAAATGTAGCTTATGAGGGGTGACAATGGGATTGGGAAAGCCATAAGGACCAAACACCACTTTGTCTAGTTTATGGATGGATGTGTAGAAAAGTAGGGGAAGGAAACAAACAGACAAAGGTACCCAGTGTTCTTTTTTACTTCAATTGCTCTTTTTCACTCTAATTATTATTCTTGTTATTTTTGTGTGTGTGCTAATGAAGGTGTCAGGGATTGATTTAGGTGATGAATGTACAACTATGTAATGGTACTGTAAACAATCGAAAGTACAATTTGTTTTGTATGACTGCGTGGTATGTGAATATATCTCAATAAAATGATGATTAAAAAAAAAAATAAAAAAAAAAATAAAAAAAATAAAAAAAAAATAAAAAAAAACAAAAAAAAAAAAACAAAAAAAAAAAAAAAAAAAAAAAAGAGGGAGAGTTGAAAATATTCACAGATAAACAGAAACTGAGTTTGTTGACAAGAGACCTGCCCTACAAGAAATATCAAAGGGAGTTCCATAGGCTGAAAGGAAAAGACAGGAGAGAATGGCTGGGAGCAGTGTGAATAAATGAAGATTGTCAGTAAGCGTAGCTAAAAAGGTAAAAAGAGAGAGAAAAAACAGATATGACATATAAAAACCAAAGGATAAAATGTCTGAAGTAAGTACTGACTTTACAGTAATAAATTGAATCTTAATGGATTAAACTCCCCAATCAAAAGACACAGATGGACAGAATGGATTTAAAAGCATGGTTCAACTATGTGCTGTTTACAAGAGACTCCACTTAGACCCAAAGACACAAATTGACTGAAAGTAAAATGTTGTAAAAAGATATCCCATGTAAATAGTAACTAAAAAGAGCTGGGGTAGCTATATTTTTTTTTTATTAAATTCAGTTTTATTGAAATACATTCACACACCATACAATCATCCATGATATACAATCCACTGTCCACAGTATGATAACATAGTTATGCGTTCATCACTACAATCTATCTCTGAACATTTTCCTTACATCAGAAAGAACCAGAACAAGAATAAAAAATAAAAGTGAAAAAAAAAAAAAACACCCAAATCATCCCCCCATCCCACCTCATTTGTCCTTTAGTTTTTATCCCCATTCCTCCACTCATCCATACACTAGATAAAGGGGGTGTGATCCACAAGGTCTTCAAAATCACACTGTCACCACTTGTAATCTACATTATTACATAATTGTCTTCAGGAGTCCAGACTGCTGGGTTGGAGTTTGGTAGTTTCAGGTATTTACTTCTAGCTATTCCAATACATTAAAGCCTAAGAGGTGTTATCTATATAGTGCATAAGAATGTCCTCCAGAGTGACCTCTTGACTCTATTTGGAATCTCTCAGCCACTGAAACTATTTTGTCTCATTTTGCATCCCCCTTTTGGTCAAGAAGTTACTCTCAGTCCCACGATGTCGGGTCCACGTTCATCCCCGGGAGTCATACTCTGTGTTGCCAGGGAGATTTACACCCCTGGGAGTTGGGTCCCACGTAGGGGGGAGGGCAGCGAGTTCACCTGTCAAGATGGCTCAGTTACAGAGAGAGAGGGCCACATCTGAGCAACAAAGAGGTACTCAGGGGGAGACTCTTAGGCACCATTACATACAACTTTAGACTCTCCTTTGTGGTAATGAGCTTCATAAGGGCAAGTCCCATGCTCGAGGGCTCAGCACATCAAACCGCCAGTCCCAATGTTTGTGACAACATACGGTAGGGGATCAGCATCTCAAAGTTTAGAGATAGGCCTTACAATTCAGGGATAGAGTTAACTGCTGTAAGAGCTTACAATCTAGGGACTATTACAATTATTGTGTCCACGTTAGGCTATGTTCTAAGATTCAATTTTGAGTTTACACATTGTAGTTAGTCCATATTGGTGAGGCATCATCCCTCTCACCATGTTTTCTCCAACACTTTTACTCCTATATATATATTTTTCCTACAATTTTATAGAGTTATATTCCCATACCATACATTTATCCACAGTGTACAATCAGTTGTTCATGGTATCATCATAAAGTTGTACATTTATCACCACAATCAGCATTTGAACATACTGATTACTACAAGAAAAATTGTTTTTTTTTTTTTTAGCAATAAGAAAAAATGATAAAAAGAAAAATAACGTCATACAATACAATATACTACTAAGGACAGCAAATAACACCACTATGGGGTAGCTATATTAATATTGGACAAAATAGATCTTAAATGCAGAATAATAAGAGACATAGGACACTATGTATTAATAAAAGGGGTTATCCACCAAGAAGAAAGAACAATCATAAATATTTATGCACCTAACCACAGCGCTCCAAAATACATGATGCAAACACTGTCAAAACTGAAAGGAGAAACAGATGTTTCCACAATATTAAGTGGAGATTTCAATACACCACTCTCATCAATAGATAGAACTTCTAGACAGAGGATCAAAAGGAAACAGAGAACTCGAATAGTATGATAAATGAACTAGATCTGACAAACATATACAGAACAACACACCCCCAAAATAGCAGAATATACATTCTTCTCAAGTGCACATGGATCACTGTCCAGGATAGATCACATGTTTGGTCATAAAACAAGTCTCAATAAATTTAAAAAGATTGAAATTATACAAAGCCCTTTCTCTGACCATGAAAGAATGAAGCTGAAAATCAATAACAGCCAGAGAACCAAAAAATTTCACAAATATACAGAAGTTAAACAATACACTCTTAAACAGTGAGTCAAAGAGTAAATTGCAAGAATAAATTAGTAAATATCTCAATATGAATGAAAATGAGGACACAACATATAGGATGCAGCTAAGGCAGTGCTGAGAGAGAAATTTTTAGCCCTAAATACCTACATGAAAAAAGAAGAATGTGCTAAAGTCATAGTCCTAGCTGCACATCTATGGGAACTAAAAAAAAAAAAAAACATAACAAAACATTAAAATAACCCCAAAGTGAGCAGAAGGAAAGAAACAACAAAGATTAGGGCAGAAATAAATGAAATTGAGACTCAAAAACAAAAGAGAGGATTAACAAAACCAAAAGTTAGTTCTTTGAGAAGAGCAATAAAACTGAAAAACTCTTAGCTAGACTGACAAAGAAAAAAACAGAGAAGATGCAAGTAAATAAAATCAGACATGAGAGGGGGGACATTACTACTGACCCCACAGAAATAAAAAGAATCATATGAGGATACTATAAAAACTCTATGCCAACAAATTAGATAACTTGGATAAAATGGACAAATTCCTAGAAACACAGGAACAACCTACACTGACTTTAGAAGAAACAGAAGAGCACAGCAAACCAATTACAACTAAATAGATTGAATTAGTAATCAAAAATTTCCCAACAAAGAAAAGCCCAGGATCAGATAGCTTCACAGGTGAATTCTACCAATCATTCAAAAATGAATCAATACCGGATTATTGACTTCTGACTTGGGCAAGATGGTGGCATAGAGAGGAGTGGAAGCTAAGCAGTCCCCCTGGAACAACTACAAAAAACCAGAAACAACTAGTAAATAACCCAGAATAACTGCGGGGGGACAAACGAGACCATCCATTCATCATACACCAACCTGAATTGGGAGGAATGCCCGAGAACACAGCATAAAATCTGTAAGTAAAACCTGCGGAACCAGGTCGGGAGACCCCCTTCCCCATAGCCCGAGCTGCAAAGCCTTGTGGTGCCACAGAGAAGCTCTCTCCCAGCAAGCGAATATAGCTCAGCTGAGCTCCAACTGGGGTTTTAAGTAGCGAGTGTGAACTGCTCACTACAGGTACACAGCCCCAAAAAACAGACAGAGGCTTTGGGTGACGACTGACCTGGGAGAGCCGGAGGGTCGCCTTGACTGGGTCTGAAGGGGACTATCTGTTTCTTCTTTGGCTCAGTGGAGAAAACCCCAGTCATTTTCAGTTTCCAGGGCTGTGACTCGGGGAAGGGTGGAGACACCACAAGCAGAGAGTGAGACCATTGAAATGCTAATGACCTCCACCTGGGGGCTCTGTCTTCTCTAGGAGGAAAGGGGTGGGGCCCTTTCCATTCAGAACCAGACCCCAGAGCCTGGGGGAACACGGCCACACCTCCTCACACCAGTCAAGAATTATAGGCTAACAGGCATCACCTGCTGGGCAGAAAAGCACAGTGACCTGAGGCATCAAAGGATGGAGCAATTTTCTAAGACACACCCGCAGGGAAACCAGATACTGAATATTTCTTCCCTCTGGGACCTGAGCCTGTTCTGGTCTGGGAAAACCTGATTTGGATAACCAAGGAAACCATGCCTAGACAACAGAAAATTACAACCTACACTAAGAAAAACAAAGTTATGGCCCAGTCAAAGGAACAAATGTACACTTCAACTGAGATACAGGAATTTAAACAACTAATGCTAAATCAATTCAAAAAGTTTAGAGAAGATATCGCAAAAGAGATAGAGGCTGTAAAGGAAGCACTGGACATGTATACGGCAGAAATCAAAAGTTCAAAAAACCTACTAGTAGAATCTATGGAAATGACAGGCACAACACAAGAGATGAAAGACACAATGGAAACATACAACAGCAGATCTCAAGAGGCAGAAGAAAACACTCAGGAACTGGAGAACAAAACACCTGAAAGCCTACACGCAAAGGAGCAGATGGAGAAAAGAATGAAAAAATATGAGCAACGTCTCTGGGAACTCAAAGATGAAACAAAGTACAATAATGTACATATCATTGGTGTCCCAGAAGGAGAAGAGAAGGGAAAAGGGGCAGAAGCAATAATAGAGGAAATAATTAATGAAAATTTCCCATCTCTTATGAAAGACATAAAATTACAGATCCAAGAAGCGCAGCATACTCCAAACAGAAGAGATCTGAATAGGCCTACGCCAAGACACTTAATAATCAGATTATCAAATATCAAAGACAAAGAGAGAATCCTGAAAGCAGCAAGAGAAAAGCAATCCGTTACATACAAAGGCAGCTTAATAAGACTATGTGTGGATCTCTCAGCAGAAACCATGGAGGCAAGAAGGAAGTGGTGTGATATATTTAAGATACTGAAAGAGAAAAACCGCCAACCAAGAATCCTGTATCCAGCAAAGCTGTCCTTCAAATATGAGGGAGAGCTCAAAATATTTTCTGACAAACAGACAATGAGAGACTATGTGAACAAGACACCTGTCCTACAGGAAATACTAAAGGGAGCACTACAGGGTGATAGAAGACAGGAGTGTGTGGTTTGGAACACAGTTTTGGGAGATGGTAGCACAACAATGTAAGTACACTGAACACAGGTAACTATGAATATGGTTGAGAGAGGAAGGTGGGGAGCATGTGAGACACCACAAGAAAGGAGGAAAGATAACAACTGGGACTGTGTAACTTGCTGAAATCTAGAGTATTCAACAATTGTGATAAAATGTACAAATACGTTCTTTTACGAGGGAGAACAAGCAAATGTCAACCTTGCAAGGTGTTAAAAATGGGGAGGCATTGGGGGAGGGATGCAATCGGCATAAACTAGAGACTGTAACTAATAGAATCATTGTATTATGCTTCCTTTAATGTAACAAAGGTGATATACCAAGGTGAATGCAGATAAGAGGGGGGGATAGGGGAGGCATGTTAGACACTTGACATTGGTGGTGTTGTCTGATTCTTTATTCTACTTTGATTTAAGGTTATTTTTCCTTTTGCTGCTTCCTAGCTGTCATTTTTTTGTTTCCTCTTTCTTTTGCCTCTCTACCCTCTTTGACTCTCCCTCCTGCCTTGTGGAAGAAATGTAGATGCTCTTGCTTAGTATGAGCAGAATGTTCAATTAGGATGAACTTAAATGTTTGGAAATGAACAGGGGTGTTGGTAGAAAGATGTGAGAATAACTAACAGCACCGAATGGTGTGTGAATGAGGTGGAAAGGGGAAGCTCAGAGTCATATATGACACCAGAAGGAAAGTTGGAGGTCAAAAGATGGAAATGTATAAAACTGAATCCTATGGTGGGCAATGTCCATGATCAACTGTACAAATACTAGAAATCACTTCATGAACCAGAACGAATGTATGACAATACAATTAGAAGTTAATAATAGAGGGGCATATAGGGAAGAACTATATACCTATTACAAACTATATACTACAGTTAGTAGTAGTTCAGCATTTTTTCATAAACAGTAACAAGCGTACTATATCAGTACTAGGAGTCAACAATTGAGGGGGGTTGTTTAGGGATAGGGGAGATTTAGAGTTTCCTTTTCTTTTTTTCTTTTTTCATCTTTCACTTTATTTCTTTTCTGGAGTAATGAAAAGTTTCTAAAAATTGAATGAAAATTAAGTGTGATGGATGCACAGCTGTATGAGGGTACCCAGGGGCAAGTGATTGTACACTTTGGATCTTTGGATGATTGTATGGTATCTGAACAATCTCAATAAAAAAGAAAAAAAAAAAGAAAAAAAAAATGAATCAATACCAATCCTGCTCAAACTCTCCCAAGAAGTTAAGAGGAGGGAACACTACATAACTCATTCTATGAAACTGACATCACCCTAATACCAAAGCTAGATAAAGATACTACATGATAAGAAAATTACAGATCAGTTACTCTAATGAATACAGGTGCAAAAATCCTCAACAAATTATCTGCAAATTGAATCCAACAGTATATTAAAAGAATTATACACAATGATCAGCAGGATTTATCCCTGGTATGCAACGGTAATTCAACATAAGAAAATCAATTAATGTAATACCACCACATTAACAGAATGAAAGAAAAAACCCACATGATTATCTCAATTGATGCAGAAAAGGCATTGGACAAAATCCAGCATTTTTTCTTGATAAAACAATTCAAAAGATAGGAATAGAAGGAAACTTCCTCAGCATGACAAAGGTTACATATGAAAAACCCACAGCTAGCATCGTGCTCAATGGTGAAAAACTGAAAGCTTTCCCTCTAAGATCTGGAAAAAGGCAAGGATGCCCACTGTCACCATTATTATTCAGCATTATGCTAGAAGTTTGAGCTAGAGCAATTAGACAAGAAGAAGAAATAAAAGGCATCCAAATCGGAAAATAAGAAGTAAAACTTTCCCTATTTCAGATGACATAATCCTATATTTAGACAGTCCCAAAAAACCTACAACAAAGCTACTATAGCTAATAAATGAGTTCAGCAAAGTGATGGGATACAAGGTCAACAAGCAAAAATCAGTAGTGTTTCCATACATTAGTAAGGAGCAATCTGAGCAGGAAATCAAGAAAAAAATCCATTTACAATAGCAACTAAAAGAACCAAATATCTAGGCATACATTTAACTGAGGATGTAAAGGACCTGTACACAGAAAATCACAGAACATTGCTAAAAGAAATCATAGACCTAAATAAATGGAAGGAATTCTGTGTTCATGGATTGGGATGCTAAATATTGGTAAGATGTCTATTCTATCCAAATTGACGTACGGATTCAATGCAATCCCAATCAAAATTCCCACAGCCTACTTTGCAGAAATGGAAAAGCCAATTTTCAAATTTATTTGGAAGGGTAGGGGCCTCTAACAGCCAAAAGCATCTTGAAAAAGAAGAACAAAGTTGGAGCACTCACACTTCCTGACTTTAAAGCATCTTATAAAGCTACAGTGGTCAGAATAGTACGGTCTTGGCATAAGGATAGATATGTTGACCAATGGAATCAATTTAGAGTTCAAAAATACACCCTCTGCAGATGACCTAAGGGTACGTTGACTGAAGAACAGAATAGTGTACTGTGGTGTATGCATACAGTGGAACACTGAACAACTACAAGAAGGAGTGAAGCTGTGAGACACACGAGGTGAATGGATCCTGTACACAGTATTTGAGTGAAGTACATCAGAAATAAAGGCAAACACTTTAATGCCTCACCAATATGGACTAACTACAATGTGTTAACTCAGAATTGAATCTTAGAACATAGCCTAACATGGACATAATTATTGTAACAGTCCCTAGATTGTAAGCTCTTACAGCAGTTAACTCTATCCCTGAATTGTAATGCCTATCTCTAAACTTTGAGATGCTGATCCCTTAGCGTATAACCTGATTGGTCTCTGGAACAATGTGTATCTCTGAGACACCTGAAACTCAGAGCTAGAGCTCGGCAGATATGAATGTCAGTATTAGTGCATACAGCCACTGTTAAAAAAAAAAAAAAAAAAAAAAAGCTGAAAAAGAGCCCAGACTTCAATTAGTGATATGAATGAAGCAGGTCTGGTTAAGACCAGGGCAAGCCAGGCCAAAGGGTAAAGGTTGAAACTGACTGTGTTTTAAAACTTCAACTTCCATATGAGACCAAGGGAAGAGATATCTATTTGGTACAGGATCTAAATTTTCTTAATGGTACAACTCTACAGTCGATTTGTTTGAACACCACAATTGCATGGAACTTTGAATAGGAAGTGAGATACGGTAGGTTAGTATAGGCTGGAGTGAAATAGTGACATATCCCAGAGTAATTTGGGCAGAGAATAAAAAATATATTTACAGCCTCCCCCTCCCCAGCCCCGAGGATCTGGGGGAAGGTGTGGATGTGTTGGACATCCTCACCTGGACTGGTGTTGATGTTGTCACAAACATTGGAAATGGCGGTTTGATGTGCTGAGCCCTCGATCATGGGACATGCCCTTATGAAGCTCGTTACTGCAAAGGAGAGGCTAAACTTGCATATAATTTTGCCTAAGAGTCTCCCCCTGAGTACCTCTTTGTTGCTCAGATGTGGCCCTCTCTCTCTCTCTAACTGAGCCATCTCAACAGATGAACTCGCTGCCCTCTCCCCTACGTGGGACCTGACTCCCAGGGTTGTAAATCTCCCTGGCAATGCAGAATATGACTCCCAGGGATGAATCTGGACCCAGCATCATGGGACTGAGAGTATCTTCTTGACCAAAAGGGGGATGCAAAATGAGACAAAATAGTTTCAGTGGCTGAGAGATTTCAAATGGAGTCGAGAGGTCATTCTGGTGGACATTCTTATGCACTATATAGATAACACATCTTAGGTTTTAATGTATTGGAATAGCTAGAAGTAAATGCCTGAAACTACCAAACTCCAACCCAGCAGTCTGGACTCCAGAAGACAATTATATAATAATGTAGATTACAGGGGGTGACAGTGTGATTGTGAAGACCTTGTGGATCACACCCCCTTTATCTAGTGTATGTATGAGTGGAGGAATGGGGATAAAAACTAAAGGACAAATGGGGTGGGATGGGGGGATGATTTGGGTGTTTTTTTTTTTCACTTTTATTTTTTATTCTTGTTCTGGTTCTTTCTGATGTAAGGAAAATGTTCAGAGATAGATTGTGGTGACGAACGCATAACTATGTTATCATACTGTGGACAGTGGATTGTATATCATGGATGATTGTATGGTGTGTGAATGTATTTCAATAAAACTGAATTTAATAAAAATAAATAAATAAAAATAATTAAAAAAAAAATACACCCTTACATCTATGGTCAATTGATTTTTAACAAGACTACCAAGTCAACTCACCTGGGAAAGAATAGCCTCTTTAACAAATGGTGCTGGGAGAACTGGATATCCATATGCAAAAGAATGAAAGAGTACCCCATCTTACATTCATATACAAAAATTAACTCAAAATGGATCAAAGACCTAAATATAAGAACCAGGACCATAAAACTCCCAGAAGAAAATGTCAGCAAGCATCTTAAAGATCTCAAGTTAGGTTTCTTAGAATTTGTACCCAAAGCACAAGCAACGAAAGAAAAAATTGATAAATGGGTCCTCCTCAAAATTAAAAACTTTTCCCATCAATAGACTTTGTCATGAAAGTGAAAAGACAACCTACTCAATGGGAGAAAATATTTGGAAACCACATATCCCATGAGGGTTTAATATCCAGAATATATAAAGAAATAAAAGACAACCCAATTTAAAAATGGGCAAAAAGCTTGAATAGACATTTCTTCAAAGAAAAAATACAAATGGCTAAAAAGTACATGAAAATATGCTCAACCTTACTGTCATTAGGGAAATGCAAATCAAAATCATAATGAGATATCATTGCACACCTACTAGAATGGCCATTGTTAGAAAAACAGAAAATTACAAGTGTTGGAGAGGATGTGGAGAAATAGGGACACTCATTCACTGCTAGTAGAAATGTAAAATGATGCAGCTATTGTGGAAGACAGTTTGGCAGTTCTTTTGGAAGCTAAGTATAGAGTTGCCCTATGACCCAGCAATCCTGCTAATACGTATATACTCAGAAGAACTGAAAGCAGGGACTCCAACAGATCTTTGCACTCTGATGTTCATTGCAGCATTATTCACAATTGCCAAAAGATGGAAGCAACCCAAGTGTCCATCAGTTGATGAATGGATAAACAAAATGTGGTATATACTTGCGATGGAATAGTATTCGGCCATAAAAAAGGAGTGAAGTCCTGATGCATGTGACAACATGGATGAACGCTGAACATATCAAGTTGAATGAAATACGCCAGAGACAAAAGGACAAATACTGTATGATCTCATGGATATGAACTAATTATAATGAGCAAACTCATAGTATTAGAATCTATAATATAGGTTACCAGGAGATAGTTTGGGTTTATAGAATGGGGAGTTGATGCTTAACTTGTACAGGATTTCTATTTAGGCTGATTATAAAGGTTTGGAATTGAATGGCGATGATGGTAGCACATTATTTTGACTGTAATCAACAGCACTCAAATATGTAGATAAGTGTGCTTAAAAGGGGAAACTTTAGGTTGGATATATTACTAGACTAAAAATTAAAAGATGAAACATAGGACCGTTCAACACAGTGCACCCTACTGTAGATGATGGACTACAGTTACTAGTACAAGTGTAAGGTTCTTTCAAGAATTATAACAAATGTATGGTACTAATACAAGGTGGTAATAATAGGGTGGTAAATGGGAAAAAATACACCTAATGTAAATGATGGATGATAGAACTATTTTAGTCATCTTTCATTGTTTTAACAAAGGTAACAACTAAAAAAAAATGGTGCAATTATAAAAAAAGTGCCATCATCAATTGTGACAAATGTTCCACACCAATGCAAGGTGTTGGTGGCGGGGTGGCATACGGGAATACCATATTTTATGCATGATGGTTTCGTAAACTCAAAAAAAAAATTTTTTTTTAAATGCAAAAAGCCACTTTGCCCAGGGGTGGGAACTGCCAGGTGGGTCTGCCCCCTTCTTTGTCTTTCCCAATTGCTCTTTGGGGTTCCCTTGCGGCCCCTGGGTCAGGGCAGCTCCCTTTTCTACTGTCCCTTGGGGCCTGCTGCAGTGAAGGCAGCTGACACCTCCTGCTGTTTCCACCCCAGAGCAGGACATTAGGGTGAAGCTTTTCTATGGCTTCCCCCAAAGCCATCCCAGGGGACAACGAAAGGGAAAGGAGAACATCTTCCCTGGGGAGACTCTTGTTTCACAAAGGCTGCCCATCCTCATCTGGCCCCAGGACAGGGTCCTAGAGCCAGTGTCCATCACCTTCACCCTTGAGGCATCATAGCCTCATCAACAGATTTCCACGGGGTTTTAGTTTTGGGGAAGTCTCCTGCCCATCCTTGGAAAAACCACTCTCAGTTCTCCCAGCACCCTAGACTAAAAGCGGCAGGGATTTGTCTCTTTCTCTACCCTGTCTGCAAGAGTGCACTGCAGCAGATGGACAGCAGCTATTGCTCCCAAACTGTGCCACCCGGCCCTAGACGGCCGAGTGTGCAAGACCCCCTCGTTGAACACATGCTCCAACCCAGCCACAGGACCCTTCCTGGCTTCTGCCTGCCTCTCTCTTTTAACTTTTAATCTCCTTTCATCTCTCTGAATTTCACACCAGAAGAAGACCTCATTTCAATGGCTTGGTTTTCAGCAAAGTCATGGCTGCTCTGCGATGAGTGAAAACAAGTTTAACCTGGACCTGCAAACAACCCAGTGTCAGTGGAGCTCCCTGCTCAGGGACCCCAGACTCTCCTCTGGAGTCTTTTGTGACCCCCGTGGGTCGGTAAGTGGCAGATTGCGTAAGGGCAACCAGGAACCAAGGTAGAGTCTCCCGACCCTTCCCAGCACCCACTTCCCTCATCTCCACTTGTATCCCCTGCATTGATTCATCCCTGTTGGCAGGGAGACTGCTTACATCTCACCTGTCCCCACGTGGCCAGAAGAAGGCCAACCCCTCTGTCAGCCCTTCACCCCCTTCAGCCAGTACCCCGCTGGGACACCTGAACGGAGGATCCCTTAGCCTCCCATACCATTCTGTGCTTTTCTTTGGTGATCCTGCTGACTATGCCCATCTGTGGGTCAGAAGGAGATAGGCTTAAGAGATGTCATCCACTCCAATAGAGGTGTCAGGGTCGCCAGCAGGCTCTGATGGAAAGACCTTTTACTCACAGAGAAAAGAGATGGCACAGGGTCACCCTCACTAGTGGCTCACTCATGGAGGTGTCCTACCTGCAGCACCCCCTCTTTGTGTCCGTGCTGCCATGGAGGAGCCCACTCCCCCCCCTGCCTGGGACAGATGTACCAGCTGGGCATGGGCTGATGTCATGGAACGTGCCCACTCTGTTCAGGCTGTCTCTGGCGAGGGTTTACACATGCTCCAGGAAACAGGGTGTATTAGGTTAGGGTTCTCTAGGGAAATTGAATCAACAAGATATATCTATAAATATAAGATTTATAAAAGTATCTTACGCAACTGTGGGTATGCAGGAGTCCAAATTCCGTAGGGCAGGCAGCAAACTGGCAACTCCAATAAAGATGTGCAATGAACTCCTCAAGCAGCGAACTGGCAACTTCGATGAACTGTGTTCGATGAACTCCTCAGGAAATGCTTTGCTGGTCAGCTGAAGAAGAAGTGAAGGTCCTCTATCTGTCTGGCTTAAAAGTCTTCAACTGATTGGATTAAATCCAGCTGATTGCGTTCTCTCATTGTGGAAGACACACCCTTCACTGATGTCATCAGTCACAGCTGCAGCCAATTGACTGATGATTTAATAAACCAGCCTTCTGGTTTATCAAGCAGCCACAAACGTCCTCATAGCAACGGTTAGGCCAGTGCTTGCTTGACCAGACACGTGGGCACCATCACCTGGCCAAGTTGACACATGAACCTAACCATCACACAGGGGAAGGAAGGTTCTGCAGTCCTCTTGTCCCCTGGGTAGTTGTGCTTTATCCCACAGGCTGACCCACCTGGTCCTGAGCACAGACTTCCCTCAGACTGCCCCCTCCCACACGGATGGCAGTGATTCCAGACTCTTCCAGGGAGTCACTGATGCAGACAGCATTTCCCACCAGGCGGAGGGTTTTGGAGCCCAACTCCAGCCTGGCCTCCCCTCAGCTAACAAATGGAGAGGGCAGGTCTGCTCGGAGGCCAGTGCTTTTCTCCCTCAGCACCAGGTTGGTGCAGGTGAGTGACGACAAAAGAGCGGCTGTTTCTTCCTGGGCCTTGTTACAACCGTCCTACAATCCTAAAAGGTCAGTAAGGCGCAAAGGAGGCAGGGCACGGTTCAGCAATGTCCCCACTGCAATACAGCTGTGAGCAGGGGACCTAGAACTTGAACTCAGGTCTGCTTGGTTTCCAAGTCCTTGCCAATCTCATCAATTCAGTTAACACTGCCTCCAGGTAGAGATGAAAAGTGAAGCTGCCCCCTACCCCAAAAGGCATAGCTCAGGCCAGGTCGGCCAGATAGTGGTCAGGGCTTGATGATTTCCACATCAGCTTCCATGAAGACCAAAAGGGCGAGAGACAGGGGGTGCAAATTGTGGGCACGAACAAATCAAGACAAATCCTGCACATAGATTTTCAGCAAGAAGGGCTTCCTGGGGGTGTCTGGAGAAAAATGTTTTTTGTTTTTGTTGTTTGCTTGTTTGCTTTGTTTTTTCATCAAGGGCAAACCTGCTTTTCATGGTGAAATGATGACTGTCTCAAAATGACTCTGCTTCTGCTTATTTAAGGCTCATTCCAGGCCCCTAGAGACATCAAACACCAGCTAAGTTATTTAAAAAAATCACTTAAGTTAGAGAACAAATTAGTCTAAAGAGGGAGATGGGATGACAGTCTTTCAAATGAATAAAACCATATTATAGAAATTTCGGAAAACAGAAAATAAAGCCAATCATACATAATTCCAACTCTATAACATAAACACAATTTATGTGCATATTTTGCATGCATATTGACAGACTTTATAATAATTGTGCACACATTAGTTTGTATCTTGCCTCTTTTGCTTAAGATTGTATCATCTGAACTTTTCCATTTTAATTCATAGTCTTCAAAACTTTTTATTGAGTTGATTATATACTATTCCATTAAGTGGGCCAAAATCAGAATTTCTTTAAATCATTCCCCTTCTATTGGATATTTAGGGTCATTTCAAGTTTTTGCTAGTATAATTATTCTGCAATGAACACTTTTATGTAAACAGCATTTTATTTGTGTAAAGTGTTTTAAATTCCTTACTTCCGTCTTCTTATTCTCTTTATCACCCTAGGACAGGTCTTAAGCACCACACACCTCAATTAAATGGTTAGCCCATCTGCCTTGCTCCTGATGTATCCTGCATGACTCTAGGAGAGTAAACATCCTAACCTGCCACTTTGATCATGTCACTTCTTACTTGAGATAAACTTTGTGCTTATCTGCACATCTTCCATGTGATGTGATTTGACAACTCTATCATAACCTCATGGACCCAAATATGAAGTGTGTCAGGCCCCAAAGGCTGACCGGCAGCAACTAGGTCATAAATTTGAGCCAGCGGGACTAGATTCAGGATGCATCAACTCAGAGACAAGGTTGGGTCCAACGTGCATGTCACAGTGTCCATTGGAGCAAGACCACTTGGATCCAGTTCCAGTTGGATCCAGTGCAGGAGGTCTCAGCTGGTGAGGGCACAGTGCCAATGGTGACTGAGGAGTGGGCACACAGATAGCCAAGCAGGACCAGAATCAGAGTCCGGTAGAAGGGCACCCAAGTTGAAATGGACTTAGGGGCAGAATGAGCAGGGTCAGATGCCATGGGCACAGAAGCCAGCAAAAGCTAGGCAGGGGATCAAAGCCCAGCCAAAAGAGCCTGAGTTTGTGGCATGTTCCCAGGCTCACCAGGTTTCTAGAATGCTGGCAATGAACCAGGGCAGAAGGCTGGTTGTATAAACACCACCTTGGTGGGGGGCAGCTGGGAAGAGGGGGCCCTGCAGGTGGTTTGGCAGCAGTCTAGCTTTGAGACAATTACCGCTTTTGGTGTGCAATCTAGAGCAGTGCAATGGGTCTGGAATTGGTGGACCTGGGTTCTTAAAGTATCACTCAGGGACTGAGAAAATCTGTTACTCAGAACCTGGAAGAGAACTTAGTCTACCAATATAGGCAGCTGGCAGGGACTGCCATCCAGAAAAATCCTCTGAGCAAATGCAAAACAAGTAACACAGACACTCACTCACATGTACACAAAATCAAATGCATGTGTGGTACAGTCCACCTACCGGTGGAGTAAAGTCCCATTTTTAGCACACCATTCTTTGGGTTTGGCTGCATTATCATTGCTAAAAGACATGTAAAGCCCTGTCACTTCTCATAAACAACACCTTCATGCAAATGCTCTATTTCCCCATAAACTGAGAATGAGTTGAGAGCTGATTTGGGTTCAAGGCAGGCAGGAAGTAAGAGGGGTTCCGAGCTGGTAGAAGACGATTATTCATGGAACAAATCAAGGCTGCTGGACACCTACTTGAGTTGTAGGAGAGAGCTAAAGGCAAATTTATCTTCTCCCAATTTTTTCCAGGTTATTTGATCAACCCCCAACTTCTCATCTGGTATTTAAGAACTTATTTCTCATGGTTCCTGAGTCTGAGCCTCCCCCACAGGGCCTGGTCCCTCTGCCTCACCTGTTCGCAAGCATCACAGCGGACCCAGCAGCTGCGAAGCCCTCTCCACCTGGCCAGACCTCACACCTCCTTCAAGGACAAGCCAACGAAAGCACTTTCCTACCGGCATTTCTGCGATGTGTGGGGTTAAACCACGAAGGGGCATTGCCCTTCTGGCTGACTCAGAAAGAAAAAACGAAATGAGGCATCAATCAAAGCCACAGTTAGAGAAATGAAACCTGGGACTAGACTTTCCCTGCTCCGCACACTATTTAACCTGAAGGAAGACTAACCGCACAAAGGAATGTGTTTGCGAGAGCTGTTCTCCTCCTACTCATTTCTCAGCAACTTCCAAGGGTCTCTTTTTCACTCCAAGGTCACACGTATTCATAGCTGGGTCTTGCTTCCTTTTAACTTTCCAGTGTTGTATCATATATTCAGTTGAGTACAGCCAAATTAAGCAACAGATGATAATATAGAGTTGATTTTTTTACTATTGAGTTATGATTTACATACAGTAAATTTATAGACATTAAGTGTACAGTTAGGTGAGTTTTGATGAATGAATATACAGGTATAACCACACACACTTCCTGGACAAGATATAGACATTTCCATCACCCCCAAAAGTTCCTCACTGGAATTGATGTTTAAGCTGCAGAAAAACACATATTATTTTACAATAATCCACATGGGTTTATGCAAAAAAATTTTTTTTCACATTCTTTATATAGAAGATGAATCCTAATTAACAAATTTGTTTTAACAAGGTCTATATATTCAAGACTATAAAGTAATATTATCACTTAAAAATAAGGATATCTTCTTTTATAGACAGCCTCGATTTCTTTTGTGTTTATCCCCTCTCTCCACTTGCTACTTCTTTCTCTAGTTATGATACCCTCCTCTTTATTCTCTCTCTCTCCAAATCACACTACCTTTGAGGAAAGCCCAGGGGGATTTCCAGCTTTTCATGGCAGATTAAACGAAGCATTTTTATTCTGTTCCCTCCTGAAACTAAACTAAAATGATAGTAAAGAAATTTAAAAAAATACGTAACCACATGAAATATATAATGGAATATGATTAAAAGAAGGAAATGCTGGATTATATTTATAACAGAGTAAAATTTTTTTTAAAAATCCATGGAACTACACTATACAAGCAATCAACCCTAAGTTAAACCATGGACTATAGTCAATAGTGTAATTACAAAAATGTGCTTCCATCAACTGTGACAAATATGCCAATGCAAGGGGTTAATAATAGGGTGGTATATGGGAATCCTGTATTTTAAGCATGGTTGTTCTGTAAACCCACAACTTCTCTAATAAAAAAACAAATATAATATTTAAGGAAATCTTACAATATACTAGGCATTTATTGAATACTTACTAAGTTCACATGTACCAATTCATTTGCTCTTCACAATGACCCTATGAGAAAAGTACTATTAACCCATTTTCCAGATAGGAAAACTGAAGCCCATAGTACAAATTAAGAAACTTGTCCAAGTTTCCAGCCAGTAAGTGATAGAGCTAGGATTTGAACATCTGTGAACTTCTATAACTGTCATGCTATACTGCCTGTCCTAAATGTTGGAGATGAAGATAAAACTTTTTTCACCTCCAATCCTAACCTATCTGTGTGGGTTTGGATGTATTCTGTCCCCCAAAATGCCATATTCTTTCATGCAGTCTTGGGGGGACAGATGTATTAGTGTTGATTAGGTTGGAATCCTTTGATTGAGTGTTTCCATGGAGATGTGACTCAATCAACTGTGAGTGAAATGTTTGATTGGATTATTTCCATGAAGATATGGACCCTCCCATACAGGGTGGGTCTTGATTCAATCATTGGAGCCCTACAAAAGAGCTCACAAACAGAAGGACCTCAGAGCAGCTAAGAGTGACATTTTGGAGAGCAGCCAAGAGAGGCATTTTGGAGACAGCTGCTGAAAGACTTTTGCTGACACTTTGGAGAAACTAGCCCAGTGTTTGTTCTGAAGAAGCTAAGAGAGGACAAAATGCCCCAAGAGCAACATTTTGAAGAACGCACAGGAGCTGAGAGAGGAGCTGGGACACAATCCGGGATCAGCAGATGCCAGCCACGTGACTTCCTAGCTAACAGAGGTTTTCTGGACGCCATTGGCCCTCCTTTGGTGAAGGTATACTGTACTGATGCCTTCATTTGGTCATTTTCATGGCTTTCAGACTGTAGCTTTGTAACAAAATAAACCCCCCTTATAAAAGCCAAAAAAAAAAAAAAAAAACATATCCACAAAAGTAAAGAGAATGGAAGGGAAGGAAACAACAGATGAGGATTATCAATACAATTTCAGAAAATGGAAAACAGATGGTGGAGCAATAACTTGGCAGACTGGAGAAAGCTAAAAAGCCATAGAATAGAAAACCCATTGCCTATAGAATAAGATGCAGACAAGAAACCAGCTGATCATCTAAAGGAGCCCTGGGAAGGCTTGAGCATTCCAGGCACCAAATAAGACAGAAAGAGGGTGAGAGGATGGGACTGAAAAATAGGGGGATTCGTGGAAGGTCTGCAAGAAATCCTCTTCCTCACTCCACAAAGCTCACCCCTCACCAACTGACCGAAAGGATGAGAGGTTTACTCTATTTTATTTTTCGAGCTATGTAATCCTAGACTCTGGGCAGGGATACCAGACATAGAAGAGAGAGGCAGTGAAGAAATATCCCTTGAATAAGGGGATTACGGGGAAGTGTGCAGAGTGAATGGTTCCCTTTCTCAAACTCGGGTCCCAGCCTTATCCCACCATTCACCACTGTGCCCTCTACCCATCCACCCCCATCCTCCGGAGAAGACATTGGAGAACTATTCTTTGGAGAACCTGAGCGATTCTGGAGAAACAGTGCACAGACATTTGTATTTGGAAGCAACCCAATAAAACTGGGAATCTACCAGTTACCCCTTAGTGTAGCCACAGACAACAAGCCCCGTCCATACACATAAAGCTTCCCATTCATTTGTTTAAATGCTAACTTTTAAATATAAAAGAACAGCCTGTGGTCACTAGGTTATTGAATATTACCACCACTCACCTTGCTCTTCTTTCCCAAGATTTTTCTAGGTATTTTGGATCTTTGGTATTTCTACACAAATTTTTAAAATCAACTATTCAATTTCAACAAAAAAGCCTGATGTGATTATGAGATGAGTTTGGAAAGAAGTGACATCTTAACAATATTAAATCTTCCAATTTTTTGGCACTGTATCTTTTTCCATTTATGTAAGCCATTTTTACATTCTTTTCTCAGAACTGTTTTGTATTTTTCTGGTTAGAGTTCTTGCCTATCTTTTCTAAAACTTTCCTAAATACTGTATTTTTTGATATGGTTATAAATGGAGTTTTAAAATTTCATTTCCAATTGTTTGTGCTACTACAGAAGATTAGAACTGATTTTTATGTATTAACTTTGCGTCTTGTAATTTTGCTAAATTCTAGTCATTTTTTGTACATTCCCTAAGATTTTCTATGTATAAATTGATACACCTGTGTTACCCACACCCCACCAAGACGTAGAATATTTCCATCACCCCATAAATACTCCTCATTTTCTTGCCCAGTCAATCTCGCCACCACCAGATGCAACAGTTGTTCTGGGCTTTTGTTTCACCATAGATTAGTTTCACCAATTCCAGAACTTCACCTAAATGGAAACGTGCACAATACATTCTTTTATGTCCAGTTTCATTTACTCAGCATAATATCTGTGTTATTCATGCATATTGTTGCATGTATAAGTTCATTAGTTTTAATTTCTTAGCAGCATTATACTGTATGATTATATCACAATTGTTTACCCACTCTCCCTTTGGTAGACATTTGTTTTCTTCCCAGGTTTTGGCTGTCGGAAGCCAGAATTTTGGTCCATCTGCAATCACACCCCCCACCCCATTTTTAACCTGTTCATGGAATACAAATTTTGTTCAAATCTCCAACCTTCTCCCACATCTGTCTGGTATAAATCCTGGATTAGTCTACTGTCTATTTTTTAACTCCATTTCTCTTACATTGGTGATATGGCTAGGAAGGGGCATATATTAATAAGGAAAAGAAAAGCTACTCTATGTATTCTAGATATAAAGGGTTTTACTAGAGGGAATTGATGGCTTACCCCTTGTGCTGGATTGAATCTGTTATATACCCCATAAAATGCCATGTATCTTAATGCAATCTTGTGGGGGCAGACCTATTGTGGGTGGGACATTTTGATTAGATTATTTCCATGGAGATGTGACCCTGTCCATTCAGGGTGGGTCTTGATCAGTTTACTGGAGTCCTTAAGAGAGCTAAGCATTGATACAGACCCAGATGTTTGGAGATGCTAAGCTAAGAGATGAAGCCCAGAGTTTGCCCTGGAGAAGCTAGGTGAGAATCCACAGATACTTAAGGAGAAATCCACTGGAATCAGAAGCTGAAAGCAACATAACCCAGGAACAAAGGACCAGCAGATGCCAGCCACATGCCTTCCTAGCTGACAGAGTACTCAAGGATGCCACTGGCCTTTCTTAAGTGAAGGTATCCTCTTCTTGATGCCCTGATACCTTCATGGCCTTAAAACTGTAAATTTAAGAACTAATACAATAAACCACCATTGCAGAAGCCAATCCATTTCTGGTATATTGCATTTCTGGCAGCTTTAGCAAACAAGAACACCCCCATTCTCCAAAAGCCCTGAGGAAGCAATGGTCAGAGAAGTCACACTGACCATCTCAATCTAAAGCACTTAAGCAGGCTGTTCTCAAGAACTTACCTGGAAGTTTCTAAGACTACATCTACCCAGAGTCCTGGCTGCAGCTGCCTCTGGGGAACAATGACCTCTCCATCACTTCTGGCTTGAGGGTGCTTCTTGTTGGCACACTACCTTCTGGACCATACAACAAAGCACATGGCATATGTAGTTCCTGGCTTCTCTTCCAAGCCGGGAGACCTTAGAAGTGGTGTTGGTGACAGACTGACAACAGACAGTCCAGAACAGGGCATGTGACACAGGCATGGGAGTGGACAGGAGCTGGAGAACTTTTGGAAGATATTTGTTTGCTGATAAATGAGACAAAACAAGATGTCCAAGAAGAACAGTCCCTGTCTTCCCATGGATGTTTCCGAGCCTTCCCGTGACTCTTGGAACTGAATGGTCATCTTATGATCAGAAGAGTCAGCTGACATGGAAGCAGACAGTGTATGAAGCCTGTCCAACCTGCATGTCCTGTTATGCAAGAATACATTTTATTATTTAAGTCACTTTCCACTGTTTTTTCTGTCACTTGTAACAGATACAGTACATTATTTTGAAAAGGGATGAAAGTGGTAGACTTTAGGAACCAGAACTGGGAGTAATGAGGTGTGGTACAGGGTATACTGCTTTTTATTCTAAGTCTTGTACTATTTTTCTTTTCAAAGAAGGTATATGTACTACTTTGATAAAAATTAAGTTTAGAAAAACGGTAATAAGTGTTGACAAGGATAAGGAGAAATAGGAACACTTCTACACAGCTGGTGATGGTGCAGAATTGACCAGGCAATCCCACTTCTTAGTATATACCCCAAAGAAATTAAAGCAGGGACTTGAATAGATATTTGTACATCGATGTTTATAGCAGCGTTATTCACAATAGCCAGAAAGTGGTAGCAACCCAAGTGTCCATCAACAGATAAAGGATAAAGAAAATGTGGTATATGCATACAGTGCAGTATTATTCAGCCATAAAAAGGAATGGATTTCTGAATCATGCTACAACATGGATAAACCTGGAAGACATCAGGTTGAGTGAGAGAGATACGCCAGGCACAAAAACACAGATATTGTATGATCTCACTAATATGAAAGATCTAAAAGAAGCAAATTTCAAAGAGACAGACAGTAGAATATAGGTTACCAGGGGCCAGAGGTGGATGTGGGGGTGTGGAAGAGGGAGTTATTGCTTAATAGGTGCAGTTTCTGTCTGAGGTGATGAAAAAGCTGGAGTAAGTGATAATAGTGATAGTAGCCAAATATTGTAAATGTAGTTAATACCACTGAATTATACACTTGAAAGTGGTTAAAATGGGAAATTTTGAGTTGTATTTATGTTACAACAATAAAAACTTTAAAAAAATAGAGAGAAACTGACAACTCATCTGCACATCATGCTTTTCTTAATTTACTCTTATAGTGCAAACAGAAATGGTAGCAAAATGCAGCAGTTCTTCTTTCCTCTTATTTCAGGAAATCATCAATTCCAGCTGCCTATTGCAAAGCTTCCTAAGATAGATCTATCATCTATCTGCCACCAAAATAATCTTTCTGAAGGGCAAGTATGATCATATCCCTCTCCTGTTTAAAATTTCTAATTGGATTCTCATGGTTATGATTAGATAAAAGCCAAACTCCTTAATATGTCATCCACAACCTCCACGATCAAGCCATTGACAGTCTTGCATGCAAATATTTCAGCTATTCTGAAGATCTTGCCTTTCTGCAGATACCCCAGGCTCTGTAAGACCTGCATTCCTTTGCACCCCCCTGGTCCTTTGCCTTTGAACATCCTCTCTAACTAATTCCTTTTCAGCTACCTCTTCTGTGAGGCTTTCCCATACTCCCCTAATCCTTCTGCAGTTTCTCTTCCCAGATATGTTGTGGATACTTACAGCTTCCATCAGCCCAAATTATAATACAGATCAAATGTCACCTACTGGAAATTCTGAAACCCAGAGAATCTTTGCCAACTAAGATGTTTTTTGATAACTCATTTGGTGACAAAACCCAGACTCAACTATTTATACTAATAATTTCAATTCATTCCACTCTGTGAGAATATTCATTAATTTTGTGGCAGGAATATTATGGCTTGCAGAATAGCATGACGCCTCAGACCTCACTGGTGTATTTAATGTTACATAATATGTACCTGTAGCCCCCTTCCAAAAATAGTCACAGAAATGTTTCTCATCCCACAGTTTCTTCCAGAATTTTCACTCATTATCACCATCTCCTTCTTGAAACTGGGAGCGATTTTATGACTGCCTTGATGAACAGGGAGCAGCAGAAGTGACATGCTTGACTTCCAAGGCCAGGTCTTACAAGGCGATAGGTGTTCTGCCTGGTTCCCTCCCTTAAAATGCCCTTGGAACTCAGCTGCCTTACTTGCAAGGCCAAGAGGAGGTGTTCTGACAGAAGCCCAGCGGGCATTTAACCGCCAGCCAGCGTCATCTGCAGGGCCGGAGAGTGAGTGATTCCTGTCCGTGGCCCTTGAGCCAACCCAGCTGCCGGCTGGACAGAGCAAAGACAAGCTCACAATCTGCAGGTTCATGAGGAAAATAAATGCTTTTGTTGTTTTGAGCCACCAAATTTTGGGGGTAATCGTCACGCAGCCACCATTACTGGAACAGCATCTGTATAACTTTGCTAAACTTTGGAAGATTCTGAATTCCAAACCAACCAAAAGTTTCAGTTAAGAATTGTGGTACTGGATACTGCTGTTTTTCAATGGAATTAGAAGAGCTTTGAGGACAAGAACTTAGTTTTGTTTTTTTTTATCTTGGTAGCTGCAAGGCATGCTTGTTGAATGAATATTGAATGAATGAATGAATGAATGAGTTCAGTTCCAAGCAAGTGGTTAATTTGAAAAGTTTTGGGGAGATTAGACTTTTATTCACCACAATCTATTGCTCGAAAATAATTTTGAACTCCTTATTTTCATAATAATTTTTAGTTAATGAGCTAAGCAAGTTTCATTAATTTATTTTCCAATCTTGTTTTTATCCAAAAATGTTATTTATCTTGATTACACACTCTATTCATCAAACTATGTTCCAAATTAGGCTTGGCTGTTTCCAAATTGCAAATGCATCTTTAAGGATGACGATTACTGAGGACAATCAAATTAATTTGATGTAAACTCTGAAGGTAATTCCAAAACAGGAGATGCCAATGTTTGAAGAATAGTTATATCATTGCAGTAAACGGTGACAAACTTGGAGGGAAAACCCCACTAATTTGGAATGTAAGTACTGCTTTGTGTGACAAAAAGAAATATTTATCTTATGTTCACACACATGTCACATATACATTTAACTACGTGAAGGGAAAGCGGCAAAGAAAATAAAGAGAAAACCCATAATGTCACAGAGGCATGAACAGATAATGTTAATTTATTTTTTAATGTTTGTGTTGGGAATGACTATTTAAGCTCTTCTCAGAGAGTGTTATAATGATGGAATAATTGAGGCACTTGTTTTATAGTTTTGCTGCTCAACATCAGTTTGATCAGAATTTAATGGATTCTTAGCTCCCTGCCTTTGTTCCTTCCTCACCTTGTGTAAACAGCATAAAGCTGGGTTGTAGGTAGGTTTACCTCAGCATGTCATATTCAGAGGAAGTATTGTGACAGCAAAATAATATTTGAAAAATATTTAAATATTACGGTCTCTCCACAATGCTAAAAGGGGATGACTTTTACAACCACAGCAAAACTTGAGAAATCTTTCTCTTTCTCCTTTTCCTGCTCTCTGATTTCTCAGAGACTGGCCCCCTTCGTTTTCTTCATTTTCCCCAAACTCCTTCTCTCTCACCACCACACACATACACACAAACACACACACACACACACACACACACCACACTCAGCCTTGTTCTTTTCTCTGCCCCACCTCTCTCAGCTTCTGAATCTGCTCTTTTCTCTCAGGAGAATATTTTGCTGCCCTTTTCCAATCAATCAAACAGGGCTTGGCTTTATTTAATTCCTTCCCTTGCCCATTACCGTGCTCCTATACCATCACGGCCCAGGTAAAGACAGAATCCTCCTTTTCAGGGAGCGGGCTGGAGGCTGTGACTCTTCATATATTAATTTTTTGTGTCACAGAAACATCTTATAAGCAGAATGGCATTTTCCCTATGCAGTAGTTGTGTGCTGGGGAATGCCGATCAGAGATTTTGTTGGGACCTGGTGAAGGACATTATGATTTGGCTACAGACCACAGATGGACATTTCAGGGACCACATCCTCACTGATAACAGCTGCTGCCCCACAGGGGACTGGAAAAATTGGTATTGATCTAACTGGATGGGTAACCAGCCCCATGAGGATCTGTCTCATCGGGGGCTATCTCATGCCTGGGATCTCCCTCCTCTTACCAGATACCTGTGAACTACTTTTCTAAGCCTGGAAGGGAGCTTACAGCCCTGGAAAGTCACATATCCTGCCCTATATCCCCACTCCTACTCCCTTTCTCTAAACTCCGAGCCCTGTGGGAAGTTCTGGGAATGCAAGGGTGGGGAAGCTACAGGAGCAGAAATTCCTATTTTTGATAAGGTTGCCAAATAAAATACAGGATGTCCAGTTAAGTTTGAATTTCAGAAAAAGAATAAATTTTTCTAGTATATGTATGTCCAAAATATTGCATGGAGTAATCTTGCAGCCCTAATTTATGACAATCAGTGAGGAATGTGAACCAGGCGCAAATAACTTAGACTTAAAAAAAACTAGAATTGTTAGGTATATAATGCCCCTTGCTTGAGTTGCCCACAAAAATGTACTGAAAATATCACAATATCTAAGGAAAAAAAAAAAAAGCAGCTTCTGAAAACAGCAGGGTCAGAAAGGGGCAGTTTGGAGCTTAAGATGCTTAAGTAGCTAAAGATGTTTTATTGGTATACTATAGTCAGACACCAAGTCAGCTTGTCCTTAAAGAGTGGATGAGTTGTAACCATGTGAAAAATTATTTGTCCGCACAACTCGTATAGATGAACTCAAAGTGTCTTCTCATTTTCCGGAAAAGGAGTTGGAATTTTAAAAGCAAAGTACTTGTAGGAATGTTTTAAAATCTGAAGGAAATCTACATGGCCAAATTGAGAAAACACAGAGATCAAAGATACTACAATAAAATGTAACTGCATTCACCTGGAACACTTAAAGGGGCATAGGGTAGGCATAGCAAAAGTGCTCAAAAACTCATGCTCTTTTTTTCCCTTGATAAACACGAAACAGATTGAGTGGAAAAGTGAGGATTTGAAGTGATAAGTACAGCCCAATCTAATTTTCACTTTATCTTCCAACGTGATCATTCTTATTAAAAAAAAAAAAGAAAAAAGTAATTTCACCCATAATTCTTCGCAGACATTGAAACTCTTATAATCTCACATGACCAAATCTTTATTTTAAAAGCTAATATAGAAAGTACCATAAAACTCCTAGAAGAAAATGTAGGAAAACATCTTCAAGACCTTGTATTAGGTGGCCACTTCCTAGACTTTACACCCAAAGCACAAGCAACAAAAGAAAAAATAGATAAATGGGAACTCCTCAAGCTTAGAAGTTTCTGTACCTCAAAGGAATTTGTCAAAAAGGTAAAGAGGCAGACAACTCAATGGGAAAAATTTTTTGGAAACCACATATCTGACAAAAGACTGATATCTTGCATATATAAAGAAATCCTACAACTCAATGACGATAGTACAGACAGCCCAATTATAAAACGGGCAAAAGATATGAAAAGACAGTTCTCTGAAGAGGAAATACAAATGGCCAAGAAACACATGAAAAAATGTTCAGCTTCACTAGCTATTAGAGGGATGCAAATTAAGACCACAATGAGATACCATCTCACGCCAATTAGAATGGCTGCCATTAAACAAACAGGAAACTACAAATGCTGGAGGGGATGTGGAAAAATTGGAACTCTTATTCATTGTTGGTGGGACTGTATAATGGTTCAGCCACTCTGGAATTCAGTCTGGCAGTTCCTTAGAAAACTAGATGTAGAGTTACCCTTTGATCCAGCGATTGCACTTCTCGGTATATACCCGGAAGATCGGAAAGCAGTGACACAAACAGATATCTGCACGCCAGTGTTCATAGCAGCATTATTCACAATTGCCAAGAGATGGAAACAACCCAAATGTCCTTCAACAGATGAGTGGATAAATAAAATGTGGTATATACACACGATGGAATACTACGCGGCAGTAAGAAGGAACGATGTCGTGAAACGTATGACAATATGGATGAACCTTGAAGACATAATGGTGAGCGAAATAAGCCAGGCACAGAAAGAGAAATATTATATGCTACCACTAATGTGAACTTTGAAAAATGTAAAACAAATGGTTTATAATGTAGAATGTAGGGGAACTAGCAATAGAGAGCAATTAAGGAAGGGGGAACAATAATCCAAGAAGAACAGATAAGCTATCAGGGTAATGCCCAGGAATGACTATGGTCTGTTAATTTCTGATGGGAATAGTAGGAACAAGTTCACAGAAATGTTGCTATATTAGGTTACTTTCTTGGGGTAGAGTAGGAACATGTTGGAAGTAAAGTAGTTATCTTAGGTTAGTTGTCTTTTTCTTACTCCCTTGTTATGGTCTCTTTGAAATGTTCTTTTATTGTACGTTTTTTTTTTTAATTTTTTTAAATTTTTTTATTTTTCATACAGTTGATTTAGAAAAAAGCTAATATGGAATGTATTTACACTTTATCTGTTAAACACACTTATTAACTATTGAAATTAAACTAGCAAAGACTATTAAAAGTATATAATGTATCTATATAGCTAATTACTTAATATAGTCAAAGTATAAAGCCAGAAGAATCATCCAAACATCTAAGTTTTGTAGTAGATAGCCAATACATTTGTTTTACTTTGCTATTTTTTAAAAACTGAATTACTCCATTTAAGATGTGCTTAATTTTACCCATGAAATATAGTGAAGTAGAACAGGACAAAGTTTTGGAGTGAAGATTCCAGAAGCAGCAGGTCAGAGGTGTCTGGGACTCTGAAGAATTTCAGAACTCATTTCACATCCTCAACTCTCTGTTTTAAAGGAATGCTAATCTACTGAAATATGACTTCAGAGTAAAAAAAAAAAAATTCCGTTATAAAAACACCTGACCTGGCCACCGTCTCCTGCACTTGCCTGCTGACTACCACCCCTCAGTTGGACCCTGCTGAATTCCATCGCCCATTTTGCTTTTAGTGTTTTAGAAGTGATGGCCATGTACAGAAAGCTGCTCTTTCTCTTTTCAACAGCTTACTAAACTGCACACCCACTGAAGACAAGAGTAGTCTCTCAGACTTTTGTATTTTCTACAGGGCCCAAAACGTAGACCAAAGGGCTTTATACAGGGAGGAGTTTAAGTGAATTATTGAAGTAATATCACAATTACTCATGTATATAAACAAGAATTAGTATTTGATTTCGTTTCCTTGGATGTTCAAGCAAATACGATGCAATTGGTTGAGAGGTTAATGGGAATTTATTAGCTCACGGTTTTATGGCTAGGAGAAAGTCCAAATCAAGGTGACATCAAGGTGATGCTTTCTTCCCGAATACTGGAGTTCTGGGGCTGGCTGCTGGCGATCCTTGGCTCATCTGTCACATGGCCATGCACATGGTGGCCTCTCCTGGCCCCTCCTTTCTCTTCCGGCTTCCATTGACCTTCAGCTTCTTGCTTCCCATGGCTTTCTCTCTCTGTCTGGATTTCATTCTGCTTATAAAGGATTCCACTCAGAAAGGATTAAGACCCATCCTGGGCCACACCTTAACTGAAGTAACCTCATCCAAAGATCCTATTTACTATGGGCTCACACCCACAGGAAGGGATTAAGTTTAAGAATACGTTTTTCTGGGTACATAGAGCTCCAAATCATCAGAGTATGCTATTTTTAATCTCAAAAATAAAACAGAACTGCCTCACACAGAGATCATCCTGCCCTTCCAGCTCTTACAGAGTCAGGGTGGTGGACAATCAACCTCAGGTTCCTGAGTCACCAGTTTAGTACCTTTGGCTGTGTCAGCTCAGCCACAAGAAAATGAACAGAAGTCCTGTCAGCACATTAAATATGCTGGGGAGAAGAACAAAATGAAATCATATTGGCAAAACATGTCACTCTTTTCTACTGAATTGTTCATTTGCTCTTTATCCCAAACCTTCGCTGACATGATTAACCAAAGACCAAAACCTGAAGATCTGAGACACAAAAAGTCTATTAGATTATCTGGCCCATGTTTCAGGCAACATGTACAATTATGCATTCCCTATAGAAATATTTTCTATATTTCCATTTCCAGAAGACTCATGCTAAATGTTTTAAAGTTTTTTTCTTTTCTGAGGGTTTTATTCCAGTTAGGCTCATCTTAAATACCTGACTGTTTTCCTGAAACTTCAGTTCCGATTTGTCTTATTTAAATTTTATCCCCTTGCTTCTGGTTAGATCCTTTTCCCATCACCATTTTGTAGACAGTTTTCATACCTCTTTTAAAGCATAATTTAACCATGCTCCACGTATTAACTTGCATAGACAGTACATGGTATAAATTACAGAAAATGGCAATGTGTGAAGACATTCTGTGGTGAATAAATTAAAACATTAATTTAAGACATATCAAACTAACACTTTTTAAATTTGTGGCTCCTGTAATTTTCGGACCTGTTTCTAAAGTCTTTGGAGGAATTAAATGGAACTGATTAGTTTAAAACTTCTACGTTTATCTCACAGGTTGGAGATATGCCATTCCCATGAATATTTAAAAGAGGAAGAATTTTTAAAAGAGAATTTAACATGGAGGCCCTGCTCAGATTTAAGGCAAGGTTGGCATTCAGATAGACAAGGTGAAAAAGATTGCATTTAGCAACTCACCAGGTATGATCCCCACAAATCTGGCAGTTACAAGAGAATAAAACCTTCTGCCAACTGGGTGGAGGGACTTTATAGCCCTCTGGGTATGTGTGCAACTTGGTACAATGAATCTGAGTTGACTGAAGAAGTAAACATGTTTCTTTTATAATATTAGGAAGGGAGGATTAAAAAAAAGAGAGAGAAAGAACTGAACTCAAATTTAACCAAAATCTCTGTGAAAAGGGAAAACCTTCCCAGCATGAGTTCTCTGGGATCATGGGTTTCTGGTTTCTATGACTGATACAGAACTGCAAAACATACCTGGCACAAAAAAAGACCACACAATTCTTTTTAAACAGGGAGACTTGGTGTATTAGTCAGTGTTCTCCAGAGAAGCAGAAACAGCATGATCTGTCTGTCTGTCTATCTATCCATCCATCCATCTAACCTATCATCTCTAGCTCTATATTAAGAGATTTATTTTAAGGAGTTGGCTCAGACCATTATGGGAGCTGGCAAGTTGAATTCTATAGGGCAGGGAAATTCCAAAACGAGTGATGTTGAAGTTGAGTCTGAATTTCTTAGGGGAGGCCGGTAGACTGGAAACTCAGAGAGAAGTGGAGGGTGTACTGTTGACGCAGAATTCCTTCTAATCCATGGAACCCTCAGTTCTTTCTCTTAAGACCTCTTTCTGGTGGACGAGGCCCACTCATGGTATCCATTACTGAGGGCCATCTCCTTGACTGAAAGTCAACTGAGCAGAGAGGCCAATCCCAGCTACAAAATACCTCCACAGCAACATCTAGGCCAGTGTTTGTTTGGACACCATAAAGCAGACACCATAATTGGCCCAGCTGACATATAAAATTAGCCATCATGCTTGGGAAAAAGAATGAAGTCCATCCTTAGTCCCAGTTTTTATTTTTTTCCTTTATAGTATTTTCGCTTTATACCATGTTCTTATTTATTTTGCTTATTGTCTATCTTCCCTGTCCCCTTGACTAGATTTAATTTCCATGAAGACAGAAGTTTTTTTTTGTTTGTTTTTCCAGTTTTGTGTGTGTTTTTTTGTCTTGTTCTAGCACCTAGGACACTGCCTGGCCCATATTAGGCACTCAGTAAGTGTTTGTTGAAAGAATGAATTAATTCCTTTATTTGGCACTCACTTCTCTACTTAAGGAATCAAGCAGAAAGAAACCATATGTCTGTCTCTATTAAAAAGAGGTAGGTAAACAAATAAACAAATAGCAAGAGAAACCACGGGAAAAAGTTCTTTAGCTTCCTAAAGGTGGGCTTTGAGATAGTGGGTATTCATGCTTAAAATGTAAACTAGGAAGCATCTCAACTTTGCAATTTTATGAAAAGTACTCAAGATGAGGCTCCATGAAGCAGAGGCAGTGTCTTGTTTATTTCTTTACATTAGCTCTTAGCCCTGGCCTGGCACTAGTTGGTAAAGAAGCATCAAAAGGAATTCTGGACATAGACTGTGGGCTAGTTGTGGTCCTATGTATACATGCATGAACTCATATACTCATCCCAACAATTCTAGGCACAAGTATTATCCCCAGTCTCCAGAGGAAGAAAATGAAGCATGAAAGAAGAAGTAACTGCCAGTTATCCATGGATTTGCCCTGCTTTGTGTTGCTGGAGCTGGGAGAATGCTTGGCTTTGCCTATGGAGGGTGCTAGAGGGACACTGGAGGGTCTCCATCATTGCCCACTTGGAAGAGTCCCATCTGCATACTCAGGCTCTCCTCACAGGTTCTGGGGAGGCTTTTGCCACCAGTGGGCAGCGTGTCCCTGTGATTACTACCCCTTCCTTGAAGAGGTGTGAATCTCAGCCTGATGGAGGTGGGCCCCTCTCCTCTCCTGAGTTCTGTTATCGTCCACTCTTCCCCCAACCAAGAGCTAGTGGGTGCCCTTTGCACCGGCTACCTCTGTACCTCTTAGATGACTCACCCAATTTTAGTAGTTAACCACTGTTCTAGTTTACTAATGCTGCCAGAATGCAAAACAGCAGAGACGGATTGGCTTTTATAAAAGGGGGCTTATTTGGTTACACAGTTACAGTCTTAAGGCCGTAAAGTGTCCAAGGTAACACATCAGCAATTGGGTACCTTCACTGGAGGATGGCCAATGGCGTCCGGAAAACCTCTGTTAGCTGGGAAGGCACGTGGCTGGCGTCTGCTCCAAAGTTCTGGTTTCAGAATGTCTTTCTCCCAGGACGTTCCTCTCTAGGCTGCAGTTCCTCAAAAATGTCATTCTTAGTTGCACTTTGGATATTTGTCCTCTCTCAGCTTCTCTGGAACAAGAGTCTGCTTTCAACAGCCATCTTCAAACTCTCTCTCATCTGCAGTTCCTGTGCTTTCTTCAAAGTGTCCGTCTTGGCTGTAGCAAGCTCACTCCTTCTGTTTGATCTTATATAGTGCACCAGTAATTTAATTCAGACCCACCCAATGGGCGGGCCAGCACCTCCATGGAAATTATCCAATCAGAGTCATCATCCACAGTTGGGTGGGGTGCATCTCCATGGAAACACTCAAAGAATTACAATCTAATTAACACTGATAGTCTGCCCACACAAGATTACATCAAAGATAATGGCATTTGGGGAGACATAATACATTCAAACTGGCACAACCACTCTCTACTAGTTAACGATTCTTTACATTAAATTTTCCCGGGATGTAGTACTGGTAGTGTACTACATATCAGACCCTGACTTGCCCCAGATCATCCTGCTAGGAAACCATAAAGCTGGGTTTCAAACCCCAGAAGCCTGATAGCAGAGTATACATTCCAAACTGTGCTATGCTGTCTGAAATGTTTGGGATAAAGTTCAAGATAATTTCCCCATGGCCTGAACACCTTCAATGCTGCAGGAAGTATTCACTTTCTTAGGAGCTTCATTCAATAATAAGAATGAAAACTGTGCTATGAGAGAACAAGAGTAAGGCGCCCAATTTCAACTTCTTCTTAAGTATGGAGTGGACTAATACAACAACAAATTTTACTTTTTTTAATCTATTTTGTATGCAGGATTTTATTTGAAAACATCTTTGTAGTGGTGATAAGGCAGATATTATCTCTATAGGCCCACAGATATTTAAATTAGCATGCCTAGCTGTATACAGTTCTCCCAACTCCCAGCCAGAACTTTGTCTGTAATATCATGGTCTTGTCTTGAGATTTAGTTGCTCTGGGCTCACCCTGACAAATTCAAGTTGAAAACAAACTTTTATGGAGATAAGAAATAATTTCTTTTTTTTTTTTTTCTTGTGACCAATCATGTCTTTTTTTTTTTTATTAAATTCAGTTTTATTGAAATACATTCACACACCATATAATCATCCATGATATACAATCCACTGACCACAGTATGATAACATAGTTATGCGTTCGTCACCACAGTCTATCTCTGAACATTTTCCTTACATCAGAAAGAACCAGAACAAGAATAAAAAATAAAAGTGGAAAAAAACACCCAAATCATCCCCCCATCCCACCCCATTTGTCCTTTAGTTTTTATCCCCATTTCTCCACTCATCCATACACTAGATAAAGGGGGTGTGATCCACAAGGTCTTCACAATCACACTGTCACCCCTTGTAATCTACATTATTGTATAATTGTCTTCAGGAGTCCAGACTGCTAGGTTGGAGTTTGGTAGTTTCAGCTATTTACTTAAAGCTATTCCAATACATTAAAGCCTAAGAGGTGTTATCTATATAGTGCATAAGAATGTCCACCAGAGTGACCTCTCGACTCCATTTGGAATCTCTCAGCCACTGAAACCATTTCGTCTCATTTTGCATCCCCCTTTTGGTCAAGAAGATACTCTCAGTCCCACGATGCCAGGTCCACATTCATTCCCGGAAGTCATACTCTGCGTTGCCAGGGAGATTTACACCCCTGGGAGTTGGGTCCCACGTAGGGGGGAGGGCAGCGAGTTCACCTGTCAAGATGGCTCAGTTAGAGAGAGAGGGCCACATCTGAGCAACAAAGAGGTACTCAGGGGGAGACTCTAGGCACCATTACATACAACTTTAGACTCTCCTTTGTGGTAATGAGCTTCATAAGGGCAAGTCCCATGCTCGAGGGCTCAGCACATCAAACCGCCAGTCCCAATGTTTGTGACAACATACGGTAGGGGATCAGCATCTCAAAGCTTAGAGATAGGCCTTACAATTCAGGGATAGAGTTAACTGCTGTAAGAGCTTACAATCTAGGGACTATTACAATTATTGTGTCCACGTTAGGCTATGTTCTAAGATTCAATTCTGAGTTTATACATTGTAGTTAGTTCATATTGGTGAGGCATCATCCCTCTCACCATGTTTTCTCCAACACTTCTACTCCTATATACATATTTCCCTACAATTTTATAGAGTTATATTCACATACCATACATTTATCCACAGTGTACAATCAGTTGTTCATGGTATCATCATAAAGTTGTACATTTATCACCATAATCAGCAAGGAAATAATTTCTTAATGTGACATTAAAAGATGTGTTAATTAAAATTAAGAACTTCTAATTAGCAAAAGACACCATAAGGAGAATGGAAATATAAGCTACAGATTGGGAGAATATATTGGGAGAAGATACAACTGTCTTACAAAAGGTCTCACATCCAAAATGTAGAAAGAACTCCTTCAAATTAAGAATTAAAAAAAAAAAAAAAAAAGACTAACGACTCAAAAAAATTTTTAATGGGCAAAGGAATTGAACAGGCCCTTTACAAAATAGGATGTCTAATTGTCCAATAAGCTTATGAAAATGTGCTTATCCTCATTGGCCAATTGTGGAATACCAAAAAAAAAAAAAAAAAAAGAACTCCAATAAGACGATGAGATACTGCTAGATTCACCCCCCCCCCCATTTTTAAGTGGCTAAAATGAAAAGGACGAACAATACCAAGTGTTGGTGAAGACATGGAACAATTAGAACTCTTCAGGCACTGCTGGTGCATGTGTAAATTGGTACATCACTTAGGAAAACTCTTTGACAGAGTCTAAAAGCTAAACATAGGTATACACTATAACTCAGCGATTGCACTCATGGGTATATTTACAAGAGAAAGTGCTTTTGTCCACCAAAAGACATGTATAAAAATGTACAACAAGAACCATTAACAGGAAAATGAATGAAAAGTTGTGGCATATTCATATAAGAAAATAATATACAGCAGTGAAAAAGAATGAACTACTGCACTCAACATGAATGAATCTCAGAGACATAATTTTGAGCAAAGGAAGCTAGACACAAAACAGTGCACACTGTATGATTTTACTTATCTGAAGTTCAAGAACAGGCAAGACCAAGCCATGGGGATAGGGGTTAGAACTGTGATTTCCTTGGGGAGTTATCTACTGGGAGTGGCCACAGGGGAGCCTGCTGGTGGGTTGCAAACCTTCTTCTATCTCTCAATCTAAGTGGTGGTTACACGGGTGTAGACATAGTAAAAGAAATTAATTGAGATGCATGCTTACGATTTGTGTTCTTTACTGTATATAAGTTAGATCTTAATTTAAAAACAGGAAAAAAAAACTCTCTAATTTCTTTTAAAGAAACAGGAGAAAGATAATAAGCTTAATGCATCATATTTCAGAGTTATAAAACCAGGGTATCATTTTGGGTTCATTAAAAAGTGGTCTTGTGAAAAACAACTTTTCTCATTCACAAAATTGAGATATTAATACCAATCAACCTTATATAGAGATTAAAAGAATTAAATGATATATAAATATCATTGCATTCCTATAAGAGAAGCCTCAAATGAATAGAAAATGATAATATTTGTGGGGCCTTCCAAAATGCATTTTCACTTACATAAGCTCTGTAAAATACTACCTACTATCTTTTCAATTATAATCACTAAAACCAATGATAGTGGAAATGTGAGTTAGGCCAGCAACGAACTGAAAAACAGAGGCTAAACCAGGGGTCCCTATTCTTTCCATGACCCTTACAATGGGTGATTGTCTTAAAATTGAAAAGTTAGCATTTCTACTTATTAAATCTTCCTGAAAGATTCCCAGAATCTTCATAAACTAGTACATATTTAGTGACAGCATATTCAATTACAGAGACTCCAGTAAAAGATTTGCAAAAAGTCTCAAGCTCAATTATACCATCTTGCTCAGCTACTTCATTTTGAGGGATATTAATGTAAAACAGTTAAACAATAATCAGTTTGTAGCCATACCTGTGTATATAGCATGGTTCAAGTTATAGAATTTCTCTAAAACTGAGCTGTCCAAGGTGGATGTCACTGGTCATATATGGCTATGCACTTGAAATGAGGCTAGTCTGAATTGATTTCTCCTCCAAGTGTAAAATATATATCAACTTTCAAATCTTTGTTCCAAAGAGACAAGAATAGGAAATATCTCATTAATATTTTTATATAGATTATAAATCCAAACAATATTTTCTGTGTTGGGTTAAATAAAATATATCATTAAAATTAATTTTGCCTGTTCATTTTTCCTTTTTTTAATATGGTTAATAGAAAACTTTATATTATACACCTGGCTTGCATTATATTTTTATTGAATAACAGCATGTTAAATAAAGACGGAAATTTTCATAATGCCATTTCCTTCAGAATAAAGTTTCCAGAGAGTTTTGAGATTTAGGATTCAGATTACTTAAAGTTTTCTGGCCAAATTACCTGTCTTTGTCAAAAATTAAAACCTACGCTTAATCTTTAATCTATCTGTAATCAACTAAGTTTTAGAATGGTTATATATATATATAAAAAAAGAATGGTCATATAATAAGATGTTTCGCCTTCATGAACTCATGGACTATCTGAACAGTTTTCACTGAGCTTTAGTAACATAAATCTGTGGTTCTAAAACTTTTGGGGGCTTTGAACTATTGAGGCAGAAAAATGACCTTAGTAGATCTCCTACAGGACTTTTCAAGATACCCTGTAACACGAAAGCTGTATTCAATTAACAAAAAACAACACCTACCACTTTAAGCAATCTCATGTTTATTAAATATCATAATTCATCTTTAATTCATGCAGTTACATGTATACATACATTGATGTTATATAAAGGCATGCCAATTTGCACAAAGTGGAGAGTAAATAAATCAGTGTCAATTTTCTGTCTCTACAATTAAGATAGGGTGGGACTGGCTGCTGCAGACCACCCTTGGAGAACCAGATAAAAGGGTCAAGAGAAAATGAATTTTGTTTTAAATATTATTATTTAAAATATTTTGTTAACTTTATCGAAAATAGTCTCTTTGTTACATGGAATTCATATTCCCACTTGAACTGAAGATGCTAAGTTGTTAATATCGTCCCCAGGGATTTGCTTTTGGTATGACACCTTCAATGATTTCATCAGAGGTTAAGCCTAACAAAATCTCATTTTATGTTCAAAAGCATGAAAGAGCCTAACTGTTCCTCAATCAGTAGAGATCTCAGCCTTGTGGCTTTGGGGATAACATTTTAAAAGGCATGACCAAAAGGAAAGAAAGGATCCCAGCCAGGGGAACAGAATAGTATGCTTTTTCTCCTTAAAGAAACATTCAAGACAACTTTGGATTTTCACTACTTGGTTGTAAAGCAAGAGAAAATAAATGGAAGAGAACCAAATAAGGTGGTTGATTTCATCACTTCAATCCCTTCTGCCACCTTTTAGGGATCCAGGGGGTCTAAGAACCCCAAGAAATCTATGCAAAATTTCCTTTGTCTTTTACACACTTTCTGGGGAAAGGACCCAGAGCTTTGATTATAATCTCAAAAAAGACAGTGACCAAAAAAGCTAAGAACCTCTTGTTTCAGGGTTTCCTTTAGCAACTGACTGCATAGTCCTTCTTTCTTCCAGGCCAGCCTCCATACCAACTAACACCTCAGGATTTGGGCCCAGCCCTGCTTCCACTACTTTGTTGGTTGGTTACCTTGTTCCTTGGTTTTGTTTCTTGGTACTCGTACGTTTATGCTAGTTGCCTCCAACTTCCGCCTTCCTTGGCAGTTGTCCTACTGGGTTAATGAGGGGACCTTGAGTGGTGGTCTCATCTGGCTGGGATCCACGATGCAACTTATCACATTTATCAACATACCCTGTCCCTTTATTCCTCACTGTTCTTTTGGGACACCTGAATTTGCCACAAATTCAAATTTGTGGGTAGGTGGCCTAACTCTTTACTTTCTTTATATTTCCATCCAGAAGTGATCTTTGGGCTGGGGTATTTTGAGCATGTCCAATTGCATTCTCAGGAGATGTTAAATTCTTTCTGGGTCCCTCTCTAAGGATGCTATGAGAAAGAAGGGAGCCTGCAGGGGCTCTTAGCTCCCCCAGAGAAGACTGTGTAAAAGTAATGAAATGTTTCTGTTTACACCAGCCTCCTGTACGTTCTCACTTCCAGCGGCCGGTCTCCTGCACCTGCCCTGACCCTTCCTCGCCCCCTCCTCGCTGCCCCGGCCGGCAGGGCAAGTTCTCTCCCGGCACCCAGCCCCGCAGCTTCCACACCCCTTCTCGTACCGGATGCAGAATCGGAGCCCACTCCCGCCTATCCGCTTCTCCTCAATACATTCCAAACGCTCTTTTAGTTTTCTTGCAGAGCGCACACTGGGAAGTTTTTCCTAAAACTTGCCCAGCACCGTGCGCCGGGCCCTCCCCATTCCGGACGGGTCCTCGGCCCGGGGGGCCGCGGTGACCACCAGACCGGCCCCAGGGCGGCGGGCGGCGGGTCTGACCCAGGCCCCGGGGCCCGCGTTCAGGGGCCGCCCGCGCAGGCCGCTGTCCCCCGGGAGCTCCGCGGCCTCCGCCTCCGCCTTGGCGGCCAGGCCGGCGGGGTGCGGGCCCGGGCCCCGCGGCGGGGAGGGCGGCCGCCAGCAGGTGGCCCCGGGGACCACGGCGCCGCCTCCCCCCGACCCCGCGCTCCTCCTCCGGGGCCCGGCCCGCACCCCGCCGCCGCCCTCGGCCGCCCGCCGCGTCCCCTCAGCGCCGCCTCCCCCGGCCGCCGCGTCCCCGGGGCCGCCTCCCCTCCCTCCCTCCCCTCGGCCCGCCGCCTCCCCCGGCCTCCGCCGCCGCGTCAGTCCGGAGGCTGCGCCCAGCGAGCGCCCGGAGCCGCCCGCCCCAGAGCGGCCGCAACGGAAAGTTCCGCCTCGGATCCGCTTTGAAAAAGGAGAAAGAAATTGGACGGGGCCGGCCGTGCTCGGGAGACGCGGGCGGCGAGGAGGGGGCGCCTCTCCCCGGGAAGCCGCCTCCCGCCGCGACGAGGGCCGACGCCGCTCGGGCCGGCCGCGCGCCTTCCCTCTCCCCGCGGACCCGCGCCGCCCGCCGGCACCATGGAGTTCTCGGAGAGGAGAAGAAGCAGGAAATCGCAGAGCTTCAAATTGGGGAGCCGAGGTGAGGGGGCCGCGCCGGGGTTGGGGGGCCGGGCGCCGGGGCCGGGGTGAGAGGGGCCGGGCCGGGGTGAGGCGGCCCTGGGGGGATCCGGACCCGAGTCAGGCCGGGGTAAGGGGTCTGGGGGGTCCGGGCCGGGGTCCGGGGAGGCCTCACCCCGCGGACCCCCAAACTCCATCCCGGGCTGCGGCCGGGGGAGGGGGCCGCGGGCAAAGTTGGCGGGTGGGGGTGCAGCGGTGCGGACGGTAAACAGGCCGAGGGCAGCGCGGGGGGCGGACAAAGCCCGGGCCGGGGACCCCGCGCTGCCCTCGGGGTGCGGTCGTCCTCCCGGAGGCGAGGGAAAAGGTGCTGGAGGCGGCGGAAGGAGGGGAAAGCCCGCTCGGTGCACAGCGCGACTGCGAATTGTGGCCACCCTACATCTTTTGCAGCTCTGGGACTGGGGTTGGAAGGGTGTTCTAGAACAGATCACTTACCCGTCAGACAAGTATCTTTAAAAAAATAAATAAGATCCATCTAGTTGCTGGCGACTTAACAGGTGTACACAGCAGCCTTTCGGCTAGTGCTCTTTTATCAAGGGACGGTGCAGTGGAATAGAGCCTTGTCTCTGCTCAGCTACTTGTTAGAGTGTTTATTTTCCTGGTGGGACTTTTTTTTAATGAGGAGAACGAAACATTAAGAACAGACGTAAAAATGTGGCCGTGGAAATGCCTCTGTCTCCTACAATTAGAGGCAGGTGACTTTTTTTCATTGTAGTGTCCACAAGTTCCAATGTGGAGTTCAGTACCAGCTTGTTTCAGGGTCGTTGAATCAACTTGAGGTCAAAACAAAGCCACAGACCTATCTACTTTTCCACTGGTGTCTTATCTAGCATTTGGAATCCGAGTCAGAGCAAACCAAACCCATTGTGTTAACAACCTGGAAAAGGCACGTTTACACCCGTGAAAATTAGAGGGCTACTGCAAGTCATAGAGTTTCTCAAACTAAGCTAACACTTGTGGAGATTCCATGAAGCCTGCTTTCACTTAGTCTGAAAATGGTTTGATTATAGACATTTCGAAGATCCATTCGTGTGTTTTCCCTCAGTTTTGTTTAGGTACAGCATAATGAAAGAGGCCTAAAATAGTGTTACCTATTCAAAATATTTAGTTCTTTCCTCTTTCTATATAATTTTTCCCCGCAGCGGTGCGGCTTAGTCAATCAATGACTTGTACTTTAAAAGTCTGTCTATACATGACTGGTCTCTTGATGCGATCTGATTCATTCGGGCACTTTGCTGCTTTCTTATTTGTGACCTCAGATACTGCCTTATCTTAAAGGTGACAGTGGTTTTGTAGACATTGGCCTGGGAGGATTAAGACCCAAAAAAGGGAATAGCTGTTAAGAATGCACCTGTATTTTCATAGCTAGGTGGCCCCACTCTTTAGAAATAGAAGATTGCCAAAATCCTAGGAGCCTCTGCAGAATCTTGTAAAATATTGTATTTTAAAGTTTGACTGCCATAGCAAGTTTTTATTCTTTTCTCAGCTCTGCAGGTGCATTTTTATAAAGTAAACATTAAAGTGCAGAAGCTGAATGGGAGTCACATGTGTGAAAGATGAAAATCTTGCTTTCTTATCCAAATTATACTAGATTTAAAATAACAGATCAGTACTTTTCACGTGTGCTTGCCTTTAAGCTGCTTAAAGACTGAGCTTTTTCTGGTAAACTGAGAAAACAGAGTGCCAGGCAACCTTGAAGCTTGTTATTGATATACCTAAGAAGATGGGTTGTAGAGATAAGTTTGGAAACCTCCTTGGCCAATGATTGGGCAAGATTTTTCTTCTCTCTGAACACATTTCTGAAATGTAAGAAAAGAAGCCTGGTAATTGACAGTTGTTTGTAAATTTTAGTTTACAAACAGTGATCAAGCAAAGCTGTTTTCTAAAAGTCAAAGCGGTGTTTCAACTTTGTGTACTTTCATCAGAATAAGCAAAGCTTTTAGGGAATACTATGGACTACAAATCCTGGGGTTAACTGGGTTCTCAAAAATTATGTTTATAAATTAAAACAGAGATTACCTTACTAGATATGATGAGTCTAGCCTTTATTGCTTATTTATATCCTGTGGGTCATTAGAATTCTAATTTTTGGTTGTTTTTTCATCCCAGATTATCATCATGAGGTGTATAAGATCTCAGAATTCAGCAACAATGTTAATGGGGAGGCCAAAGAGACACAACCCATTTTTTTAGGTAGGTCTTTATGTCAATTAATTCCTCAGCAAAACAGTGTGGCCATTTGCAATTAGGGGGAGAAAAAGAGATTGTGCTAGGATGGGAAATATCTGCCATTGCTGAATGTATGTCATTCTTTTCAAGACCTTTTATTTTACAGATTGCCAATATATCCCTTATTAACGTTGCTAAAAGTTGTAATTTCAGACATAAATGTTTATTAGTGTCTACACACAGTGCTAATTATCACTTACTCACAGAGCCAGATGCTGAGTGTGCAGTTTCGTGGCTCTGCGCTCACCCCATTTACATTGCATATTCGCTGGCATGCTTCACTGGCAATAGTTTGTGTAATTGGGGTATTACATCTTTGACATCTGGATAACAGAAATTCAATTTCCAGGAAGCTGCTATTTGTTTGGTTTTGCTCCTGCCTTGGGTGGGTTAGAGGATTAATGTGCTGTCTTATTATAATGTCCCTTCACCCCTGTGGCCTGGTTGCTAATCCTGCCATGACAAAATTAAATTAAATCTACAGTCAGAGAGCATAGGGAAAATAAACATGTGATTGCTGGCCTAACCACCTCTTGATGGTACTAGGTATCACTTAGCAGCTCCTCCTCATTCTCCTGGCTTTGTGTTCATTTCACACCAACATTTTTGGACCGAGAAAACAGCCATGCTTTTCTCCTACCCTCCTCATTCACAGCTCACTTCAGGGAAAAGCAGAGCAAAAGCAGCGTGTCTGAGTCCTCCGGGCAAGTGTAGCTGCACGATGGATAGGTAGGTAGCCAAAAACATTGCCGTCCTTTCCAAGTGTAGTTTTTGGTACAAATACTGCACTTGAAGGACCTTGGATGTGCAGTTTGTTATTTGCAGGCCAGGAGCCAAAAAGGAAACCACTTAGGATTTTGACCCTAGAGTGCAGGACTGGTAAGATAGGAGTGGAGAGTAAATGGTGGCATTGGCTTCAGCCTTGCCCGTTTTGGACACCTCTGTGCCCCTAGGCTGTAGGGTGAGGGCTGGAGGCCACCCAACAAGGAAGCAAAGAATGAGAGAAAGGGCCAGAGTGATTAAACAGCGAGAGCCAGAATTGCCTTATCACTGGGGAGAGTTGATGGGACTAGGGAAGCAGGGCTGCTGCTTAGAGCAGGCCAAGGGTGCATAGTGCTGCAAATGGAAACAAAAGGGAAGCCCAGGGGTGGAGTGTTCTGTCACTTGGATCTCTTTGTTTGACCTGAAGGAAGAGAAAGGCCTGAGAACCTAGGTGAAAGGAGAGGGAGGTATCCGCACTTCTCACGCAAGCCATCCTCCCAGGCAGAGAGATCTTTCCTGGAGGGACAGAGGACTACTCTGACCAGTACTGCTCTCGGCACTGTTTATTGTTAAGAGATCTAAACACCAAAAGGTTAATAATAAGTGTGAAATGCTAATATCCCTGGATTGTACTTTTTTCAGTTCCCAAAACTTGATCAGTTGGAATTCGGTGTTTAACTACCACATGATTTAGCTGTTTGAAATGAAAAATTTGTCTTTTAATAGAAAATTTAAGTGATCATAAAAAGTAGAACATTATGTCTTTGAGTAGTTATTCTCCAAAGAAGCAGGGTTTTTCCCCCTTTCTGTTGTGTTCTTGGAAAATAAAGATGCTATATAGTCCGTTAATTTTGCGTATGAAAGAATGGAAGCTGAAGAACAGGAAAGCTGCAAGTGCTCTGAATTCAGTAAAATGTCAACTCTCAGAGGTGGCAGACATGGCTCCTTTCCTGCTCCAAGTCCAGGAAGACATGAGATTGTCAATGAAGGCCCAGGATGAGTTTTCAAAGTTATTGGTCAAGAGGGCCTTAGGTGGCAAGAGACAAGAGATTGAACAGCATAGCAGTGTGCTCTGGGTCCTTTCCTGATTTCCCGCGTATTCTGGGAAAAGCGTGACATGGTTCCCAAAGAACATTTTTATTTTATGATCTCTAGGTCAGTTAAGAAAAGGTAGTAGAAGAACAAATGATTATACAAACATAAATTCTAAAGCAATGGGGAATAGTTACTGATGGCCTCTGAAATTAAGGATTTTGTTGTTGACAGTGTTATAAAGTGATACTTTAAATGAAATTATTCTTCTCAAAACATAGATTTAAATTATGTTTATTTTATAGTTCACTGGTCTATTTGTAATATTACTTATTATGGTGTAGAATTTTGTGTGAGATTTATGACATCTGAGGGCGTTTGTTACCAAAATACCAGAAGGACTGCTTCATCCCTAATTCAGTATGTAGTAAAACATGGATCTGAAGATGCTGCATAGAGTTTTCTGTGTCTGTAAGATTAAAATTCATGTCCTAGGCCGGGAAAGACTGCTTCAGAATTTGGCAGAGGTTCCCACATCAAATCTATTTCTTTCGAATATTTTTAGGCTGTTCACTAATGTAGCGCATTTGGCATGGTAGGGCAGCTCAGTAGGTGTCCTTGCTAGTTCAATTGTGAGTGACCTGACTACATACGTTGGGAGTCACCCCTGCATTTTTAATCTGCTAATAGTGTCAGAAGAGGGCATTGCAACCTGGGGACATTGATATTTTCAAGCTGGCTCTGATGGGGATATGATAAAGATTTGAGCACTCTGGAGGAAAACGACTAATTCATTTTAATAAATTCAACAAGTGTGTCTTTGAGAAAATATGGTGAACTCAGCACTTTTCTGGAATCGGAGTGGAGTTGGGAGTAATCAGAGAAATGGTTGGGACAGAGTCCTTGCTCTCAAGGATTTGAATCCAGCTGGAGAGATGGGACATTTCGAGAAACAGTTAACCAGCAACGCTACAGCTACAGTTGTTTGCCCGCTTACTGTGTGCGAGGCCTTGAGCCGAGAGCACGAATTACCTCTTTCACTCCTTGCAGCAAATCTGTAGGAGTCGTGGTTATCCGCATTTTCTAGGTGAGGCTTAGATGGTCTGCTGGTGACCTCTCAGGTCGGAAGCTGGATTCCAGGGCAGTGTGCCTGAGCTCTAAACACCCCACTGAACCACCTGTCTGTGCGTGAACAGTAACTGAAGAACAGATGTGAACAGGTAAGGCAAGGAGCAAAAGCAGAGCTAGAAGGGAAAGATCAGATTTGGGGCAGGGTGGAGAGCTCTGGAAAGCCTAGCCCTTGAACTCTGGAGAAGGTTCCAGAAGGGAAGGTATTGTAAGCCAAGGGGGAGCCATAGCGCCATTATAATTGGACCATAAGTGAGGGTTGCACTTTATGGTTTAGAATGTGCTGTTGCATCTGGTACCTGGTTCGACTGTCACAGTGCACCTGTCGTTCCCATTCCATACGTGGGGAAGCCGAAGCTCAGCGTCCAGGTGTCCATGTTGAACCTGGGCTGAACCCTGGTCTCCTCTCCAGAGCTCTTCACCCTCCACCAGACACATTCAGGGATCACCAAGGAGACCTTAGGTGGTAGCAGGGCACTGTTAGAAGGGTGGGATTTTCATGAGACAAGTTATTATTCATAATAATAATATGAATATTAAATAAAATCTGTTACACATTGGATTTTGGTTTAGATCTGCTATTATGTACATCTGAAAAATATTTATTCTTCAGGTACTCAGCCTCTCATTCACTTCTTCACTCAACAAATTTTTGTTGTCTCCCAATTATGTGCCAGATTCTGTTCTAGTTATTTTTAACATTCCATTCAGTCATACAACTTTGAGTACAAGCAGCACATGGAATAGTAGCCAAGTCAATCAAGCAGGGTTGAGACCTCTGAATTTTTTAATCTCTTTTCAGTGGCTTTCTTGATGACAGCTGCTCCCACTAGGGCTCCCAGGATCTCCCCAAAGAGGACACACAGGGAAAATTCCTACACGTTTCCAAGTTAGAGCATTAGCCCCTAACCACAGGGTGACTCTCGCTGGAGAATTGGGCAAGTCCATGTGTAACATGGGAGAGCACTTTGTCCCTGATCTCCCCGAGGTCCTACCCTGGTTCTTGTTTGGCCTTCAGAGGGCTAGGGGGCTGGCCTCCACTCTCTCAAGTGAAGGAAGGGCTTGGCTTCTCACCCTACCTGTGACTGGAGTTCCAAGAGAGAGAAGCCATCTAAATGAAATGAGGGGGCCAAGAGAGAGGAGAGCAAGGGCTCCCAAGAGGCACGTCCTTGGGAAATGAGAGCCTTTCACTTCTGCTCTTCCCCCCAAGAACTCGGCCCCTAGCCCCTCGGCACTGTGTGCTTGCTTCCTGCCCTTTTCCATATCAGCTTTCTTGTTTTGTTGGTGTTGTGAAGGGGGCAGAAAGTGAGGAGTGTCCCTTGGGGTTAGGAATGCCGTCAGTAGCAGCAGGTGTGGCTTCTCGAGAGCTCCTGGTGCACCAGGCTCTGCTCTGAGGACTTGTGTATGGTAGCCCGTTCATCGTCCCGAGAAAGGTATTATTTCCACCATACCGACGAGGAGTCTGAGTTGCTCACAAAGTTAGGCATTGACAGCCAGGGTGCTGACCAGGGCCCATCTGTCTCCAAAACCCAAAACAATGCCCTTAACTGCATGAGATGCTTTGTTCAAATGAACGCCCACGTGGAACCCCCAGTAGGTCCAGTAGATGGAAGCGGGGAAGCGGGGCAGTCTAAATAGGCTGAGGAGACCCAGAACACCTCTGCCTCTCGCCTCTGCAGGCGTCTGCAGAGCTTTCAGGGCCCCCCAGTCACAATTTAAAGTCCACTGGTCTAGACAGTTTCTAGGAGTTCATGCAGCACCGAAAATATATCTCCTTATGTTATGGGTCCGAAACGTGACTTCTGAACAGTCACAGGCAAAGTCAAATTGTAAAGAGCCTCGTGAGCCCACTTAAGTGCCAAGGGCTTCTTTGAATATGTGCACACACGCGAATGTGTTTATGTAGCCGTAGATGCAGACTTGGTGGTTCTTTGATCTCACTTATTAAAGTTTGGGAGGCGTTGTTGGTAGGTCTTGCACTTTGGCGGTTTGTCTCCTCGTACCTATTTATTTAGCTCCCGCCTCTAAGTACTTTCATTATTAGTTAGGTAACAGTCACAACTCCACCCAGGGCTGTGTTGGTTCTGTTTTACAAATGGGACGCCCAGCTCAGAGGTGAAAGTGATTTACCCAGGGTCACACAGTAATTAGTAGTTGACTGCTGTTTAAAAGCAGGCCTTTCGACATCGAATTCTGAGCTCTTTTCACTGTGTCAGAGCTGCCTGGAATCCGTGCCCCACTGTGTAACTGATTACCCTCTCTCCTGCTCAGAGGCTTCTCAGGGATTCTAGAATCAAGTTTGAAACCCTTAACTGAGTGTTCAGAATCCACATTCTGACCCTAATCTCTGTGTCTCCAATTTTAAGTAGCCTCCTTCTCATCCACCAGTCTGCTCCCCAGCAAAGCAGAACTTCTTGTCATTCCAGGTTGAAAGGAGGTGCACGGGTTGAGAGAAAGGGGTCAGTGGAAGCTTCGACATGGGAAAGCCCAGGGCACGTTTGGAAGAAAGGATCTAAGGTTCCTTAATGCCTGCTCTGTATGGAGCACTTCCCAAACATGTATCTCATTCCACCCTCACACCAGTTCTGAGAAGAAGGGATTGGTATTCCCATTTCTAGGTGAGAAAAATGGATCTTCACAGTGTTCATGTGCCTGAGGTCATGGAGCTGTCACCAGGAACCAGGGTTTGGCCTGGATCTCCCCAGTCTTTCTCCTCCTCTCTCGTGCTGCCTATGAGAAAGTCCCCTTTCTCCTCCTTTTTCTGTTGACTCTCCGTTGCAAGCTTACCTGTCTCCCTCTTCTCCCTTCCTGACAATATCTGCTTCTGCCGAACTGGTCTCTTCATCCTCTCTCTGAAGTGCCTTCCTCCATTCTCGTCTCTGCTCCTTTCATCAGGCCCTGTTTCACCACAGTCTCCAGTCTTGTTCCAGGCCTCACTCCATCCGTTAAACTCGTGTCCCTCCTGTCAGCCTCTAGAGCTCAGTTCAGATACTGCCTACGTCCGTAAGCCTCTTCACTTGGTTCAGCACAGTAGAGAGACCTCAGGTGTAAAGTTAGAAAACGTTGGTTTGAATCTCAGGTTCACTGTTGGTGACACGTGGGGCAGAACCCTTGAGCAATTTTCTTTGTAGAATAGCGATCTTGGCCCCTAACCACCGCGTCAGGTTCTCCCACAGCATATGGGGAGTCCTAGCTGATAAGGCATTTCTTCCACCCGGAAAACACTGTGTTCCTCTTCTTCCGAGTGGCAAGTCGTCTTTTCCTCTGCACACCTCAGGACTAAAGAGTGACCTGTCTTTGATGGTGCACGCCATGTACTGCCTGATATTTGCTTATTTTTGCGTGTGGCTTTGGGGTGCTCCAGGCAGTTGTGCGAGCACCCCTCCCCTGTTGTGCCCATCGCCATGTGGAGCTGCGACGATTTGACTGTTTGCACCGTCTCCCCTAACATGAGTCAGTACATCCTAGAGAGCAGGAGACACCTGGGAGCACTCAGCAAGGTGGTGTGCTCGTAAGAGGTACTCAAAGAACAGTGTGCCAGTTTGAATGTATTGTGTCCCCCAAACGCCATTATCTTTGATGTAGTCTTGTGGGGCAGACGTTTTGGTGCTGATTAGATTTGCTTGGAATGCGCCCCACCCAGCTGTGGGTGATGACTCTGATGGGATATTCCCATGGAGGCGTGGCCCCACCCATTCAGGGTGGGCCTTGATCAGTGGAGCCATATAAATGAGCTGACTCAAAGAGAAGGAACTCAGTGCAGCTGTGAGTGACGTTTTGAAGAGGAGCAAGCTTGCTAGAGAGAAACGTCCTGGGAGAAAGCCATTTTGAAACCAGAACTTTGGAGCAGACGCCAGCCACGTGCCTTCCCAGCTAGCAGAGGTTTTCCGGATGCCATTGGCCATCCTCTAGTGAAGGTACCCGATTACTGATGTGTTACCTTGGACACTTTATGGCCTTAAGACTGTGACTGTGTAGCCAAATAAACCCCCTTTTTATAAAAGCCAATCCGTCTCTGGTGTTTTGCATTCTGCAGCATTAGTAAACTAGAACAAACAGGTTACTCAGATATTTGTTATTTAAATGCATGGATATCTTAGACACTGTTGTATAGGACTCTAAAGATTTGTTTTAAAATACAGTGCTGTGTTGAGCTCTTAGAGACATTTAGTGAGATAAACTAAAATATGCCTTATTTAACTTGAAGAAGCATCAGTAATATACTGAATGAGGGTAGAGAGTTGGGATTTTTGATGTTGATTTTTGAGGTACAACTTGAAGTACCTTTGGTCCAATCTAGAAAAGACCAAAAAGGAGAGGGACACATACATGAAAGTCGGTGACATGTTGAAGACCAAAACTGAAAAGTAGCACATATTCTGCATGCTCAGTATGCTGCTGTAACATTGGTACAGACTTTATAAGGTGCTAAAGATAATATTGACCTGTTTATAAATGGGTTTTGACATTATCTAGTTGTTAGTTTCCATGTGAAGCAATTTTTTCTCCCTTAATTGAGGACGCTAAAGCCCCACTTTAAGCACCCACCACCACAAAACCTTCGCAAAGGCCATGCCTCTGAGGGAACACAGGTCATGCTTGCCCAAGGTGCCCAGCAAGGGGCGCGTGGGGCTGGAATCCAGCTGTGGGGGTTTCGAGGTGGGGGCAGCATCTGTCCTGAGGAAGAGTTGCCTTTTATTTTATTTCTCAGGAAGGCTCCGTGCATTAACAGCCATATAAGTGAAACAGGGGATATGTTGTGATACTTTACATTTCCTAAACTGATGATGACCAAATCATTAAAAGGAAATATCTCCACAAAGGGCAGAATCTAATGAGATGTGGTGATAATTTAGCCTCTCTGGTTCCCATGGGAATATAGATTTTACATTTGGGAGAAAATGATGTGGCCAGATATACAATAAAGTAAAAATCTTGGCGCAGTGTGTTTTGCGTCTCAAAGTTAAAAATAGATGTAGGACGTTGACACAGGAGGTGTGTTATCAGAGAGGAGTATACCTGGAGTGGATGTGTCTGCGGATGCAGGAAGAGGTGGGCTGGGGAAAGCAGGGGGCCCTGACCTCCAGTGGGTATCTGGGGAGCTTGGGAAGCTGCTCCCCTGCCTGAGTCTTCAGTGCCCATTACTTTCAGGTGAAGACCCAAGCTCTCTAGCCTGACAGATAGACCCTACATGAACTGACACCTGTCTGTTTTTCAGGCTGATTCCGTATACTGTCCTTCTCACAACCTCACCCCTCCATCTCATGCATTAGCCATGTCAAACCTCTTTTAACACCTGGAATGGCCCTAATTCTCAGGTGTAGGCCATGCCCCCTCCTGCCTTGGTGGCTGCCCACCACCTGCCCTGCTTGGGAGCCATGCTTCTACCCGTCCTCACTGTTTGCACTGAGCCTTCTGACTTCAAGTTGCTATAACTTTCTACAGGTAGTCTTGTCTGTTCCCTCCTCCACAGCATCATCAAAGCAAAGGAATTCCTTTTTTGTTTATGTATGTCTCCTGTTGGATTGTAAACTTCCTAAGGATTAGTTCTGCCTCCCTACTGCCTAGCACTGTGCTAGGCACAGGACAAACCCTGGTACATGCAAATGAACACATAGGAGGTTCAATTTTAAATGTGATATAAAGTGGTGGCATCAGCTGATCTCTGCCTAGAAAGCCCTGGACTTCCTTTGTTGTGTGATCCTGTATTTATCCTTCCAGTTTCAGCTTCAGTTTCCTTCAGGGAAGACTTTTAAGTTTATTCTATTCCCAGTGCAGAGAGCATGGCATAGCATGGACTCTCACTATTTTTGAATAAATGAATGCGTACCATGTTCAACATATTGAAATGTAAGGTGCCATCTGTTATCCTCTGCTCTGAGTGGATTTTCGAATGAGTTGTTTTCTTGTGCAGGGCTGTCCCATGCACTGCATGAGGTCTTGATCCCACCCCCTAAATGTTGGTAGCGTAAACATACAAAGACATCAGAGCTAGAGCTTGGTCCTTAGCAGGCCAAGGTTGTAGGCTTAGTCATCGTGTGGGCAATTTAGCTTGAACAGAGAAAAAAAACCATTCCATTGCCAAAGACTGAACACCCTCCCCTGTCATTTGCCTCCCAGATGCTAGTCTGAAGGGGGAGCAAATGAAAGGCTTATGGGCCAATTCAGCCCATCACCATATCTAGGAAGGAGATCAAAGGGTACATCCCATTGGCAGCCAGTTGCTGTGCCTCCCTCCTATACAAAGGATGGCTTATTAAACGTGTCTAGTTGAAAGTATATTTTAAAGTCATTAAGAAGTATAGACAGATTTCCTTTCACTGTTCCAGACACTCAGTATCCTTGTAAATAAGAATCCCTAAAATTGTTTTCTTATTATTACAATTTTTTCCGAACATGAAGAAATATACTATTATTTGAATTCCAAGGGTTTTACAATGTTTTTCACTTGGAAATCAAATTTTATATCTGAAAGGTTAATGGAGAAAGCTAATTATGCTATCTGGTAACCAAATATGTGATGAGACATTTGTCTCTGTAATTAACAGCAAGGAACTTTTATGGTTTCATAAAATTGAATGCTACATAGAGGATTCTCTGAGCACTTGTTTGGATGAGGTGTCCAAAACAGAGATGTTTATGGATGATATAAAGTTGAGCTGAAATGGAACGCAGGTGCGTGTGCCTCTCACGGCATTTCTCATTGTTGAAATGGAAGCCAGATGATTAATAACTTTACTTTGTCATGATAAAATAAGTAATGTGTTCTTGGAACAGTGGTAGGGTACATAAGTTACTCAGTAATTCCAAGAATTTATTCTGTTCCAGGAATAATATCCTTAACAATTTATTTTTACAGAAAAGTTGATGCAACATAATAGACTATGAAATTGCTTGTATGTTTAATGGAATTACATCTCAAATATGACTTTACGCCTACATAGAAAAATGTGAAAAAAAAAAACAAAAAAATCACAAAACTGCAAGGTTAAAGTACAAGTTAAAACTGAAAACTCAGGAGATGCACAAGTTAAGGTGCTTGTGTTAACATTAACTCATTCTCGTTGCACATGTATAATTTTTTCGGTTACTAGCAAGACTTGAACAGGTGCCTTAATATGCATTGCATGAAATATGGTTGCAAAAGCATTGCTGCAGGAATGTGAGCTTGAACATTTCTCCTAAGTTCAGTGTTTCACAGTTTCACTTGGCTCTGGAGCAGCAAGACGTGGGTGGCCCAGATCTGATCCGTCTTCCTCTGGCTTACTTTTGTCATTTGGGGCAAGAAACATAGGTTGCTCATGTGTAAGGAGGGGGAAACTCTGTCCCCCATCTGCCAGCTTTGATGAACTAGGAAGAGGCTGAAGAGGAGGTATGATCCTTCAGGAAAGCTTTTATAAGACATTCACATAGAACAGGGGGCTCACCAGGTCTGGAGGATTAAGGAAAAGGAGTCTTGAGGAAATGACATGTAAGCTGAGACCTGGTGAATAAGGATGGAGGTGGGGAGAGGGGGCAGAAGGGGCAGCATGCATGGGGGCCAGGAAGTGAGAGCCCTTCCAAAGACCTGGATGTCTAGGGCTGAGGGTCCCTGACCACCACTAATTAGATTCTGATTTAATTGTTTTGACGTGAGGCCTGGACAGTGGTACATGTTAGAAGTCCTCCAGGTTTATTAACGTGCAGCCACCAATCCAGAACAAGGGGGAGGTGAGGAAAGAGCCTAGCTGGGAAGCCAGGCAGCCAGGACCTTGTGAGCCTGTGGGAACGGGACTCTAGCCTAAGCAAGTTGACTTCCCAAGGATGGGTGTGATGTGATCGGATTGGCAGTTTAGAAAGAGCACTCTGGCTTCAGAATGATGTACAGATTGGAGGGGAGCAAGACTGGCAGCTTTTGGCGCTGTCCCCATCAAGTGAGTGGGAATTGGGGGAAGTAGAGGGGTTCAGAAGTAATTTAGAAGTTACAATGAGCAGGGCTCAGTGATTAATTGGCTGTGGGAGGGAGCGGAAGAGGGATAACACCTGGGTTTCTGGCTTGGACAGCTGAATTGGTGTCATTTATTATGGCTTGGTAATAGTCTGGAAAGAAATATATTTTGGACATGATTTTAAGGTTACTTTTGAAATGTCCAAGTGGGGCTGCCAGAGGCCATTGTATCTATGGGTCTGGAGCTCTGAAGTTGGGTCTAGGCTGGAGGAATAGATTGGTGGGTTGTAGGTCATCATGAAAAATGCATTTCTTCCTGTGAAGCATGATCAGAAGTTTGAAAGCCACTGATTTCAGCTATGAGTACCTTGCCCCTAGAGATTAGGTTTACTTAGGGAAAACCTCCACTCCCCGGGTGCAAAGTTAGCAGAGTTTCTTGAGGTCCTTGGAAGAAAAAGGCACTGCGAAGAATCCCTTTTTCATCGTCATTAATATTCTTTACATTGGAGATGAAACTGTGCAACAGCATATGTATTCAACTTTCAATATATTAAAAATTAAAAGGAAGAAATGTAAAGCAGCAGGTACTTAATCATGTTCCTACTAGCTGATCCATGATGTTTATTTGTGTAAATTAACATCTCAATAGAGAGGGGAGATTGGCTTCTCTGAATTAGCGTTCTTCTAGAAATTTTCTGCACGGTATGGCAAAGGATCAGTATTTTAAATTATATTGAAAAGGATTGTTTCTTTCCAAACAGCAAATTATAAACATTTTATCTTTTATGGAGTAAAGCAAGATTTTGGTTATAATATTGTAGGAATTTAGAAGCAGCTCTTAATCTACAATCTTTTTATATTTTCCTGTTTATATTGTCAGTCTTTGAAGACTTTTGCTTTATGTTTCAAAGGAGCATGAACACGAATACATTCTTATTCCACTTTTTCCAAGTTTTAATCTTTAGCTTTTGTGAAACTAACAGGATTCGCTTAAGCTAAGTTTCCAATTCAAAAGGAAATATCTGAGCCCCATTCTTCTTGGTTCGAAGCAATACAATTAAGTCCTGAGTCCTGAAAACAAAATATATTTATTTTAGGACAATTATTATGCAAAGTCTACTCTTGGAGATGGTTTTAGGATTGGTTCATCATAGTTGAAGGCAAATAAAATAGTTTGCATTCATTTTATCATAATAAAGCTAGTTTGGTTCAGTGACTTCATTGTTTCTCTTATGTTTGGTAACCTAACTGGGTGGTTAAGGGGCTAACTAGTTCAAACAGCACCCAGCACATGTCATGACAGCTTCCTGGACACCGTACAGCCTGATCGTCTTGTGAATGGAGCCCTTCCGGCCATTCAGCTAGCTACTTGAGTTGTGAAGAATGGGGGCCTCAGAGACGGAGGGATCCAGTTCAGAAAATATAAACATCCATGCTCCTTCCTCTTAGCTTGTTGTCAGGACTAACCGTAGAGAGAGCAGTTGGCACATAAAATAGAAAGCACTCCATAAATGGTAGCTTTAACGCATTGCCCCCAGCCTCGCCAGTGTATCCAAATTTCTTTTTAAAAAGACATGATTTGTAGGGAATTTCAAGAGAATATGATCATTGGCATGTATTCCAGGAGTTGCACACCCTACCGCACCCCAGCAACCTCTTTTCTTGACTTTCTTAGGCTGCTTTCTTTGGCAACCTGTTAGTCATTCCTTCCCAAATTCACCCTTGTTTGGTCACATTATGAAAGATGTTCTCATGTCCAAAACTGCCACTGTCAGTTGCCTTATACTCAACTTTAGAATACCAAAGGGAAAAGATAGTACATAACTCTTCCAGAGTAATTTTTTCTTCAAAAAAGTAATACATATTCATTTCAAAACAATGAAGTTAAAATTTATAAACTTGACAACAGAGTATATAGTAAAACGTGAAGGGTCCCTTCCTAATCACACCCTCTAGAGATAATGACTGTTAGCGATAGTGTGTATGCGTGCAAATATTATATGTATTTTATTTTACAAAAAAGGAGAATGGAATGATGCTATATAAATGCTTTTTGCAAACTGAATCTCCATTTATTCCATGTGTATTGCGTGCCTAGCTTGAGCCAGGCAGAATGAAGCCCTGGTCATCTGGTGGTGAGTGAACTAGTCTGCACTCCGTGGAGTTCACGGTGTATCTTGCACATACTCCCAAGTGACTACATAAAGGTCTATTTCATTTTTAAAAGATTTGTAAAGAGATGCCTTGATACTGCTATAAAGATATACCATAATTTGTTTATTTAATCCCCTCTTGATAAATATTTGGATGGTTTCTACATTTTCAACTTGTAGAATAATGCTGTAGTGAATATCCTTACGGATATATCATGGATTCTTGTTTGACTATTTCTATAGGATAAATTCCTGTACGTGAACTTGGCCAAATTCTACTCCAAAAAAGTTTTGCCAAATCACACCCCCCAATAACAACCTTAGAGTAACTCTAACCTTATGCCGTCACCAAAAATGGGCATTATAAATCTATAGTCTTTACCAAATTAATAGACAAAGAATTTCACATTATTTAATTTTCATTACAATGACAAATAATGAGATTAAGAGATTTAAGATATTTATTGACCATTTCTTTCTCTTGAGAATTACATGTTCAGGACCTTAGCCCATTTTTCTATTAATAGTATTCAGCTTTTTAAAATAGATTTATAAGGACTCTTCTGTTCATTCAAGAGTTTATCTCTTTGGCTTGATTATTTTTTAACATTACTTGAAGTGATGATTTCAGACCTTGTCTCTTAATGGTGGGTGGAATTACACATCAAAGGGACGTTCAGTTGGGCAGCCATGTTATATTTGTTACAGGATAGAAGTTTCTGAGTTTCTGGCATAGTTTTTCTCATCATTGCTGGAGTGATATTCTTGTATGAAGCATGCAGGACATCACTCTTTCTATTAGAATTTTCCAGGCTTTGAATTGGTGAGGATCGTTCAGAGGTTTCAGCAACCCAGACACCAAGAGCCAGAACCTGGCTGTAATCTTTTATTAAACTGGACATCTTTGGGCCATGGGGCCTTTGTAAATTCTCCTGATCATTTAAAAATAGAAATAAACTCTGTCTTCTGAAAAAAAAAGAACATCTGGGGAAGAGTAAGTAGGTAAATTCTTTGAATTGGTTTGTTAGTTCTAGTTGTGTCATATCATTCTCTTACGAAGAACCCTCCTTGATTTCCTGTCACTTTCAGAATACAGTCCAAATTCAAGGTCCTTTTTTTTTTTTAACTTTTTATTTTATAAATGATTTCAAACTTACAGGACAGTTTCAGAGAACTCCAACATATTCCCAGCCCCCAGACACTCAAATCCACCAATTTAACACTTTGCCACCTTTGCCCGCGTGTGCTTGTGCCCTCTCTCTCTCTCTTTCTCTCTCTCTCTCTCTCTCTCTCTCTCTCTGTCTTCTGAACATTTGAGGACAGTTTGCACACATCATACTTTTTGAACACATAATGCTTCTCATGAACAAAGAAAGATATTTACTTCTGTAACCACTTTAAGTGCAGTTACCAAGTTCAAGGAATTTAATGTTGATAGAAAGTTTACATTCTATATTCCAATTTTTTATGTCCCAATAATGTCCTTTTGAGGCCTTTCTCCTTCATTCTTAGATCTAATCCAGTATCATGTATTGGCGTTTGTAATCTCTTTAGTTTCTCTTTTGTTTTTTTTTAAATTTTGGAAACATGTATACAACATAAATTTTTCCATCCAAACCCCTCCCAAGCACAGCATTCAGTGGGTTGAATCACATTCGTGACATTGCAGTGCCCTCAGTGACGCCATCCATTGCTACCATTTTCCCTCACTCCAAGCAGAAACCCTACACTCATTTTGCATGAACTCCCCATTGCCCTGTGCTCCACCCCTAGTAAGCTGTACTCTGCTTTCTGTCTGTATGAATTTGCATATTCTCTGTTATTTTCTTTGTGGTTGCCATGGGGCTTAAATTTGACATCCTAAATCTGTGTTAGTTTCATTTTCTTTGATACCCACTTAACTTCAGTAGCATACATAAACTATGTCCCTGTACCCGTCTTCCACCTTTATGTATTTCTTGTTACAAATGACATACATTATGAGTCCCAAACTATTTATTTGTCAGTATCTTTTATGCATTTGCCTTTTAGATCCCGTAGAAAGGAAAAAAAAATGGATTTACAAATAAAAAATACAATAGTGCTGGTATTTATATTTACCCATGTCATTATCTTTACTGGATATCTTTATTTCTTTATGTGGCATTATTCAATTGTCTAGTGTCTTTTCCTTCCAACATGCAGGACTCTCTTTAGCATCTCCTATAGGGCTAGTCTGGTGGTGATGAAGTCTCTCAACTTTTGTTCATCTGGGAATGTCTTAATCCCTCAAGTTTGAAAGACAGTTTTGCTAGCTACAAAATTCTTAGTTGGCAATTTTTTGCTTTCAACCCTTCAAATATCTTCCCACTGCCTTCTTGCCTCTATGGTTTCTGATGAGAAATTGGCACTTAATCTTACAGAGGTTCCCTTGTACATGACATGTTGCTTCTCTCTTGTGGCTTTCAGAGTTCACTGTTTATCTTTGGCATTCGACAGTTTGATTATAACATGGTATGGTGTGGGTCTGTTTGGGTTCATCCTGTTTGGAGTTCATTGAGCATCTTAGATGTGTATATTCACGTCTTTAATTAAATTTGGGAAGTTTTCAGTCATTATTTCTTTGACTATTCTCTCTGCTCCCTTCTGTCTTCCTTCCCTTCTGGGACTCCCACAAATTGTGTATTGGCATGGTTGGTGGTGTCCCACAGGTTCCTTAGGTTCTGTTCGCTTTTCTTCATTTGTTTCTCATTCAGCTCTTCAAACTAAATGATTTCAATTATCTTCTCTTCCAGCTCTTTGATTCTTTCTTCTGCCTTCTCAAATCTGCTGTTGAACCTCTCAAGGGAATTTTTAATTTCTGTTACTGTGGGCTTCAGCTCTGTTTAGTTCCTTTTCATAATTTCCATCTCCCTCTTGATATTTTCATCATGTTCACCCATCACTGTCCTGATTTTCTTTAGTTCTTTATGCGTGCTTTCCTTTAGCTCTTTGAGCATATTTCAGGCCATTGTTTTAAGTCTTTGTCTGGAATGTCCCAGGTCTGGTTCTCCTCACTGATGGTTTCTAATGCTTTAATCTTCTCCTTTGCCTGGGCCAGCACTTCCTGTTCTGTGACCTTTGGTTGAAACCTGGACCCTTTGATGTTTTAATGTGTTATCACTGAGGCATCTTTTTCTTAAGCTGCTTGTATCCAGTTAATATTATGCTTTCCTTGAATGCCAGGAGCCAACCAAAAAAAAAGGCAAAAAGAAAGCCCCTTTTCCTGATATGAAGATAACCTATAAGAGGACACTCCTTCAGGGCTTATCCATGAGCTTAGAGAATAGCTCCAGGCCAAAGCATAGGGGCATTCATGATCCATTCTGTGCATGCCTCTTGTCTTAGACATACACCTGTAGCCTTAGGAATTCCCCATTTACATGGATACAATTGTCCCCTCTTCCCTAAAAACAGATTCCTCATGGTCTGGGCACTGGGCACTGCATATACTACAGCCAGCAATCCCATGCCCCAGACAGCATGACTTGTTTTGCAGGAGAGCATGGGAGCCACCTTCTAGACACAGAGCAAGTCCTGCGACAGTGAGTCCCTCAAGCCACCACAGACAGACTGGACCAGGCATACATGCTCCCTGTACATGCCCAGGGGTTACTGTGCTGCCTCCAGAACCAGGACCAGGGATCCACACTGGCAGTGCAGATCAGCTCTGAGCCAAGCTAGGGAGAGGTTGGGGAGCAACCTGCCAGGGGCCAGCAGATCCTACTGCTTTTAACTGGCCTTTTTCTTGATTCAGCACCTGCCTTTTTAACTGCAATCTTTTAACTGTTTTCTGGAATTTTTAGGAAGATGTTTTTTCCCGTTCTTGCTAATTGTTCGTAGCTTCTGTGGAGCTCGGAAGCATCTCACCCCACCATCTTGATGAGGTGATGCCAAGGTCCTTCTCTTTTTTACTTTGCCCCTGTTCAGTGCCTTAACTCCAACTCAATGAGCTTATTCACCATTGCCCACTTTGTTTTCTTCCTCCCTTCAAGCTTTGTTCAATGTTACTCCCTTTTTTCACTTCTCCCTCCAAAAGTGGCATGGAAGCACCCTCTTTCTTTGATCAACTCAGATCCTACCCTGTTTGTGAAGCAGCCTATAATCCTCCCATTGAAAAGGATCTGTCCTCTCTTCAGTTCTCAAAATGTTTGTAGTTTATGCAATTGCTAAGGCATTTTTCATATATTGTCTTGTTTTGTCTGTTTGATTGTGGACACTATATTTTATGCATGCAAAGCAAGTGGAGGGGAGCAGCATTTAAAAGGCCAGCTCCCAAGAGGCATCCCTTGCTGTCTGTAATGGTCCAGCCCACCCTTCCACTGGCCCCATGCTTCTGAAACTGGCAAACCCAACTTTGGGCACCTAGTGTGGGTCTAGGACTAGGGGAAGCTGCACATCTTCTGGTGTGTCAGCTGCCTTCCAAGAATTGGTGACTGGGTATTGTTTGAAAATTAAACCCAGAAATAGACTACAGGATAACATTTGCATTAATTTTTAAAGATAAAACATAAAGACATCAAAGAACATTGTTTGCTCTTTATTCCTTTCTTAAGACTTTGCCCCCAGACTTCTCAGATATTTACTCTCCTTGATTCCTTAAGTGTTCTTTGAGGGAAAAGTGTGAGAAGCCGCATGATGACCTAAAGCTGTCCCTTACTTCATTTCCTCGTATTTCTTTGCTCCTTGGGCACTGAATACCTGTCTCAAGTCTGTTTTGCTCTTTTTGCTGGGAAGGTCTAGTTGACAGCTAAGACCCCCTGGTGTTCCCTCTCAGTACCTGGCCTGGCTTCACTTCGTGCCCTGGGTGCAGCTGGCCTGCGCTGGTTAAGCATGCCCACCCTTTTGCTGGAAGAGGGTGTTCTTTGAGTCGCATGTGCATTCTCTTTTCTCCCAGGCCAGCCTGTAAACTCCTGAAGGGAAGAGACTGCATCTTACGTTTCTTTCTTTAGTCACACAGTGTCTCTCAGTTAGTAGTAGTACAGTAAATATTTACTGATATTATCTAAAGAGATTCAAAGAAATTTAGTTGTCCTTTAAATGGAATGTTATGTGTACAAGTGGGCTGCTTAACTACTTCTCTCCTATAATTTTCAGTGTAACAGGAGCCTCAAAACACGTGGCAGTGCGTTTGCAGTCTAGATACCCCTCACCGTCGTATTTGATTCAGCCGCTTAAAGGACTGTGGCCACCTTCTTGCCTTCTCTGTTCAGTGATGTTGCTCAAGCCCTTGGGATTCTTGAAGCTATTCCAGGACTGTTTCAGGAATCTGGGCTCTGGCACATTCTATTCAACAGAGCTTTGCTTTTCTTTATTTTCTGGGTTTCCACTTAGGATTTCATTTGCAAAAAGGTCCCTGTGCCACAGGCTGATGGTTTTCCGACAAGTTTTTGCTGCATCTGACCTGCGTGTCCCCTGTGCACGTGGCTGTTTTCCCTGAGTGCAGCTGGAGGGGACCTTGATGGCCTCTGCCTGCTGACTGGGGTTTGGATTGAGCGTGCCAAACTCAGGTCCTCTTGCAGCCCTGAGTTGACTTCAGATGCCTTTTCTTTTGAACTCATTTGTTGAGGTTTGGGTTGAAAGAGCTGCACCATGAGCACGAAGATCTCCGTCTCCTCTTTCCTGCCTTTCTCTCACTGCCATCAGCAGACAGGCTGTCCTGCAGTCTTCTCTACAACACGGCTTCCTGCCAGCCCCTTCTCATTTTGGAGAAGAAATATCTGGGCCATTTATTGTAATCCCAGTCATCTTAGTGTTTCTTGCTAAATTTTAATTTTTGTTTTCTGTTTAACATGTTTCTGAAAAAAATGCAAGACGTTTTAAAGCATTCCTACTGTCGCCTCTTACTCTTCTTGATGATCTGCACTTCTGCACCCTGTTTCTAGGATTTGTGAACTGGAAGGGTTGGCTCTTAAAACCATATGCTACCCAACCTTCAGCCTGGAAGCCACATTTTCAATCCATTTTTCCTTGTCAATAAAGAACAGTGTCCTACTTATAACAAACTGGAGTATAGTTGAAGATAATTGTCACTATCCCAACTCCTTTAACCTTTCCTTGTTCTTTTCACCTTTTTGTTGGTTGACTTTTTCATGATCTCCTTAAATTTCTCAATAACCTATTTAAAACAAAAGGACAAAACTGACATGGTACTGTAATAAAAGACTGACCAATACGGAATACAATGGAGGAATTGGGCCTCAGTTCTGTAAGATACTCAGTTCATTGGTGAGGTAAGTGCTGAGTGTGGCACTCTGGCTAATGGGTCTGATGTTGGGGGAGGGAGAACGAGGTGTCAGAAATGATCCAGGGTGAGGGACTACCCTGAATTCAAGATAGAGAGTGCAGGATGGATAGGTTTCGACCCATTTCACCAGCTCGGTAGCAAACGAAGTCATAGCTTGCCTAATATTTAAATGATTTTTTTTTTTTGCACTGTCTATGTGCTAGGTAAACAGGAAATTCAGTATCTCTCTCTAAGGTGTCCTTCTGCCTCCTGAATTGTGGACATCAGAGGCTTACTCAGTCCAGAGGGGCCAGCCTACCAGTGGACTAGGAGTGAAGTACTACTGCTTCATCCTCTCCAACTGAATTTCCAATTGCCTGCTTCATCACAACTAGGCTCCCCATCCCCCCACAGCCTTCCTTCTCTAATTCTCATCAAGGTGTCAGTCTCCATTCAGTCACCCAAGCCGGAAACCTGGGACTTATCTGTAACTGGTTCTTCTTCTTCATGTCCCAGCCCCATCCCGCATCCAGTTAATCACCAAGTCACCTCATTAGACTTCTTAAATGTCTCTCTCCATTTCCACCCCAAAATCCTGGTGCAGACTGCGATAGTCACTCACCTAGCCTTTAGCAATAAGTCTGACTGGTTTTCTGGCCTCATACCAGTTTCACCAGAATTTGTTTCTAAAGGATATATCTGATTGTTTACTATCCTAATATTAGAAGAGATCATTGATTTAAAATTACCCTGAGTGATAACTCATTTTCTCCAGAGTGAGATTTCTTCTTCCTTTACCTAGCATGTAGGGCTCTGAACGAGATGGCTTCAATATACATTTCAACTTCATTGCCTACCACTTCTCCTTATGAGTCTTAAACTCCCGGAATGGTGTGCAGGAAGAAGGAAGATGGCACAGCTCTGTGGCATCAGCCTCAAACAACAGGGAACTTCTTCCTGAGACTGGAAGAGTAGTGTTTTGGGGAGCCAGAAGAAAGCCAAGCCCCACCCTCCCTAGCCCCAAGGGAATGGTAGATGAGTAACTTTTATGCAGGGGGCTTCAGAAAAGCAGTGCTGGGACTTGATGGTTAATGGGTACAGAGCTTCTGCTTAGGGTAATGGAAAAGTTTTGGTAATAGATGGTGGTGATGGTAGCACACCACTGTTGAAAGTAATTAATGCCACTGAATTGTATATTTAAATATGATCAAAATGGGAAATTTTAGGTTGTAATATGTTACCAGAATAAAAAATTTTAAAAACCATTGAACTGTAAAACATAAAGATTAAACCCTAATGTAAACTACGAACTAGTAGTTAATAGTCCAATGATAATATCGTTTCATCATTTGTAACAAAGGTACCTACTAATGCAAAGTATTAATAATATGGAAAACTAAATGTGTTGGGAGGGGTAATATGGGAACTTTGTACTTTCTGCATGATTTTTCTCTAAACCCACTGTTGCTCTGATTTAAAAAAAAAAAAAAAAAGGTTTCCTCAGGGGAGAGCCAACCTTTAACTCTGGCACTGAGAAAGGGCCATCCACAAATACTGGGGGACCTTGAACTTAGGAGTTCTAGAGTGCACAGGTAAAAGATATAGGGGTCAATGGTCTGGGAAAAATCAGGACCATTTTTTTCAGAGCAATAAATCAGCCTTAGGGCTTTGGAGTAAAAGAGGATGCAATTGGGGAGGTGAGGTGGCGGTTACCTTTCGTTTGTGCCAGGTGATCTTTATGATCCCTGTAGCCTAGGAGATGCTTGATAAATGTTTGTTGAATGTATTATTTCTGGTACTTTCTCATCCTATTCTATCAGTATATTGTTTATTTGTAACTTTAGTTTTACATTTAATTCTACTGGACTTCATTCTGTTTATGATAAACTACTTTTGTTTTTTAGAAAGGTTTATGGAATGCTTACCATTTGTAGGGCAAAGTTATGGTGACTGTTCTTTGTGAATCTTCTTCATGATAAGAAGACATGCATAGATAGACTTGCAGTATGCACATAGAAAGAACCTCTCTCATTATGTTTCTGTGCTGTCATCCTTTTTCTTTTGTTATCCCAGATTTAATAATCAGGCCGTTCTCTTCTCCAGGTTAGGGGAGATCATGTATGATGGCTGCTGGGTTGTGCTCATACTTAACCATATCATGCAAGGCTAAGTCTTATATAAATTCTTTGTGTAAAGGAAAGTGGTGTAGTAGAGTCTTGCAATTTAATGAAGGGCAGGATTCCACTGCAGTCTGTTTTAGACTTTGTCCACAGTTATAGTTTAGACTCAACTCTCAGAACGATCTCAATTAAGGTTGTTTTACCTCTAAGGTAGCCTCGTGGCTTGAACCCATTTGTTTGTTTTTCCTAAATAGATTCAGCCTCCTGGGTTTGAGTGTATGGTGAAGACATAGAAGGGCTTAGAAAGAAGTCAGGAAAAGTGCCCAGGTTTTCTGATAGAATCATGTTTCTCTACATAGTTCATTTGCTCCTGAGCTCCCTTTTCTTGGTATTTATACATGAAGAAGACATTGACTAATCAGAGCTGAAAAGACAAGTAGAAGTCAGCTGCTGCATCAGATCCCAATGTCTTACAGACTTTCCAGTATGCTGTTTATAATAAGGATTTGGGCTCCACACGAGATGGGAAAAGCCGCCTGTTCTGAGAAGGATGTATGTGACCCGAGAGGCATCAGGTGCTCCGTTACCATCTTAGTGATGCACCGAGACCTGCGTCCCTCTTAGACTACTTCTGTGTACCACTGGGATTATGCATAGCATAAGCTGCCTCAGACTTTCCTTATGTGATGTTGGAAACTGAAGTCTGGGAATATCAGGGAGCTGGTCTCATCTCAGGTAGCAAGTTAGCACAGTTAGGACGTGAGCCCAGGTCTTGGGAATCCCAGCTCAGGCCTTTTCGTGGCACCACGCGACCATTTGCCATCTGAAATTCCACCAGCTTGCCCTGCGTGCCTCCTTTCAGTACCCACCACCTCCCACTTTTGGCAGGCAGACTCAGCCTTCTTGTCGCCCTTAATCAAATCTTCAGGTCTCATCTCTGACCTGTGCTCCAACTGCCCCAAAGTACAAGAAGCCTCCTTGCTTCTCTCTGCCAAAGCCCACCCTTCCCTCGCTCTATGGTGAAGCCAGGTGGGATTTCCCGGAGTGATTGCCCCAGCTGCCTCCTCCTGTGCTGGTTAAAGGAAGGACAGTCAGTGAGCCCCAGAGACCATTCGCCAAGGGCCAGGTGTCTCTTCTAAGAGGCTTTCCTGCCACACCTTCTGCAGCCTTCCTCTCACGCCCCCTTCCAGCCTGCCACAGCCGCCTGCTTCCCTTGCCGTTGGGCGCCATGGGCACCCCTGGGGCATCGTCTGGCTGGCCTTGGCCTCCTGCTGTACCCCTCACAGCACGTGTTTCCTCCCCCTCAGTCCCCAGCTCTTGGTTTCATTGTTGCTGCTGTGCATTTGATTTGAGTTTTGTGGGTTTGGTTTTGTTGCCTTTGGGCGAGGTATTGGCAGACATTGTAGGGGCAGCCCCTTTATGCGTTCTCTCCTCTCCTCATCTTCACCTGCAGCTTGGGGCCCTGGTCTGCAACATGAAAATATTAAGTAGGCAGAACTCCAGTTGTACTTTCAGGCTTGTAATGTTCACGGGCATGAGTTCTGGAACTGTGAAACTAAAGCCATGGCAAAGCAGATTTGCTTGCAGAAAGTTCCAGAACCCGTGGCACTTTTTTCTTTGTCCTAAAGGCAGCACTATCTGCACAGAGGAGGTGGAGCCTTTGAGAAGAGTAGTATCCCTTTTCCTCTGAAGGGTCAGGGTTAGTGAGGGGGAGGACGCTGGCGCTGGCTCGAGAACCACCGGGGAGGGTGTGCCAGCCCCCGCCCGCCTGGCAGGACTCTTTCCAGAGGCCAGGTGGGAAGGGCACAGCAGCCGCCAGCTCGTGCCCGCCAAGACCAGGCTGCCTGCCGCCGTCCACGCAGGCGCAGCTCACCTCAGATGGAAAGGATGTAGGGTGAAAACCATGCCCACAGTGTGATCCTAGCCAGCCAGTAGAATGTATGTTTGGATGCTGATTTAACACTGCATTTGCTCGTACACTCATCTTTTGGCTTCCCTCTGGGAGCTCTTCCAGATACACCTTGTTCCATGGACTTCTCAAGGCAGCTGTAAATTTTGCTCACTCTGCATTATTTAAATCATCCTTGGTCTTTCATTCTCATAAAATCTGGAATATGATTTATTGTTACCATATAGTAATTTTCACAGGTGTTTTTATTTTATAATTGTTCTATTAGAGAAGTTGTAGGTTTACAGAAGCATCATGTAGAAAGTACAGCGTTCCCATATACAGTCTTCATACAGTCTTCGCTCACACAAATTATTTGCCTTATTATTAACACTTTGCATTAATGTGGTGCTTTGTTACCATTGGTGAGAGAATATTTTCGTTATTGTACTATTAGCTATAGTCCATAGTTACTTTAGGGTTCACTCTTTGTGTTGTACGGTCCTATGCTGTTTTGTTTTTTTTTTTTTCAGTTTTTATTCTAGTAACATATAGACAACCTAAAATTTCCCAATTTAACCACATTCAAATTTCCAATTCAGCATTGTTAATCACTTTCACAATGTTGTGCTACCATCACCACTGTCTATTACCAAAACTTTTGCGTCACTCCAAACAAAAGTTCTGTACCAACTAAGCCTTAACTCCCAGCACTGCTTTTCTGAAGCCCCGTGCATGAAACTTATTCATTCTGCTATTCCCATGGGGTTGGAGAGGGTGGGACTTGGCTTTTTTTGACTCCCCAAAACACAACTCTTCAAGCCTCATGAAGTAAAAATAGTTTTATAGCAAAATAAAATATTTCTCCTCTTTAGCATATACCAACACATAGCGGTATTGTAAATTTGGAAATCTGTGTTGTGTTCACCCATGTTAGATATTCCCCCATGTCAGATATTCACCCATGTCAAATATTTAAAAACAGAATTAGTATTTTTATTACCACTTAAATTATTGAAGATACTTATTTCAAAAGAAGGTATAAAATTTTCCTTATATTCAGAAGTATTTAATATATACACTAATGAGTGAAATCTCTCTTGACTGTGTAAAGTATCTGGGTTTATTGTGCAGTTACCAGTCCTGCGGAGGAGTCAGACTAAAATGATGCTAAGTGCATTAAAACAGCATTATATTAAATGGGCTGTATTTATTTGCAGGAGCTATGATTTTCTTATAGATATTTTCTGTTGAAGTCTTTTCCTCATAGTGTAAATTTCAAGCATTTAGTATAGTGATTGCATGGGTGTGTATCTGTATCTGAGATAAGATTTTTATTTTTGCACCCAGATTTAAAAAAAAATCCATTTCTCTTCATCTTTATGAATATACTGGCTGATACACAATTTAAGGAGAGAGTATGTTTGAAATTGTTCCTAATAGATATCTGCATCATCTAGTGTTATGTATGGGAAATATTTTATATCTGTTCAATTTCACAGTCATCTTTCAGATGTTAAGTGCCCTCTAGACAGTACCGAGATCCCTTAGTTAAAAAAAAAAAAAAATTTCCCTGGAGGTAAAAGAAAAAGAATCTTTAAAAAGAAGTCAGCGTAGGTACAGTGAAGTTCAGAAGCAGCCTGTTAGCTTTTGCACCTAGTACAAAGTGGCCTGGCGGAGGAGGTGCCCATGGGTCTGACAGACGGGCAGGGCAGCCAGCAGGCGGGGAGGGGGCGCCCCCACCTGCCCATGTCAGGTGGAGCAGAGCCCCGCCATGAGTCAGGCACCAGGAGGACCAAGCCCTCCTTGGAGAAGGTGTCCCAGCAGCCTCGCCTGCTCTGTGAGGAGGGGACCAGGGGACAAGTGCTTGCCTTGCACGGTATCGCCTTGGGCCTGCCCCACTGCCACCACCAGGGAATGCTGCGCAGGCCGGGCTAGGGCTCTGCTCAGAGTCCCGTCCTCCGTCTTCTGTCACTCTCACTGAGAACACGCCTCCAAAGGGAAATTTACTTTTGTCTCAGATGAAAGACAGGCAGCCTCTTCACTGTGAGAGAGGTCGAACAGAAAGGGATTTAAAAAGAGATGCTCCAGGACTATGGTCGATTTCTTCCAGCCATAGCCATTTCTCCTGCCTTTGTTATACATGAATTACTTAAGTTTCTGGACACGTGCACCTGGAATCAGTAATCTTTCCCATTTCCAAGGAAGGGGTTTTTGTGTAGTGGGTTGTTTTTTCTTTTGCTAATTTGCAGTGATAACTCTGGTTCTGTTTTCATTAGGAGACGAAAGCATGGAAATTAAAAAACAAATTACAGGCATGAGACGATTACTGAATGACAGCACGGGGAGGATATACCAGCGTGTCGGCAAGGAAGGAGAGAAGTTAAAGGAAGAGCCCCAGGAATTGGATTTCACCTGGCCTCAGCGTTTGAACTCCTCTGTTGAGGCCCCTCAGAGCCTCCGCCCCTCTTCAAGTGGTGCCTGGAATGAGTTGGCACCCCAAAGTGGGCAGTTCTCGGGGCAGTATGGCACCCGCTCTAGAACCTTCCAGAGTCAACCCCCTACCGCCGGGAGCTCCAACGGTACGGTTGTAGTCAGGCATTCAAAATGCACTCATGGGTATTTGTCTTGAACATGTTTTTGAGTTCAGTATATTCACCCTCCCTTAATCACCTGCCTCAGCTGAGTTATTTTTAAAAGACAGGGACAGTAAAAAGGAAAAAGTTGAAGAGTATAAATGACATAATGAGAATCAGGACAAGACTGAGAGTCTGTATTAGAGGTAAAGATTTCTTAGTAGAGGTTTTAGTCCTTTAAGAAGTTTAGCTGTCATTTGCCAATATACAGATATTATTGTTGACTGAACGCCAGGGCAGAAAGTGCCCCCGTTTGTCGTTAGAAGAAGCTCGCAGTCCTGTGGTGTATTATTAGTATACCCTCTTGCCTTCTTCTTCGCTTATATTCATTATCGCAAGAATCAGCCAATTAAAGGAAGACTGTCAACCTAGGCTCCGGTGACACCTTTGACCTCTCATCCCAGCTACTGAACCGAATGAGCCACATTTTATAACTTGCTTCTTTAGGGCTTAAAATTATTACTTTAAAGAGCGAGAGTTCCTTAATTTAAATTTCTGACTCTTAAGAGAAAAATCAAATGGCAAACTTATTTTAAAACGTAGGAAATTTTCCATCCAGTCATAACAGAATGTATGTTTTTCATTCTAGAAATTATGTGTGAATGTACAGAGCTATAGTTTTCTCAGAGAACAAGAGAAAATAAAAATGTACTTAGGAAGATGCATTTCACTTTCCTTGAAAAATTAAGGATTTTTCTCTATTTTTATTTCACTGTCTCTGTCAAAGAGAACTATTTTTGTTGTTGTTGTTTTTTAATCACAGTTCACAGTGACAAGTTCAAAAGCCTGGAAAGCCATCCTGAGATATTGCAGGTGGGACAGCCAAGGACCCCGCTATCTTATCTTCTCTTTCTCTCAGTGTCACATAAGCCAGTGTCAGGCTCACCTGCTGGCATGCTTCCAGGTTGGAGGGAGATGGCCCTTTCAAGGCTCCTCCATAAAAATAAAAAGTTCTCTTTAAAATGAGAAAATGATTTATAACAAGTTGAAAAGGGTTGGTTTTGTCCTCTGAAAACGATAAAGATAGTGCTTGGAACAGTGATGAGGAATATTTTGTAAGGTCCTCCTAACTCTATTGCCATGGGAAAAACAATAAGGAAAATAAAATATCCTTAAGCATGGATGAGGGTAGACCCCATATTAATAAATTTTGGGTAAACAGTTTCTGTTTCCCAGGACACAACAAAGACAGTGGATTTACTTTGGAAAATGCTATTAATATTATAGTAAAAGTCCGAAACATAAATTCCCCCATATCATTTTGAAAATAGATCTTTTCTGTTTATTACTTGCATATGTTAAACAGAAATGCATTTTATATGTAACCATGACCACTTTGGTATTTCATTGGAATCATTTGCAGTTTTAAAGTTGTCACATCTTGGTTTGCCACAATTTTGAATTTAAGTAATTGTGCTACTCCAAACATTATCCTGTCTTTAAGTATTCCATGATTTTTCTATAGTGAGTTTTCTCATAGTGTACACAAATAATGCATATTGCAGAATTTAAATTACAATTAGTACATAATAAGAGGTATAGTTGGAACAAAACCGCAGAACTAACCTCTTTCACCTGGGAGAAGACTTAAGTGATAGCAATCTCTTGAGTGGGTCCATTTTAAGATATTAGGGGTGAATATCTGCTCCAGAGGGAACTATACTGTCAGAGTAATTTTCTAAATGTTCCACTGCATTCCAAGGACAACAGAAAAGTATTCGTTGACATGTAAGGAAACACAATAGGAGAGTTTTATTAAGGAAAAGAGGTTAAATTTAAACAATGAAAAAGGAGACTAAGGTGAAGGAAATGTGAGAAATGGGAATAGATAAAGATGTAGAATCTTCCTTATTAAGTTGGAGAAAGGCCAACACACCAACACCCTCTCCCCCAGCAAGTTCAAGTCTATCCTCCTTGCTGCTCCCACCTCTTCCCTCCCCCTCTGCGTTTCCCTACCCCACGCACGCCTCACCAGGAAAGTATTCTAAGAGTTTTAATTGTGTTTACTGTTCTTAAGTTTGAAAATAACATGCTTAATCTTAAAAGTATTTTTTAATAGGCTCTCATTTAATTCTTAATATAAACTCTTACGACATACACAGCTACCAGGTCCATAAGGCTGTTGTCAGAGCTGATGTTTCTTTGCACAATAGCGTGAGCGTGTGTATGAATTTTCCAGTATAGTTGTCTGCAGCAAAGGGGTCTGACAATAAGGAGGCCTGCTGGGACAGTGCATTGTGTTCACGTGCTCACACAGGCTCCACGGCCCCCAGAACAGCATGCACCTCTCAACACAGCCCGGGTCATTGGATAAAGACAGACCCCAACATTTAGATTGTGAAAACTAGTAGGTACATTTTCCTTAGACACAGTTTCGTAATACTGCTCATGCTTCAAAATCATGAGGTCCCTTCTTTTTTTGACTCTTCATGTATGTGTATATATATATATAGATTTTTTTTTTTTTTTTTGGTTTAGAGTATATCATTCTTTTCTTTCATGCTTAGGAGAACTTCCAGTGGTGAATTCATCAGTTGGCTCAAACTGCTGCACTTGTAACTGCCAGTCAACATTGCAGGCCATTCTCCAAGAGCTCAGGACCATGAGGAAATTAATGCAGATTCAAGCAGGTACAAAGACCCACCTTGGAACAAGTCCTTTGATTTTTAGTGCATTTCTGACATCTTCAGTTGGGATGTTTATTGTGCTTTTATTATTTAGTACTCCCCACCTTGCCGTCTTGAAGTGCTCTTTCAAATATCCATTTGCTCAGCTTTTCCACAACGCATTTTTTTCTTAAGCAAATCTTTTTTTTTTTAATTGCTAACAACTCAACTCATATACTTATGTACTCATACTCAATGTACTTCATCCCATGATCTCCTCGCATTTCACAAATGTCAGTTAGTTAAATTTTGGAACAGTTATACATGAAGGTGGGCAAAAATCTTAAGCTTATTTTCGTAATGTGAATCAACAAGGAGTTTCAAACTTCAGGGACAAAAATGAGGACGACTCATCGTTTTACCTCCTGAGTTGCCAGTTTGGGGGTGGTGTGCATCTCGACCACCGCTACTATTGCCTGCTGCTCTGGAGGCTTGCTGTGATGCTCGGGAAGCCCCCCATCTTTATGCCATGTGCACAAGCCCCTCAGGAACCCAGGGCTCCACTGTAGACGATGTTCAGGAACGTAGTAGATGAGATCTGGGACCTCAGGTCTGCGCGTGGATTTTCTGTCTGACATTCAGGATATAGCGGCTTTATTTCTGACAGCTCAAAGACATCTCATGTTTTGTCTTCTTTATTTATGTGAGTCTTTTTTTTTTTTCCACACTGTTGTTAGGCAAGTCAAAGAAAAGAAGAGCAGTGAATGTGTGGTTTGGAGTGGGGGTCTTGGCTCTTCCTCTTAGAGCCGTGTGTCTTCTCTGTAAGTGGAGTATGAATACCTAACTCATGGGGCTGTTGTGAAAATAAAATGAGCTGTCAAATGTAAATGCACTTTGTAAAGCATGATATAGCAAAGCGGTTTCATGTATATTGTTATAAAGACCATGGAACATTTCATAGAAGTCTGCAAGTCTAGGTCTTTATTATAGTGGCTCACTTGTCCATAATTACGGAGGGAAAAAACAAATTCTTTTTGTCACAGGCACAGAAAATAATAAATCAAGTTATCTGGCCATTCCTCTTGTCAGGGAAAACTGTTACTTCAGCTTTGCCTCCGGCAGGAAAACAGACAGCACAGCATGGCACTCCTGCCATTTCATTGTCAGGGAGCTCGGAAGGTCATCGTTGGGAAACTGTTGCTCATGCCATTTGGTGAATTCTAGTAAAATATTAATATTTATTGTGTGGTTTTGCTATAAAAAGCTTATTAAAAGCTTAACTTGTGGACATATCAGCCACCCAAAATCACATTAAAATAAGGGGAGCAAAAGGCTCTCTGGAAAGCAACATTTTTAAGTCCTGAATTTGGTTTTATCCCAAGGAAAAATGAGCATTTTGCTCAAGTCAGTAAGCATTTGACTCACCTTGTTCCCCCACAATAATCTGTGTTATTAACCTGGCAAAGGTTAATGTTTCCTAAATAAGGAGCTCAGAGAGAAAGGTTACTTTATTATGTACAGATTCTTTTCTCAGAGGAAGAATTTGTTAGCACTTAAGAAAATATGTACATGAAATTGTAACGATTTATTTTGTTATTTAAGCTCCTTATTACTGAAATGGCAAACTACAAATTGCAATCATTTAAATCCATGACTGAAACCTTTTTAGTCTATTAAGTAAATGCCATTTTGTCACCGTGTTTTCTTTTCTGAACCTTGGCAGCTTAGGGCAGTAAACTAGTCCAAAGGGTAGTTTATCATGGAGGATAAAACTGAATAAATTACTTGTCTTTAATTTTTTTTAAATTTAAAATTTTGTGTTTTGTGGGTAGATTTACTTAAGGTTTATTGCCTATAAGACTTAGATTTAGAAAATTTCACCTTTACTTTAGGGAGAAGACTAGGGATAAGACCTTAGATACAGAGATGGGGCTGTGTCTAGACTTGCAGAAGGCGAAGAAAAACTCAGATAGTCCCTGTGTTCTTTAAGCCAAAAACATTTTCACTTTGGATTTAGATTAGTGAGGCTTAGAGAGGCCTGTGTTCTGGACCATCCTCATCAGAGCTGCCTGGAGACGTTACCTTCGGGGAAAATTCAGAGAGAACAGGGAATAGTTCTCAACTCTGACTGCACATTAGAATCACTTGAGGAGTTTTTTAAAAATGCTGATGTCTGGGCCCCACCCCTGGAAATTCCAGTTCCTTTAGTCTGGGGTGGGACAGAGGCACTGGAATTTTTTTTAAAGCTCCAGGGTGAGTCTAAAGTGTAGCCAAGGTTGAGAACCACTGAGCATGAATAGTTAAAAACCTTTCAGTGCTCATATGCAGTGCAAATATTATGTTTCCAATATTTTAAATTGCTTTCCAGTTGGGGGGTGAAATATCAAATTCATGGTGTAAATATTCTTTATTTTCAGAATGATAGGAAATAAGTAAGAGGAAGTGAAACCTTTAGTTTTCATTAGACTTCTATTTGTAGGTGTATTTTTGTAAGAAGCTGGAATATCCTGTGGTCATATTTCGTAAGCCATAGTAATACGTGAGGATTGAAATAAAAATGCCATATTTTCCTACTAACTTTCCATCAGAGTATTCTTGAAGTTAACAAACATTACTTCTCAGAGTGCACTTGTGAAAACTGTAATTGTCACACTTGGTTTCTAGAAGCATATAGTCTCTATTAGTTCCTAGCCCTTTTCCAGTGCTTTTCATCTTGGGACTTGCGCTGTTTCTGGATTTTACTAGTTTGCTTGATTGGTACAGAACTGTATTATTTCCATTTTTCAGCTACATAGAACTGAGGTACAGAGGAAGTGGCCTGGTCTGAGACCGCTGGAACACAGTACAACAGATAGGGTTGATCTATGGAGTTAAATTTGCTTGGTGATGAAGGGGTTTTAGGATCTGATAAGTGAATTAGGCTTTGTCCACATGCTCATTAGTCCCTATTACAGAGTCATTCCAAACTGTTTCTTTGCATCAGACTTGCCCAGATGTTCAGCATTTCTCACTCTGTCCATTTTGGCACCTGTAAATTGTTAGCAACTGATCAGTTTAACCCCAAGTGACAGTCGAAGTAGTCCTGAAGTTGGCTTACTAGAGAGCATGGAGACCTATGCTTCAATTTAAGTTCTGGAGTTCTCATTTATATTAAAATGTCCTATGATTTATAAAATCATGCTAACATGTTTCCTCATGGCTCATGATCTTCTTCCGTTGAACCCAGCAGTAGCCATACTCTGTAATTATTCCCTGGCCTTTGGAGCAAAGTTTTCTCTTGGGTGTTTTCCTGCCTTTAGAGTGCTAGACCACTCCAGAGCCTGCCTTTGGTAACCTTTGGTCCGCTGTGAGATTTACTGTGGTGTGCTTCGTTTGCGAGCAAGCCTCATTTCAGTTTCAGTTCGTCGAGCATGTGGGTAGATGCAAGCTTTGATACTTTCCTAAGTCAGACACCGCCGCCTCTACCATATTTTTGTTTATTGTTCACAGTTGGAACCCAAAACAGACAACAAGCCCCAGTTTCCCTTATGTGCTCCCAGCGAACTGCTGTCTCACGCAAGAGAAATAAAAAGAAAAAAGTGCCCCCAAAGACTGTGGAACCTCTTACTGTGAAGCAGAAGCCCAGTGTGCTACAAATGGAAACGAAGACAGCGGTGGCCTCGGCGCAGTCTGCTGTCCACACTGCTGAGCGCCGCGCCCCAGAGGAGGACCGAGCCGTAGGGTTTGGCATTGTTCTTGAATCGCCTTCCTCCGATGTAAGTGGATATTTCGTGGCTGCAGACTCTACTGTGATGTAACTTTCAGGAATTTCATAGTATTAATACATCTTCCCCTTCACTAATTTTGCCCCAGGAAACTAGAGAGATGTGCAGAATGCACGGGAGCGTGGCGATGGGAGGAGGACTAATAATTTTCTTTTCGTAAAATCTTATGCCTTATTTATTTCAACATGTTTCCATTCTATTTCTCTGAAGTTAAAGAGTAAGGAAGTAGATAATCTGTTCACTAATTTCTTTAGCATTTTAAATTTTGAAGTGGCAGTTTTCAATTTCCTCAGTGTAGAGAACTAAAAGAACATAATTAAATCCTTCGTAGATGAGCGTAAATGAGCAGGACCGTGCCGATAAAGTCACACCTTTCGAGAAACACAAACTAATAATAAAAAAGGAGCAGTCGTGCTAATTCTATTTTATAGATGCAAGCTACACTGCTAATTAGGTTGCAGCGCCGCTGCCATTTACACTGTGTAATGATAGGTTAACACTCTGCAGAGGTTTTTCTATTTTAGTATCATAGCTAGACTGTGGTTGCAGTACAGATGTTTCATGACATCTAGGTAGCCATCCAATTTGTTATTTCATATTCATATGACCATTAATTAATTTGCTCTATTTGCAATTGCATACTGTATCTACAGTATCTTTATTTAAGTACATTTATGTTGTGAACCCCAACTTGTTGGGAGATTTCTTAAAATAAACAGGAATGAGTGATCTGTTATTATCAGATTGCATAGATGAGAATCCTGTTGAGCCTCCCAAAACAGGGCTATATAGGATTGGAGTTTGGCCCTGCCTTTTTAACTTTAAATAAGAAACAAATGGCTGTTATTTTTTAAAAGTGTTCTCTTTTAAATTATAGAACGTTTGCTGGCATATATCCACATTGGGTGTTTAATAGAGGGAGGCGACAAAAATAATCATCTTGTTACTTTTCTAGAAGAGAAAAATCATTTGAACTTTTACCCAATCCTTAGTGTTAAAAGAGTGTTTTTATCTGTGAACCTTTCCTACTGTTGTTAAGAAGTTCTTCTAAAGTAAAAAAAAAAATATTTAAAAAAATCATTGTATCATGTTGTTACAGCAACCAAAGCGTTGGTTCATACCCCACATAGGTTACATATTTGGAAGCAAAGGAAAATTATTCCACAACACAGTGTATGTTCCATCCTAAGCAATTTTCATAATACTTTTAGATTTTCCTTGAATTACAGATAGGTATTGATGTATCAGGAGCAATAATTTGAGTATAAGCCATTCCCAAGTCAGCTGGTCTAACTGCTAATGGCTGAACTCTCTCCTTTTTTGTTTTTGAGCTCTGAGCACACTTCAGAGATAAACCGAGCAAGATCTGATAGAAGCCTTATGTGCATCGGTTCAATAGAATAGAATAGAATTTTTATCTTTACCAGTATCAGTACGACAATTTTAATTATATATTGTACAAAAAAAGTTTTACTTTGTAGCCATGATTAATTTTACTAACAAGAACTATTAAATTTGGTAAAGCACGTTTAGAATTGTCTGTGAAAACTCAATTATGTGCTGATTGTCTTTGACTGAAGAATAGCATGCTTCTACAGAAAAGCAAAAAAAAAAATTGGATATTATCTTTACATTATCTGGCTGATATACCCTTGATTCATTTATTCAGCAGAAACCATGACTGCACCTAGGGACCCTGTAGGGACCCTAAGGACAGTGCTCCCTGCAGCAGTGAGATCAGCCTGCATGGACCTCAGGGTGAGGGTGGGGGTTGACTCCCTGAGGCAAGGGGGCCCTCAATGCTAAGGCATCCAAACCGACGTGCCCTTTCAGTCTTCTATTATTTCTTAGCCACGAGCCTTTTAAAATTTGATGTAAGCCCAGAGGGGAAAGCAGAAACTATGTAATAATCTTATAGGAACTATTCTGTAAAGTGGATTGCAGAAAATATAAGAGGGTGGGAATTGTGTTGTGAAGAAGGGCTCTGGAAAGTACCTGGCACCAGAAGGAATAGTTCCAAAGTTGTAGGTTTAGACAAGTGGTCCAGTGTTACTAGAATGGTGTCTGCTAGAACTGGCAGCAGGTAATGATATGTAAGTAGGATGGGGCCAGAGGAAAGCCTTCTTAGAGCATGTGAAGGCCTAGGGCTGCTTTCTTGTTGGCACTAGGGAGCCACTGCAGGCTTCAAGCAGAGGGATAATCCGGTCTGTGCTTTAGAGTGGTAAATGGGCAGATGGGTGCTTAGAGATGTTAGAGACAGACAGAGAGACCATGAGGATGATCCCAGTCTGCCAGGGTCTGTACAAGGGCAGGGAGCCTGGAGAGGAGGAGAAAAGGAGAGGCATTTAGGAGGGACCAACACAGAAGACCTGGTGACGAAACCCCCACATTGCTGTCTTGGAAACTAGTTTGGCTGCTAGATGGCATTGGCTTCCCTAACTGAAGCAGAAAAAGAAAGAGCAGAAGCAGACTTGTTCAGTTCTAGAAAGGAAGGGGACGTACGGATAGTATGTTCAAAATGTTCATTAGACATTTGGAGCACAGGAGAGAGACTAGAGCTAGAAGCAATGAAAACATTGAACATAAAACCTATACTTTAAATTGCCTAAATATAAAAAATTACTGTAAAGTTGTTTTTGAATTCCCAGTGTATTAAGTAATCTTTTTACACTGTGACTCATAGTGTCACACAAATGCAAATTTGTATGTCTGAGCACAAGCACAAACATGAGACCCCTGTGGGCTGTGGGTCGTTCAGATAGCCCGCCCATCTCCTGACTAATAGTGATTATCCTGCTCAGACGCAGAAAACATTCCACTCGAACCAGCTAAATGTCAGCACACCCTCAGCTTGTAAGCTACAAATGATAAATAACAAATGAGAAAATCCTATTGCAGTGCCTGGCGCATAAAAGGTGCTCAATAAATGTTTTTTATTTAGACTGCAAATGACAAAACCATTCCAATTGCATTAAGTACAATATACAGAATAAGCTTATGAAACATTGGGTCTTAGACTTGGCTTTCATTAGAACCCTCTCCTCTCTAACTCTCATTTACTTCTTCATTCCTTGTTCCTTCACTCTCCACCCAACCCTTCAAGATTCGAAACTGATTTGAATAATCCTCCATTCTAGAACTTTCCATCCTGTTTTATAATCATTTCCTTCCACCCCATCTTCTCAAGGGCATGTCTGTGGAATAATAATATTTGTGTGCCCCCCTGTGGTAAGTGAGTGATCTCATTTAATCCTCACAACTACTCTATAAGGTGTTATGATTGTCTTCACTCTGTAGACAAGGAAACTGTGGCATAAAGCGTGCACGTCGCCTGCCCAGGTTCCCGCAGCCAGGCAGTGCTGACACTGTTCCCCACCAGGTCCGTGGTCGGCTCTCACCCCCTGCGCTGAGAGGCTCTGGGTGCCCCTTCCAGCGCAGTTCGTGTACGTGTAAATAAACGCCTGTGGAATGATGATTCCACAGCAGAGAACGGGAAGGCTAGGCTGTGGTGTTCAGTCTGCGTGGGTGAAGGTGTCTGGTTTAGGGGTGGTGGCTCTGAGGGCAGACTGCCTGCATTGCATCTCAGCTGTCTGATCCCAGGCAGTGGGCCCAGCTGCCCTGCCTCAGTCTTCTCGCTGTGAAATGGGGGCAGTGATAGTGCTTACCTCAGAGAGTTGGCTTGTGGGAGGAATTAAATGAATTGATCTGTGTGAAGCACTCAGAACAAACAGTGCCTGGCCCGTTTTAAGCACTCAATAAATGTTGGTTCTTTTTTTTAACTTTAGTAGTCCTGGCTAATATTTTTTATAAGGACAGGTATAAATATTTGTTAAATAAACCTACATGTGGTGAATAAACAAATACACATGGACAAGTAGTGTTTTTAAAGAGGGAGTAGCCAGATATGTTTCTCTTTGGGGGCAGGATTATCTGACCCATTTTAAGTTGGCACACTAAATAATTTTCAAGCCTAAATAAAAGCAGAAACCCCAAACCAAATTTCAGATTTAAATACAGTGGGTAATTTTCTCTTTATGAATTTGCAACCCATACTCTACTAGCATTCATACAAGGCAGTTGTTAATTTTTCACGGTCGGTATTTTTTCTAGTCAGTGGATATATTGATTTGTATTTTTCAGGGCAGAGATACACAAGGCCTAAATTGTTGTTGTTGTTGTTGTTCGGTTGGTTGGTTTTTGGCTTTGGTGAAACAGATCAGTTTTTTGAAATCTTTTTATGATAAATTTTAATAGTAGAAAATGGTTTTCTAATTATTGTAGTTACCATGAATATTCTCTGATAATCCTAGATTATACGCATTTTACAATGATCATGAGATAAATCTACAGGTGTGCATCAGTTAAAGATAATTTTGTTAATGTTTATTTTATATCATCCTTTTAAAATAATTTATAACGCTTTGGTGTTTTCAACAGAAATAGCTTCTGAATTCAGAATCTCGGTTCTGTAACACCTTCTTAGTACAGTAGATAAAGTGATTGGCTGAGGTCTAATAAAGGCAGCCAGTCGAGCAAGCACTTCTTCATTTGTTCACTGATCCACTGAAAGTGAGGGAGGTGGGATGTGCCTACGAGCAGCAGTCAGAGCAGACTGCTTGGGCCCCAGTCTTCGCTCCTCACTTATCAGCTGGATGATGCTAACCTCTGTAAGCCTTAGTTTTCTCATCTGCCAACAGGGGGAGCAGTAATAGGGTGAGAATTAATGAGGAAATCCAGGTGATGTGTGTTAGCCCAGGGTCTGGAATAGAGTAAGTACCAAATAAACGTGAAGGTTCATCGCTGTTTTCCAGGGCATGCTGTAATAAATGAGACAGTCCTTACCCTTTGTATGGCAAGGAGCATTTAGGAAGAAAAAAACATAAGCAGCCTTCACGGTGGACCAGGATGTGACTCTAGTGCAGGCAGGCAGAGGCAGCCTGGGAGCTGGGAAGGCAGGAGCTCTCCTCTGCTTGAGGACCAAGGACAGAGCCTCCAAGCTGGGCCTCTGCTTAATGCAGCTTCAGCAGCATCTTGATGGAAGTGGCAGTGGTTAAAATCTTACGTGTCAGACATTTCGGCTCACATTTCTTTACCATAAATCAAACCCTAGATCTCAGAGTTATTAATTTACCACCCGAGAGAGGAAAAGCTAAGAACGTCTCTGAAAGATTTTGGAACAGCTCATTATGCAAGTGCATAAAGAAATTTTCAAGGGGCCAGATTATAATGTCATTTCTAAAATTAAATTTTTAGTCCTACCAAATTTTGTCAATTAAGAAAACTAAAGAGTGGACTCTAATGACTTGTAAGTTTTATCCTGTACACATTAAATATATGCTAGTGAATAGCTCCTCATGCGTTTTGATAAAGCTCTCCTTTCTACAGAGCACCCACCCTACAATATCAGTCTTGATGTGGCCCACCCGGTGTGGAGCTTCTGCCCACTGACACCCGAGATCTCCGGGCCTCCCCTGTTGTGAGCTGTGTAGAGGCCATGGCTGCATCGGCCGGGCCAACTTGAGCAGGCCCACGGCACAGCTGCCTCTCCATCTCACATGCGCGGTGGTCGGCAGCTCACTGGCCGTGGTCTTGACCCAACATTGACTAAAGGTGCAGCAATTCCTGCTAAACCGACCCAGAGGAGACCTACTGAAGCAGATCACATTTCTGACCAAAATAAAATCAATTAGAAGGAGTTATTATATATTTTAAAAAAATTTCTCTATAAACTAACACTCGTTTTCCTAGCAGTCCATCTAATATACTGCTATGTGAACACTTAAGTCAGAATAAAGGATCATTTTATGCAGTTTTAAGTATTAGGAGCATAAAGACTAAATTCACATCCTTTAAACATTCTTATAAATCCTGCTGTATGTTTTCCAGTACCGAATCAGTGCTCCCACTGTGCAGAGTCCTGCCTCTTCATCCTTAGGTTTCTTCCAGGCTGATCCCCGGCATACACAATCCCTGCAAGCAGCCTGGTGCTCATGCCCATGAACTTGGGTAAGATCCACACACAGAATTTACAGACTGCTGGGTACACTTGCCTCATTTGCAATTGAAAATCTGAGGCTAATGCCCAGTATAAACATTAGTGCACTTCTTTTTAACTCATCCAGTTGGTGATCACATGTAGTTTGTTCATGTCACACTGTCATTTGGTATTGAAGAGACCTTATACAAAACAGCCTAGATCAGAAATGTTCTCTTTGTAACTAATTTATATGACCTCCTTAAAATGGCCTTACATTATTTTTTTCTTTAGGTTGTATAGAGGAGTCACATGACATGCTCATAGGGACTTACAAGGGAAATCCTTTAATTTACCTCATGACAGGATCCCTCACCCAAACTGGACCCCACTGCTTCTAAGCAAAGGGAGGCCATGGCCAAGGTACAAAGAGGAGCCAAAAAGTTAATGCCCTCAGGCCCGAGACCAGCAACATTTGTAAGAGTCATCATGACTATGGGTACTTTCTGCCTCCAGAACCTCACCCTGTGTGAGATGTGATTTCACTGGATGAGGAAGATTAAATAGTTGAATGGCCTTGTGCTCAGAGCCTGAGGCATCTAACATGGACAGGGCATACAGGGCAGTGCAGATTTATAGAGGGAAATTAGACTTAACTCTTTAGTGACAACAGTAAATCTTGTAAATTCTGCCCCATGCTTTGGATGTCATTATTTAAAGATCACATTGCTTCAGCAATCAGTATAATCTGTAAATTAGTGTATTAGCTGTCTTGCAGTCTGGTTTTTAAGATGGTATTTGATTGGAATAGTAGTGGTTTCTGTCAGAGCCATCATTAGTAAGCAGAAAGATCTCATTTAAACTAGAGCTGGTTAACAAAAAAAATAAATAAATAATTCAAGGATACAGTTAAAGAAAGAATCTTAACCTATTTTTAAATACAAATGCAAAGTTGGGGCTCATTACATGTTAGTTACCTGCTCTGATTTTATTTGTAACGTGGAGAAAATAAAAAGCTTTCTAGGGAAATGTGGGATTTGTTAGTCTGTCATCTTCAAATCTCAGTCAATAAAGCTAGCTCCTTTTCTATTTTAAGAAGTTGGTTTGGTGCTTTGTGGCATCTTGTAGACACAGCACTAGTGTTCATTCAATACTAGCTCAGAAATCCAAATAGGAGATAAGACGTGAAGAGAAGATTAGACCGAGATTAGTCACCTTTGCTCTAGTTCATGCTGCCTTTGCTATCAGAACTCCTTACTCCTTTGGAAAATGCTTATAACTGGGTGAGTCTGTGTTCCTTGATCTGGAAAAACAGTTGAAAATAGCGTATATGTCTGGAAATAGTGGAACAGAAAGCATTGATGGCTTTTGCCTAGGGCTGGCTCACCTGTGAAATCAAATACTACTAAAATGCCACAGAAAGTCTCTTGGCTCCATAGAAACCTCCAGATACTTTGTTGTAGGAGCTGCAGCACATGCCAGAAACAGCAGTTGCATCTCTGCCCCCAAACCGTAACTTCAAGGCCCCAGTAAAAAACTATCCTGCCTCTTCCATGAGCTCCCCAGCCAAATCCTGCTGAATGCAATACAGATAGCATGGCCTGCACCTCTTGCAGCACTTACCAGTCTCTGCTCTGCATGGGAGGTGTTTGTGCAGGTCTCATCTACCGAGCCAGACATCAGTCTCCTGGCACACAGTGAGTGCTCAATAAATATGTTGGATGAAGCAGTCAGGTAATGTTCTCTGTGGACTCTCCCTGACTTGTCACAAGTACTGTTACAAGAAGATTTGGTACACTGAATCTCAGCCTGACAGACTTTAAAACACCCCTCCTTTCTAGAGGGAGAAGAGATCTCAGAATTGCTACTAGTCATTTTGGATGAATTCTTACGTACTGTTTTGTTTATTCTGGCAAATATCTATTGGACACTTACTGTGTGCCTGGTGCTGTGAATCCATAGCCTGGTGGAAAACCCTCCCAACTAAATAAATGCAATGTGAAAGGCACCGTGAACACAGTTCTTAGAAAATGCTGTGAGTGCATGGAGAAGGGAGTGGTGAGTTCCTCCCAGGGGCTGACTTCAGATCAGTGTTTCTCAAACCAGGTTACCTGTCCTACCATTGAATCGAAGGGGAAGTTGTGGGAGTCTCCTAGCTCAGATGGCTACATTTTAAGCACACATGATGGTATCAGAATGAAACTGAGGACTATGGGAATGAAATAAGTCCGGTGTCCTTCCATTTCTGCTCTACCCAATTTAAGAGCTTCTGGACCACTCTAGACCCTCAAATAGCCATGAGTAGCTGCTTTTATGAGAGAATCTGGGATTCATTATTGAATGACCTTTAAATGATACAGGAGTGTTTAGCAAATCTGAGACCAGTTCATATAAAATGAAAGTTCCAAATGCAGCCGTAGGATGTACAAAATAAAATTCTTCTGGTTATGAATGAAACTTCATCTTAGATTACGGTGGTAAAATCCTCACTGTCCCCCTGCTTCCTCATTGATTCACCCAGGGTGGATTTGTGCAGTGCCGAGTTCTGTCCTGGGAGTCAGCTGCACAGTCCCTGCCTTTTGTCAGCCTCCTCCACAGACCATGACCAGTAGCAAGATGCAAGAGTCAGGAAACAGTCCGACAGCACTGTTCTGTAGTGATATTTACCGAGCATTCAGAGACCAAAAGGTGAATGGCAAAGTGAAGCAGGAAAATGGGACGCCTTTCTGGATAATCCAGTCAGAAATGCCAGTTTGGAAGGTCAGGGCCCAAACCCCTTCCTAACGTCATCCGAATAATTGAAGCCCTGCCCTGAGCCCTCTTGATTGTGCCCATAGTATGCTAGGCATTTTTGGAGGTCACAGGACAAACAAAAATAATAATTTCTTTTCTCAACTAGAGGAATTAATCTTGAATCCTCACATTTGTAACATGCTTTAGAAAATCTATGGTGCCATGTTGGCAAAATAATAGGCATGAGATCTAAGAATAAGCTCTTATATTATGTCTTACTTAAGTGAGAATTTCTTCTGGCTTTTTTTCTGATGCAAGTTTACCAATTGTCTTTCTTCCTATTAAAGCTTTATTCTAAAGCTATTGTGTTATAATCAACGGTGAATGACTTAATAGTGTAGATTACGGCTAATGAACTTTCATCTAACCAACAAGAACTTATTGAGTGCCTGCTATGTGCCGGGCTCTAGAGATGCAAAGATTCCAGGCCTCAAGAAGGGCCCCAATCTAATAAATCACTGCAATATATAGCAAGATAAATGCAACAATGTAAGTGTGTCGTATGGGCAGCAGCGACAAAGAGGGCTGAGCTGTCCGGCTGAGAAGGAAGGAGTTAGGAAAGGCTTTGAAAAGGAAGTCTGTGAGCTGGGTTGAAAGAGGACGAGGTGAGTTGTAAACACCCATGGCATGCTGATACAGGACGCATGATTAGTGTCGAGCTTGTACAATGGAACCAAGTTGCAAGGCACCTTACAGGTCTTCTCATGCTGGCCCCCGTGATGTAGGAATTCCCTCGGAAACCCCTGGCAGAGTGGCAGTGTGATTAGTGTGCTGGCTTTCCAGTGGTGCTGTGGGGCAGAGCTACAGATGTTCTTCCCCAAAGCAGGTGGGGGATGATTTAACGGCCTGGGGAACCTGCTCATCGTTTTTATCTATGTGTATGTATTAGGGTTGAGATAAATTTTTTACTGGAGGTAAAAATAGTTCCAAAGCTAAAAACCTCTTGCCTAGTACCCTGAGGGGTAGCCCCATGTTTGTGTCTTTAAGGAAATGAAATTAAATCATTTAAGGTATGAGAGAGGAATCTGTAAATTGTAATGCACTAAAAGAACATTTTAATTATTTTTCTAGTCATATTTGTTAGAGTCTCTTTGGGCCTTAGTTCCTGCATTCTAGAAAATGAGGGAGTTTGATCCAGAAGTCTCAAGTCTCCTTTGGTGCTGGAATCACATGCTTCTGTGATTATCCAGGCTTCTCTTGAATATCTCCAAGGACAGGAATGCTGTACTCCTTAGCTTTAGACATAGTGTTAGAATCAGAGCATCCTGTTTTGTAAGTAGTGATTGGTTCCATCATCTGCCGACACCGGCACACACAGCCGAGGCTGTGCTGTTTGCAGGAGACAGACATTTCAGTAGCTAGAAATGTTTTGTGTTGCACATATGCACAAAGTCAAATGCTTCAAATGTTGCTTTTAATGAAATATTTATGTTCTTTTGGTAGCCAGAAGTGCAACTTGCTGAAGGCTTTGATGTGTTTATGCCTAAATCTCAGCTGGACTCTATATTGTCAAACTACACTCGCTCAGGAAGCCTTCTGTTTAGAAAACTGGTGTGTGCATTTTTTGATGACAAGACTTTGGCTAACTCCTTACCCAATGGGAAGAGGAAAAGAGGACTCAATGACAACCGGAAAGGACTAGACCAAAATATTGTGGGTGCAATCAAAGGTTGGTCTGCATCATTTCATTTTACGGGTTCTTTGTTGAGCTTTGCCTTCATTCCATAAAGATGCAGCTGAAATTGTAGCAAACTAACGAGAGGCTAATTTAATTTGCCATTGGCAAATCTTAAGGAGCATGGCTTTTGGATGTGAGCTCTGTAACTCACCACCCCAAATACCACTAGAATTTGGTATTTCAAGGTGATGTTAATTTGTTAAAATAATCATTCAAGAGCCAGTTTGATCTGCTGCAGAACCAAAAAGAAGTTCTTTAAGTGGCTTTTTAAATGAAAGTGTTTTTCTTCTCAGTGATTTCTAAGAACTTCATATTTAGTTGTAAATAAGAGTAAAGCTATGATGATGCTTTTTGAAAGTAAAGTACAACAGTTCTCTCCAGGGTTCCTAAGTTGCTTTGCCGGGTCATTGCTCCTGGTTAACTTTATATCTAAGCCAACCTGCCTTGAAGCCAAACCCTGTGCATCCCCACACATTCCTGGCCCGCCTTGCTCCCTCCTGTTTTGTGACCTGGGGTCATGTCAGTTCTCCCACCCAACCCCACCCCTATGTGTCCATATTCCGTGGGACCCTGTTACCACGCAGGCACTCGTGTGAGTCTGTCTCCTTTGTATCCAGTCCCATACCCTAGACCTGTTTCTTAACTTTAAAATGTCTTTATTTAGGGCTCTGATGAGTTTTAGGAAATAGAGGTGTTTAAACATTATTTTTTTAAAGAACACAAACGAATTGTCAAATATAAACAGGAGTACCATGAAAATGAAATTTTGAACCTGGCCTTAATTCAAATTAGAATAAGTGATTAGGATGTTTGCCGCAGGCTCAATTCCTGTATTGCCTGGCTTGTGGAGTGGGACCGGATGCAGAGAGCCTGTCCTCTCCTCTTCTGCTCCCCATTATTTTGCAAAATGGGTACATGAATTTAGTAGTGCTTGAAGGATGCGTGGGAATCCACCATTAATTTTCCAAATGATGCTATTTTCAAATGGAGTTAGCAAATACCAGACAACCTTTGTTCATGGCCAAAAGGACCCAAGCCTTCATTAACAGAAAACTCTTCATTCTCCACCAGAATTTTTTCACGTAAAGTGACAGTTGCTGAGTTGCATTAAATAGGAAAAGCCACAGAGATATAACAGTCTATGCTGTTTCTAGAAAGAATGATACAGCCAGGAGTGACAGTAAACACGAGATTATGGGATTTGGAAAATGGTCAGCGAGGTGGGTGGGGTTTGGTGCAGGGCAGGAGGGCCCCATTACGATTGGCTGTGGCTGGGGCCCTCTTGAAACACGAAGGTCAAGGCTGATGATGCTTTTCATTGCTGACACTTTCAGACACCCTGAAAGGCAGCCGGGAATTGTTTTACTTTTCTTTTTTTCAGGACAGTATATTAACATCATAAAAGCACTTGGAAATTAGGTAACCATAAATGCCCATGTTTCATTTTAAGGACAGTAGAAAGGTTACCCTAATAATAGATGGTATTGAAATATACCATCACAGGTAGACTGATACAGGTTTATTCTACCATTTTCTGTCTAGATTGGACATTATACAAGAATTCCAAAAAATATGTTACAAACAGAACTAGAGGGCATGCCTTAATTTTCTTCACTGCCCTACTCTTAAGCTAGGAATAGAAATGGCAGTGAGACCTCTGTTCTAATACGTAATAAAACAAGTTATTCAAACTAAAGAACTTAAGATTTCCATATTCTTCTTTCTTTTTAAGTCTGTCATTGAAATTCTAATAGAACAATAACAAAATAACTCTAAAACAGTCAGCAATTCACCATAAGCCACCAAAAACCTAGGTCAACAAGTATTTTATATACCTTTATTTCCTTGCAGTGTTTGTTTAAAGACATATATTTTTATCTTGATTGATTTTCCTGATTACAAAAATAATATATGGTTGTAAAACAAAAATCCAAATCATGGAAACAAGTGTGTAGAAAGCATAATGCAGGTCTTCAGAGGTGACCACCATTAACCATGAGGGGCACAAGCCTGCATTCTTCAAGGTATGTGTATGGTGTCAGGTTTGTTTTTCTTGTAAGGATATTCTGTTCATTCCGGTCAGCTGATGTTTTTACCTGATTTATTCTCATAATTTCTTATAAGCACCTTATGGACAAGCTCTGCCTGAAGTATTTTTTATTGCTATCTGTCATACTTCACCAAGAGCTTTGCACATAGTAGGGCTTCAATAACTATGTTGGGTAAGTGACTAGATATAGGTTTTAATTTTTTACCTTGACTTTGGTTTCATTTTATTGACATAATGGCTCTAGTACTAAACACCCAGCCTCATGTCTTCTCATAACTAATTTGGAATGACTGACATCAGGAAATTGTGGTAAAGTTCTATCAGTTAATAGAAGGGCAATGAAAACAAAAAGTGGAAACCAAAAACTGAATATAAATTTGAATACAACTCTCTTAACTCCCTTATACATTTTCCCTTTGTCATACCATACTTTTACTGGCTAAGAGTCTACTAACCCACATAGTGCAATAGAAGGTAATTTTTGGAAGTAGCTATTAATTGAAGGTTCTATAGAACAAATATACCCAGTTATTTTGGCTATTATTAGAGCTAAAAAGAAAAATTTATTTCCCTGATTCAACTCTTTTGAATCTGAATAATGTGGGAAAGTAAGAAAATAGTTTCTTTCTACATAATAGTGCCAAGGCTATCCCATGTTCTTCTTGCTGTCTACCACATACTTAGAAAGGATTTTGCAAACATTAAATATTTAGGCATTTCTTACAGTAACCTTTATGGCATAACACACTGGTACTGTATTAATTTGAAAAGTTCTTCAACCTGGACAATTTTTTAAAATATCAGAAGTAAAAATAACAGTAGGGGCTAGATTTTGTTTCAAACAAAGTGATTGGTTAAGACAACAGTGGGAAAAAAAGATGTATCAATATCTATAAAATTCTTATAAATAGGAACAGAAGTGGGTTGAAAAAGAGTTTATTGTGAAGATTATTAACAAAAATTTTTGTAGTGATAATTAATATTCCCCATGACAGTATCTTGGAGGTAAAATTTAAACCTCTTTCTTGAGATCATATTTTTCACATACTCTCGTCTATTTTATAGTAGATAACATTTGCTGGTGATTCTTTTAAAACTCATTTGTAAATATGACACAAGGTATTGGCAATGAAAAGGATCCTTAATTAAAAGCACTCACCTAAGCACTTTGGATTTAACCCTGGAAAGAAGCAACTCATGATCTTATTAAATGGAGTCCTAGGTTTTAGTGCTGAGGATAAAGTTTAGTGTCTTGGATCTAATTCAGAATTGATTTTATAGCCAGAGCATGGAGTGGAGGTTAGTGCTCACGTGTGCTCTCCTTCTTTCACACTGTACCTGCTGAGCCCAGAATTGATCCGCCATCTAATTCTTAAGCTGATGTACTCAGTAAACCAGGCAGTTTGACTTAGTGAGAGTTATCTAAGTATTGCTCTGTCACTGACTCTTGGAATGCTCTTCAGAAAATGTAGTTGCAAAAATAAAGCAGTTCTTAGAACCTGGGTTATGATTTTTAATTGCACAGTGATTAGTCGAGAAAGTTTTATTGCTGGCAGACTGTGCTGGATTCTTGACTCCTCCTGCATTCATAGGAAATGCCTGTGCATGTCAAGTGAAAAAGCTAGTTGACTGCTCTTGGTTTACTCCCGGACATGTCTCCTGGGAAGATACCAGCACTGAGGGTCTCCTGGAGGCTCCTGAGATCAGAGTGTCCTCTGGGAGGGGATGCTCCAGAAAATTACCAAGGTTAGAAAACCTGACCACGGTTGACGTCACCCTTTCTCAGGCTCAGCTGAACTGAACCCCAAACCTCTTGCTGTATTCCAGTGACTCTACAAACTTATAGGGTCCATTTTGGTCACTTTATAATACTTTATTTTCTATTTTTATGATACATCATCATTCGTTTATTGGGATTTAATTTAAAAAAGGGAAGGTCCATTTTCTATTTGATCTTGTATAGACTTAATTTGATTGGTGGTGAATTTACATGTGATGTATTATTAATTTTTTCATTGTAACATCTATGAGTTCTCAGAACTCCTAAGACTAAAGCTGAAATATCATCTTGGATTTCAATTTTTAAAAGTAATATTAGTAACTAATGTTTACTCAGTGCTCTCATACATCTGGCCCTTCACATACATTTATGTCATTTAATTCTTACAGTTACTACAGTGTTGATGAGAGGAAACCAAGGCTATGAGGAATTAAGTAAGCTGAATTATTTAGTTCAACAGCTAGTAAGTGGTGGATGGAGCCGGTAGTCTCTGACTTCCGAGCTAGTTTATAGCACATTTTACACCTTCTATGAGGAGTAATTGAAAAGAAAGCTGTCCCATATTTAAACTTGTAGCTTAGATTTTAGCTTTTGAATTATTTACAGATTCCATTGGGAAGATGGCCATACTAATTATTTTAAATGGCCAGACAGTTATTGTTATGCAAAACACATTCCAAGTGAGTATCTCGTTAAAGTGTAGCTATACTTTGATTTTATTTACTAGTGTCAAGGGCAGTTCTTTCCTTAAAAATACTGAGAATCAGTCCCAACATGCTAGGGAGGAAAATAGGAGTTTGAGCCCTTCCTTAGGGAAGGAGATACTTCTGAAACTCTTCTGTACTCAGAACCACAAAGAAATTGCTTTGGAAGTAACACTGTCTTTCAAAGTTGTATGTAAGTTATAGTCTAGGTTAAATGTTTTCCAACTAGAACCAATTGGTGAATCCTTTAATTCAAGAGTCCTTTTGGAGGATAAGCAACCATTTGTTAAATTATTATATGATTATATAATATAAAACAATAAAATGATATAAACTGTAACACCATATAATTACATCAGTAATAGGGCTTGCCTGTCAGGCATGTATGTGACTATTACCTTGCTGTCGTTTATATTTTCCCACTTTCTGTGGAGGTCCTGACAGATAGGTTATGTTGAATCTTAGCTTTTCTGTTCAACCCCTTCCGTAGTGGTTCCGAAATTTTAGTGTGCATCAGAATTACCTGGGGTGCTGGTTTCAAAGTCAGTTTCTAGGTTCCATCCTTAGAAGATTGATTCAGTAGGTCTAGGGTAGTCCCAGAAATCTGAACTTTGAACAGGCAACCATGGGTGATTCTGGTCCAGATTGACTTCAGCCCCCAACCCCTGGAGAAGCAGTACCTCCCAGCTCCTGAGCCTTCCATTTACAGTGGAGGCAGGTGACAGCCCTTCTGTGAGCTCTGTCTCCTGGACCAGAAGAGGAGGCAGCAGTGTCAGTAGCCCTTCTTCTTTGAACCTGTATGTTTACATGTGTCTGTCTGTGACATCACACAAGGGTCCTGGTTTCAGACATGCTGCCTCGCCAGAACTTGACCGAATAACTGCCTAGCTCCCCAAGGTGGCAGAAGGGCATTGCCAGACTTCAGCACAACTCGTAACGTGTGCGTCACTAAACAAATGCCGTATAGTTTTTCATACGGCCTAGTCATGACAGTCTTGAAGAAAATATAGTCCACTCTGACAAGCTCTGGACCAGGGTCTCCTTGGTTGCCTGTTTGGAGCACTTTGTCCAGCCAAGTTCTTCACCAAACAGTGCCTATCAGATACTGGCAAAACCATGAGAACACCAAAATCTCTGCAGTATTTTCATTGACCTTATCAGTAGGCATGAAATCTGTGGCAACAACACAAACCTTCATTGCCCACCTATGGTGAGCCAGGAACTGGTGACATGAGACTGAGTGAGACTTGGCCCCAACCTTAGGGAGTGTGCAGTCTAGTGGCTGCAGACATGTGAACACTGCGCCTTAATGTTGAACCTTCTCCACAGCAGAATCCAGTAAATGGCAAAAACCCACTACCAAATTAGCGGAGGAAGCACAGAGGTGGTAGTGCTAAATCTAGGAGAAGACGTCACCAAACAGGCAACATTGAAGTAGCCCTGGACAGATGAGAAGTATTTCCAAGGCAAAGAAAGTGGAAGAGGTTAGCTAGAGAATAAATTGAATGAAGGTTAAACTAAACAAAACATTGGATGAAAACACTTTGCCTCCAGAAGTGTTTCAAGCCTGTTCTAATTGGTGGGCTGTGAATCCTCACCAACCTATTTGCCTTAGAATGTTTAACTTCATGAATATAATGCCAATGATAGGACTCAAACATAGTTTACCCCCAGGGTTTTCAGCCAGAGCTGCGCTGCTTAAAAGTTGCTTCTTAAAGATACCTACTGAATCAGTGAGTGTTTTAGTCTCCTAGGCTGCTGAAAACAGATACCATAAAATGGGTTGGTTTTTAAAAATGGGAACTTATTAGCTTACAGTTTTGAGGCTGAGAAAAATATCCAAATCAAGGCATCATCAAGGCAACATTTTGTTCCTAAAGACCAGCTACCAGTGATCCTTGGCTCCTCTGCCACATGGCAACGCACATGACAGCCTCTGCTGGGCTCTCCCTTCTCTTCTGGGTTTCATTGCTTGCAGCTTCTTGCTTCTGTGGGGTTCTCTCTCTCTCTCTCTCTCTCTCTCTCTCTCTCTCTCTTATTCTCTCTCTGCATTCTGTTTATAAAGGTTTCTAGTAAGAGAGTTAAGATCCATGCTGAATGAGGTGGGCCACACCTTAACTGAAGTATCCTCATCAAGAGGCCCTACTTACAATGGGTCCACATCCACAGGAATGGATTAACTTTAAGCACATGCTTTTCTAGGGTACAGCCAGCTTCAAACCACCACAGTGAGTCTGATGTCTGTCCCTGCTTAGTCACTGGTCTTCCATATGCTCAAAAGAGAACTCTCATCTTCCTCAAAACTGTAGATCTGTTTCTTTGCTACATATGGAGCAAATGGGAATGTGAAGAAATTTGTTAAGATGATTTTGGTTTTTATTGCTTTTTCTTTAGCCATTCTGTTTGGGCAGCTCGTCTTCCTGGCTAAAGAAAGGATTCAACTCTAAATCCTGGTTACCAAATTCTTACAAAACCTGCATTTTAACACCACTGTTAGGGCTGACATTGGTAACAAAAACAGCCTTTTGTCAAAAGAAATAAGTTCCTGTAGCATGAACAGGGCCACCATAGTATGACTTTCCATTGGCAACATTACTGGGCACCATTCCTGTTGTTAACCCTGTAGATTTGTGTATTTACTAAGACTGTTTTCTGGCAGGTGTGAGCAAAATGTCTTGAGGAAGGGACACCTTTCTGATTTGGCTATGTGGGCTAGCCTTGTCCCTGAACATAGGAAAGCAGTGTTTTCTGCACAGCCTATGTCCTTCTTTCTAACTTCCTGAATTGGTTGGCCCATCTCAACATCCTAAGGTAATGCCACATCCTCCTATTTTCCTTCTCTTGGTAGGAAAGCAGAATTGTACAATAAGTCCAGAATTGGTCATTACATTCTTTGTAGCTTTTCTCCTGGACCTTTGATTGGTACCAGTAATCCAGCCAACATTTCATTCTTATTCCGTGAACAGATATTGATAATCTGTCTTGGACCAGGTGTGTGTCAAAAATCTTGAGAGATTTGGGAAGTGTGTTTGCTTGTATTTCTGTTTGAGAAGTGTATATGCGAATGATCATGGAATATTTTTAGTTACCATAGTGCTATGGGCTAATGGTAAACCCACACACACACACAAAAAAACAAAAAAACACTAAGGATATATGTTGGCTTCTGTTAAGAAAACCCCCTAAAAATCCATAGACTCATTTAAAACTGCCCTCGGCTGTCCTTAAGTCATCTTTGTGGAAGACCAAAAGTCGCCTTAGAAGCGAGCCCTGCTGCCTCTTGGAATTAGTCGGTCTTCCCGCTGACAGTGCCCCCAGTCAAGTCTTCTGTTACTTGTTTCCAGGTTCTTCTTTCTTGCATCCTGCTCTTGGTTAGGTGTTGACACCTTTCCACTCAGCTCGTGGTATTTCTCAGAAACCTATTTATGGCGGTTCCCTCGTCAACCCTGTACCACAGGGTAGATTCAGTATTGATCGTATCAAGAGCCTCCCTCCCACCCCTCTTCAGCACCACCACGCACATGCACCGTTTCGAATCAGCCCAGCCGGGAACACATGAAGTGGGTGGCAGTGGGAGCTAGGACATGCGGAGTGTTCCAGCGAAATCACGGGGCTGGGGCTGGGCCTGGCCTCTTGCTAAAGGGCCAGGTGTTGTCCTGCTGGTCCTTCTTACCCACCTAATGGGGGCCTGGGGCTTCTGGCACTGAACACCCTTCATTGCCTTAGTTTTGAAATTCTGCAAAAGCCTCTCTCAACATCCTCCCTGTCCTCATTTTCCCCTTCCTGTTCATACTGTGACTAACAACCAAGTTACACTTCTAAAGCAAAACTCATGCCATCATTTTCCTGCTCGGCTCCCTTTGGCCTCCCCCAGGCTCCCCATAACCTGGCTTCTCTCTCCTTGCACCCATGTTTCCCAGTTCTGGCACTGATTCTCAAGCATCACATACTAATTCCAGACTTTGGTTAGGCCGTTCTCCCGAGTGGTGATACTCTTCTCTCTTTCTGGATGAATGCAGGTTGTTCTTGATGGTCTGGCTGAAGTCCCATCACCGCTACCATGAGCCTTTCTCCACATGCCTAAACGGACTTCCCCTTTCTCTGATTTTCTGTCGTTCTTATTACCTTTACATAGTTTTGTAATAAATCTTAACCCTTTGCCTTGGCCCTAATGGTTTGTGTGGAGGATGGCCATACATATAACTTCTTGCCCAAATTGGGACATTTTTGAGAATGAAAGTGGTGCTGTTAATGATTTCACAGGGAAAACAGGCATTTTAATCTTGAACTGTCCTGGACCCATCAGGATGTGTGGTCCTGCTATCCATGTTTGGGCAGCTCATCTTCTTGGCAAGACTGTAAGCTCCTCTGGAGCAGACATCACGTTTTGTATCTGCTCTTTAAATTTCTTGGTATGTGAAACAGAGCCATTTACAAAATTAATGTTCAATAAATATGAGAAGGAAGAAAAGAGGGAGGGAGGGAGCAATTTATCTTTATTGAAAAAGATGTTGTTTAAAAAAATGGAAACACAACTTCGCTGCATTGGTTATGTATACAGCAGGAATAACAAGATAACTACACAACTTCTCCATGACAAGTTGGAAAAGGGCAGCTGAAATTCAAAAAGACAGACTATAAATATGAAGATTAGAGGAACAGCAGCAGACAGATCAGAGGGTGTGTGGCAGTCAAGGGTGGTATGGCCTTGTCAGTGAAAAACTTCAAGGTGATCCCAAGTATAAGACCAAAGTGTATTCAGCAGGGACTCTGAAAGCATTGATTCTAGTTAAATATCAAAGGCCAGTGTCCACTTCCTGCAAAATGGAAGGTATAGTTTGTCATGCCTTTCTTTTCATACCAGAGATTAGTCATCTTCAAAAGGTGAAGTATAATAGTTTTATTGTGGAATTTGGGTTTAAATAAATCCAATAATGGGCTTCTGTGCCTTTCCTATTTTTACTGTCTCAAGACATCTTGATACATCAGTGTATCTATCCATCCATGTCTTTTTAAATACTTTGATTTTTAATTGTAGTAAAACTACACATAACCTAAAAATCATTTAACCATTTTAAGTGGGCAGTTGCTTGGCATTAAGTACATTGACAGTACTGTGTGCCTCTCTCTGCTATTTCCAGACTCTCTTTATCATCCCAAACCAAAACTCATCTTCGTTTAGCAGTAACTCCCCCTTCTTCCCTCCTCTGACTCCTGGTGACCACTTCTCTACTTTGTGTGTCTAAATTGGCTTATTGTAAGTATTTCGTGTAAGACAAATCACACCATATTTGCCCTTTTGTGTCTGGCTTATTTCACGCATGCGATGCCTTCGGTCTTCTTCCATGTTGTGCGGGCATCAGCCCTTCGCTTCCGTTGTACGGAGGGACCACACTTTGCTTAGCCATTCATTTGTTGGTGGACACTTCGGTTGTCTCCACCCTTTGGCTATTGTAAATAATGCTGTGATGAACATTGGTGTACAAGTATTTGTCAGAGTCCCTGCTTTCACTTCTTTGGGGTATATATCTAGGAGGGATATTACTGGGTAATAGGTGATTCTGTTTAATTTTATGAGGAACCCTAGCTGTTTTCCACAGTGGCTGCACAATTTTACATTCCTACTGTTCATTTGCTAATGCTGCCGTTAAGCAAAATACCAGAAATGGATTGGCTTTTATAAAGGGGGTTTATTTGGTTACAAAGTTACAGTTTTAAGGCCATAAAGTGTCCAATGTAAGACATCAACAATTGGGTATCTTCACTGGAAGATGGCCAATAGCGTCCGGAAAACCTCTGTTAGCTGGGAAGGCACATGGCTGGTGTCTGCTCCAGAGTTCTTGTTTCAAAATGGCTTTCTCCCAGGACGTTCCTCTCTAGGCTGCAGCTCCTCAAAAATGTCACTCTTAGTTGCTCTTGGGGCATTTGTCCTCTCTTAGCTTCTCCAGAGCAAAAGTCTGCTTTCAGCGGCTGTCTTCAAACTGTCTGTCATCTGTAGCTCCTCTCTCAGCTCCTGTGCCTTCTTCAAAGTGTCCCTCTTGGCTGTAGCAAGCTCGCTCCTTCTGTCTGAGCTATACAGTGCTCCAGTGAACTAATCAAGGCCCACACTGAGTGGGCAGGGCCACATCTCCATGGAAATTATGTAATCGGAGTTATCACCTATAGTTGGGTGGGTCACATCTCCATGGAAACAATCAAAGAATTACAATCTAATCAACACTAATATTAGTCTGCCCACACAAGATTTCATCAAAGATATGGCCTTTTGGGGGTCATAGTACATTCAAACTGGCATACCCACCAAAAAGGGTTCCTATTTCTCTGCATCCTCACCAACACTTATTTTCAGTTTTTTGATAATAGCCATCCTAGTTCTTTTTATATTCTGGATATTAAACCCTTATTGAATATATGGTTTTCCAGATATTTTCTCCTACTTCATGGGTTGTCTTTTCACTTTCTTGATAATGTCCTTTAATGCGTAAAAGTTTTTAAATTTGATGAAGTCCATTTTATATAATTTTTTTCTTTCTTGGTTTATCCTGTTGTAAAATCTAAAGACCCATTGCCTGCTACAAATTCTTGAAGATATTTCCCTGTTTTCTGGTAAAATTTTATAGTATTAGCTCTTACATTCTTATATTTAGGTCATTGATCCATTTTGAATTAATTTTTGTATGTGTGAGAGATAGTGGTCCATATTCATCCTTTTGTAGGTGGATTTCAAGTTTCCCAGCAACATTTGTTGAAGAAAGTATTCTTTTCCCATTGAATGGACTTGGCATCCTTATTGAAAATCAACTGGCCATACATGTATGGATTTAATTTTGGACTCTCAATTCTATTCCATTGGTCTATATGTCTATCCTTATACCAGTACCACACTGTTTTAGTTACTGTAGCTTTGTAGTAAGTTTTGAAATCAGGAAGTGTAAGTTTTTCAACTATGTTCTTTTTCAAGGTGGTTTTAGCTATTCACAGCCCCTTTCAATTCCATAAGAATTTGAGGATCAGCTTTTCCATTTCTGCAAAAAAGTCTGCTGGGGTTTTGATAGGAATTGCATTGAATTTGTAGATCACTTTGGGCAATATTGACATCCTTACAGTGTTAAATCTTCCAATTCATGAACACAGGATGTCTTGCCATTTATTTAGGTCTTCTTTAATTTCTTTCAGCAATTTTAGTTTTTAGTGTACAAGTCTTTCATATCCTTTGTTAAATTTATTCCCAGGTATTTTATCTTGTAAATGCTATTGTAATTGTTTTCTTGATTTCTTTTTCAGATTGTTCATTACTGGTGTATAGGAACCCAGCTGACTTCTGTATGTTTATCTTGTACCTGCAACTTTGATTGAATTTATTTATTAGTTTTAGTAGCTTTCTTGTAGATTCTTTGGGATTTTCAATATATAGGATTATGTCATCTGCAAACAGGGATAATTTAACTTCTTCCTTTCCAGTCTGGATGCCTTTTCTTTCATTCTCTTGTCTGATTACTCTTGCTAGAGCTTTCAGTACAATATTGAACGAAGTGGTGACAGCAAGCATCTTTGTCTTGTTCCTGATCTTAGGGGAAAGCTCTCAGGCTTTTGTCACAGAGTATAATATTTCTGGTGTTTTTTGTTTGTTTGTTTGTTTGTTTTTCCCCCATAAATGCCCTTTATCATTGTGAAAGTTCCCTTCTATTCCTTCTTTTTTGAGTGTTTTTTTTTTTTTAATCATGAAAGGATGTTGGATTTTGTCAAATACCTCTTCTGTGTCTGTTAATCACGTGTGGTTTTTTTCCTTCATTCTTTTAAAATGGTATGTTACATTAATTTTCTTACATTTAACTATCCTTGCATTCCTGGAATAAATGCTCCTTGGTCATGCTGTATAATTATTTTCATGTACAGTTGGATTTGGTTTGCCAATATTTTGTTGAGGATTTTTGCATCTATATTCATAATGAATGTTGGTCTGTAATTTTCTGGTTTTTTGTGCCTTCTTTATGTGGTTTTGGTATCAGGGTAATGCTGGACTCATAGAATGATATAGGAAGTAACCCCTCCTCTTCTATTTTTTGAACAAGTTTGGGAAGAATTTGTGTTGAATCTTCTTTAAATGTTTGCTGGAATCCAGCAGTTGAAACCATCTCATCCTGTAGTTTTCTTTGTTGGGAGGATTTTGATTAATGACTGAATCTCTTGTTATAGCTCTATGCAAATTTTCTATTTCTTCCTGTCTCAAGTTAGATAATTTGTATGTTTCTAGGAAAACATCATCTAGGTTTTCTAATTTGTTGTCATATACTTGTTCATAGTACTCTCTTATAAACCTGTTATTCTGTAAGGTCAGTAGAAATGTCTCCATTTTCATTCCTTATTTTAGTTATGTCCTCTCTTACTTTTTCTTTGTCAGTCTGGCTAAAGGGTTGTTGATTTTATTGATCTTTTCAAAATGCCAACTTTTTGTTTGGTTAATTCTCTCTATTGTTTTGTATTCTCCATTTCATTTATCTCTGCTCTAATCTTTACTATTTCCTTCCTTTTACTAACTTCGGGTTTCAGTTGCTCTTCTTGTTCTAGTTTCTTTAGGTGTAAGGTTAGGTTATTGATTTATGACCTTTCTTCTTTTTTAATATAGGCATTTAGAGCTGTAAGTTTCCCCCTGAGCACCGCCTTCGCTGCATCCCATAAGTTTTAATATGTTGTGTTTTCATTATCATTTGCCTCAAGATATTTCCTAATTTCCCTTGTGATTTCTTCTTCAAGCCACTGGTTGTTCAAGAATGTGTTTTTTAATTTCCATATATTATAAAATTTCCAGTTTTCCTTCTGTTACTGATTTCTGTCTTTATTCCATTGTGTTCTGAGAAGATATGTTGTCTGATTTCAATATTTTTTAGGCCTAACTTATGGTCTACCTTAGAAAATGTTTCATGTGCACTTGAGGATAATGTATATTCTGCTGTTGTTGGGTGGATTGTTCTATGTATATCCATTAAGTCTAATTGTGTTGTTCAAGTCCTCTGTTTCTTTATTGATCTTCTGCTTTAGATGTTCTATCAATTACTAAAAAAGGTACTGAAGTCTCCAACTATTATTGCAGAACTTTCTCCTTTCAGTTCAGTCTGTTTTGGCTTCATCTATTTTAGGGCTCCATTGTGAGGTACATATATGTTTATTATCATTATATCTTTTTGTTTTATTGAAACTTTTATCAATGTTTCTTATAATCTTGGTCTCTTATAATCTTTTTTGACTTAAAGCCTGTTTTGTCTGACAATTATATAATCACCCTGGCTCTCTTTTGATTACTGTTTGCCTGGACTATCTGTTTCCACCCTTTCATTTTCAATCTCTTTGTGTCTTTCTACCTAAATTGAGTCTCTTATAGACAGTATATAGATGGATCATGCTTTTACATCCAATCTGACAATCTCTGCCTTTTAATGGGGTGTTTAATCCACTTGACATCTAAGGGAATATCTGAGATGGAGGGAATTACTTCTGCCATTTACTGTTTATTTTCATATGTAAGTTTTTGGTTCCTACTTACTCCATTACTGCATTTTTTTGTATTTAGTTGCTTTTTTGTAGTGTATCATTTGATTCCCTTCTGTCCTTCTCTCTATATTTTTAAGTTACATTCATAGTGGATACCTTTGTAATTGCAGTGAACATCTTAAACTATATTCATGTCTGTCCCCAGATTTGGGTAGTTTTCGGCCATCATTTCTGCAAATACTTTTTCTATTCTCTTTCTTTCCTTCTGGGAATCCAGTGATGCACATGTTGGTACACTTGACGGAGTCCCACAGGTCCCTCAGCCTCTGCTCATTTTTCTTCATACTTTTTCTTTCTGCTCCTCACGCTGGATAATTTCTATAATCTTATCTTCAGATCCTCCAATCCTTTTGCCTGTTCAAATCTGCTGTCGAATCCATATAATGAGTTTTTTATTTCAATTACTATACTTTGTAGCTTCAAAATTTCTGCTTGGTTTCTTTTTATAATTTCCATCTGTTATTTTGTTCAGGTAACATTTTCCTAATTTCCTTTAGTTCTTTTTGTATTGTTTCCTTTAGCTCATTGAACGTATTTAAGATAGCTGATTTAAAGTCTTTGACTAATAGTTTCAATGTCTGGGCATCCTCAGGGATGCTTTCTGGCAAATTCTTTTTTTCCTCTGAATGGGCCATACTTTCCTGTTTCTTTATGTGTTTTGTAATTTTTTTTTGTTGAGAACTGGACATTCTGATTAGTATGTTGTTATAACTCTGAAAATCTAGTTCTCCCACTCCACTGGGATTGCTAGAATTTGGTATTGCTGTTGTTGAGGGCTGGACCTGTCAATTTGTGACTTTTCCAAAGTATTTTTGCTCCCAAATAGAGAGTGAAAGAGGGGGGAAAAATAGGCACTGTCCCTTTAAGACTCTTCTGCCGTTTTCTAAGACTGGGGCAATTGGAACAATGGCCACTCTCAGAGCTGGGGGGGGGGGGGGGAGGAGGGAGCAGAGGGGAAGAGGGTGCAGCCTGCTGTCTGAAGTAGCTGCTCCAAAGCAGTGATCAGCGGTCAGACCACACTCCCCTGGATGTTGGAGGACTAGGTCCTTATAGCCTGGCACCAGGAGGCTCTACCAGGATCCCAGGGTGCAGTCCCCACTGCCGCCCATCACGTGGCTGGGAGATGGGGGTGGGAGTGTGACCACTGCGTGAAGGATGAAATTCACTGATACAAACCACAATTCACCAGCCCTTTCCTCGGTGCTGCACAGTGTTCCGCTAGACTCCAGAGTTCCAAAGTAGTTGATTCAGACAGTTCCTGCCAGTTCAATGGTTGTTTCGGTAAAGGGGCAAATTCCTGGAGCTTTCTACTGTGCCATCTTCCTACAGTCCCTTCCCTGTGGTTTTCAAGCATTCATCACCATAGCAACTTGGTGCCTTGAAGAGAAAGTATCAAATAAAACTTTGAGAACTTTTTTATTGTCAGCCTCAAAATGTGAGTGTAAAGTTTTCCTAAACTTTAGCTAGAAGGGATTGTCACCATGTAAAAAAGAACGAGAAATGAAGTCCTACCTCTGAGGCCTCAGCCTGGCCCTAATGCTCCAACATCTCCACCCTGATGTCCATGGTACACAGTGCTGGGGACAGGGCAGTGTATTGAACCACCTTCACCACCACTGCTTTCCCACTCAGCACCATTAGTCCTTCCCACCTTGGCCATCTGTGGATTTAGGTGGAACTTCCTGAATGTACCAGAACTGATTCCTGCACTGTCAGGACTGTGTCCAGACTCACTGACCAAGCAGTGACTTCCACATCTCGCACACTGAGAAACCCTCCCTTTAGGAACCTGGGAGGACAACACATGACCTTCCGCTCATTCGCTACTTAAACAACACATAAGCTAGGCAATGATCTGCAGGGTAAGTCCTTGGCAAAGAGGAGCTTTAATGTGTGTGTGACTCTAGGCCACTTGCCGAATTCTTTGAGCTGATGGTTCTCAATCTTCTCAGTGTGGTTTTCCCTAAGCACCAGCTTCTGGAGCTATAAAATAGATGAGTTATACTAAATATTTCCAAGTTGCATTCCAAGTAGGATTTCTATAAATCTATGATTTTTGAAACATTTTTTTTTGCCTAAAAATTGTGTAAATAGTAGAATATCCTTACATCAAAGCTTGTTATTACCCAGATCTTCATTTTTAGCAGGCAAAATCAATTCCCTTGAAATAACACATTATAAAAAGGAAAGTGTTAATCATGTTTCCCAATAGTTGTATTATAAATGAGCTCTGCTTGGGCTCTCTTAAATTGGGGTAAATTAAAATGAACTTTGTTTAATTTGAGAAACCTCTATAGGCATTTACAGCACTTTCTTTTAGACATAGATGTCATTTTAGCAAAAACTAATTAGTTAAGGAAGACAGGATATTGTGATGGTTAGGTTCATGTGTCAACTTGGCCAGGAGATGGTACCCAAGTGTCTGTTAAAGCAAGCACTGGCCTAACCGTTACTGCAAGGACATTTGTGGCTGGTTAATAAACCAGAAGGCTGGTTTATTAAATCATCGGTCAGTTGGCTGCAGCTGTGACTGATTACATCAACGAAGGGCATGTCTTCCATAATGGGAGAATGCAGTCAGCTGGATTTAATCCAATCAGCTGAAGACTTTTAAGCAAGGCAGATAGAGGACCTTCACCACTTCTTCGGCTAACAGTGAAGCGTTTCCTGAGGAGTTCATCAAAGTTGCCAGTTCATTTCCTGAGGAGTTCATCAAACATCTTCATTGGAGTTGCCGGTTTGCTGCCTGCCCTACGGAATTTGGACTCGTGCATCCCCACAGTTGCGTGAGACACTTTTATAAATCTTATATTTATAGATAGCTCTTGTTGATCTGTTTCCCTAGAGAATCCTAACTAATACAGATATATATTGTCCTTCTCCTCCAAACTGCTCTGGCCTCAAATCTTTGAGAGTTGCTGTGATTAAACAAGATTGTTCAGATCTCAGAGTCCCGCCGGCTTGGAGATAGTGAAAAGAACATTGTGGGAAGTAGATTTACCCCGATTCTATATTTAATTCATTAAACATCATTTTCGTTCTCCAGAAGGTGTGGCTTATCTAATTTTTGAAGTCCCTTCCAATTCAGAAATTCTGTGGTTCAGTAATTTTAGTCTAAATTCTCAGAAGTACACCTAAAGAGTTAAATAAGTATGCTAGGAATCAAGTTTATGGTCTATCTAGGGCCTGAACATAAGCAGCCCCAAATTAGAGTCAGCAATGAGGGGCTGGGTGTTAGACTGTGATTGTGGCTGCCTGGGAACCACCCTCAAGTGATTCAGTAGGATAGCCTCACTTCACCAGGAAATACCTCACTGTCGCATTACTGCATTTCCTTAACTAATTTTTAACTTAAAGACTTCATTTTTAGGTGGATGAGTTGACGAACTTTCCTAAATTCTTGTTAGATCAAGTCCAAAATGAACCTCAGGGTTCCACGAATTCAGAACCTTTGGCTAGTTACTGTAGGCATTCTTTCTTCAGTTCTTTTGCATTAAATCACAGACCAGAGAAAAAAGTTTCTGCTATTGATTCTTTCAGTAAACACGTTTATGTTTGCCTGTTAGGTGCCAGCAGTGAACCAGGCAGACGCAGTGTCTGCCCTTATCGAGCTCTGAGTCTAACTGCACACTAAGCATCAAGTTATTACAAAAATCACCGCTTAAATTAGCATTCTGGAGGCTTGTTTGAGGAGGTCGCATTTGAACCCAGGCCTGAAGGGGGACATAGATGCTGTGATTCTGTTATTCCCAGCCAGCAGAGTACGGCGTCTTCCCGCTCTCTTTAAATGATAGCTTTTGGTGCTTACACCGAGAGGGAGTGAATATAAGAAGTATGGTGGAGATCTCATCAACACCGGCATCTTCAGGGCACAAGCCTAGAAGACATTTTCTGATTCATTCATAGACCGAGTTGAAGAAAGACACTTGTCCCCACCATATCAGATGTGGAAATAACAGTTCCCTCCTCATCTCGAGCGTGTTGAAGACATCTTCTGAGATTCATTTTCTCTATGGCTGCTGAGATTTAAAACAGATATTATATTTATTTCATGCCCCCCTCTCCTTTTAGTTTAAAGAATCAGTGTCCCTCCATCTTCCCTTCCCTCCCCCCCCCCCCACCCTGCAATAACCTGAACTTGGAGTGTCTCTTTCCCATTCAGGTTTTTCTGTTTTACTTCTAAAGTGTGTAATCATAAATCACACTTACTGTTGTTCTGTGTATTTACAAGTCTACTTAAACAGTATCATACTTTACTTTTGCAACTTGGTTTTGTTTCATGCAATGTTTTTTTGTTTGTTTCAGGTTTATCCATATCAGTCGACATTATAAATCTGGTTCATTTTTTAAAAGGGCACTTTCTTTCTGCAGTCTTCTATTAAGGAACAGTTAGGTTGGTTCTACTTTCACTCCTCCCATGGCAGCAGCCACCTTTGCATGTGTCTCCGGGTGCCCTCGTGTCGGTTTCTCTGGGGCCACACCAGGCCGCGCAGCATCTGACATCATCACCCTCATGAAGCATTGCCAAGTGGCTGTTTAAAATGATGGATATAAATTACACACCCAACAGCAATGTACAAGAAATCCCATTTTTCCAGGTTCTTGCCAGTATCTCTCTTTATCAGACTTTAATTTTCACTGATCTGATCGGTACAAGATGGCATCTCAGTGTTGGAGTCTCTGCTTACTAATGAGGCTAAGCAGCATTTCATATCTGTTGATCCCTTGGTTGTTTTCCCTCTGTGAATTTCCTTCCTTTTCCTCTTTTTCCATTAGGTTGTTATTTTCTTATTGACTTATGTGAGTTATTTTGTCAGTTACATGTGTTGCAAGTATGTCTCTTATTTTCCAACTTGTGGAAATTTTGCATATGTTGTCTTTCATCCTACTAAAGTTTAGATATGACACTCAGAGTTCTTCTCCTTTATGCTTTATAAGCATTTTTTAATTCTCTTTTTAAGAAATCCACCCAACCCTGATGATATAATGGTATTTTCCTATTGCTTTTTTTCCAGCAGAGTTTTAAAGATTTATCTTTTATATTCAGTTCTTTAATCCATCTGGAATTTACTTTTGCTTAAACTGTGAGGGAGGGATTTAATTTGTTTTTTTTCTATGAATAGTCAATCATTTTAACACCATTCATTTTGTGCTGATTTATAATTTGACCTCCGTTGTATACTAAGCTCCATTTTACAAGTGTTTACACTTGGTCTTTTATCTACCTCTGAGCCAATACTACACAGTTTTCATTTCACAACTACATGGTTGGCATTGCAATAAATCAAAATGTGTTAACAGGTCATGTTCTCGTTTCATCTGTTTTCCCTCCTCCATCTTCACTTCTTTCCTGGAGACGTGCAACGGTGGCTGCTGCCATGGGAGAAGCGAAAAGTAGAACCAACCTAGCTGTCCCTTATTCAATTTCCTTCTTCCTTAAGCACAACCCTTAATAATTCCTTGAATGAGGGTCTGTGTAGATTATTTTTTCAGTCCTTCTTTTTCTGAATATCTCTTTACATCACCCTCACCTTGAGTGATATGGAGTTTATTCAAAGTTGAGGATTATGTTTTCAGGGCAATTTGAAGATATTGCACTGTCTTCTTGATTTTGTTGTTGCTGTGAGTCTGCTATCCGTCCCTTGGTGTCTCGTAGACAAACTGCTTCTTGTTGTAGTTGCTTTTAAGATCTTCCCTTTGTCTTTGGTCTTCTACAGTTTCATTGTCACAAATCTAGACTATATTTACCTTTATTAATGTTCTTGGTGGTTGTGCTTCTTGAAATAGTGGGTTCATGGCTTTCATCAATTCTGGAAAGTTTTCATCTACTATCTCAAGTGTTACCTGTCTTTTAGTCATTTAATTCTCTCCCTGTGAAATATCTCTTGGTGTTTATTGGATCTTTTAATCCTGTCCTTCAAATCTTTTAATTTGTGTGTTAAATGTTCCATCTCTTCTTCTCTCTGTGATACATTCTGGAAAATTCTTCAGCTCTATCTCCCTGCTCTATTCAGTGATACTACTTTATTGATTAACCTTCCCTTTGAGTTTTTAATTTCAGTTTCTATGTTTCTAACTTCTATAAATTCTATTTGGTTCTTTTTGAAACTGGCCTCGTTATTTTCTTGATTACTTAAGTCTATCTTTAATATCTGCCATCATTTAGACATACTCAGTTGCCATTCTATTGCCTTCGGTTAGTAGGGTGTCCAGCCCTACTTCTCCTGGGTCTGCTGACGCTTGCTGGGGGTGGATGGTTTCCTCGCGAGCTTCATTGTTTCTATGTACAAGCTCATCTGCCGTGGGCCTGTGGTTATTTGGTTTGGTTTTGTCTTCTGGAAGAATTTGTTGTGCTCATATTGGACGAGCATCCCTTCAGAGCAGTTCTGCCCTTGCTTTTGTCTGGAGCCCAGGGTGTCAACAGAATGTGTCCATTTGTACTTTTATGCAGGTAATGTAATTCCAAATCCCAAACCTATGAGAGGGCCAAGCCATGCATATAGACTCTCTAAGGAAGCTTTCTTTTCCTCTCTCCAAAGACGAGACAGCTTTCTGCATCCCTGCACTGGTGGGTAGACAGGTGCTCTTTCACTAAGGCGCAGCCCTTCAGGGCTCTCAGCTTCATGTAGAGGCTTCTGTTCCCAGCCTCCCTCCATGTAGGGCCCAGACCTCCTGTCCTCCTCCCTTCTGGGTGTAATCCCTGGGCTTCATGGTCAGGGAGGCTGCTCCCTGCACCCCAACCCGGGTCAACTGCCCCCGTCTCTGGAACTCACCATCTTTCCCCTTTCTTTTACTAACCTTGACTTCTTCCTTAGGTTTCAGCTTAGCCGTCACTTCATCCAAAAGCCATCCTCAGCTTCTACCCCCTCAACCAAGAATGGGTCCAATGCTCCTTCTCTGTGGACCCTGTATTTTCCTCAGTAACCGCAGCTTCACTCGGTACTGGCCATGCCTTCTTACGTGGCTTTATCCTCCACTTAACTGCAGACTTTGTGAGGACGGAGGCCCATCTGGTCACAGCACCTAGCACCATCCCTGGCACATTATGGAGGCTAAATTGATGCTTCTTGAATGAATGAATGAATGAATGAATGCTATTTTATAGGGCCAGATGGGGTGCAGGTTCCAGGTATGAGGCACCCCCAGTTTCTAAACAGGATCAGGAAGCAGCATCCATTGTGATTGTTCTTAATAAGAATCAATAAAAAACAGGTGCCATCAACCTTACGCTGAAGTAACCACACCTCAAAAGATCATCTGTCTCATGATGTGCCTCTGAGATTTGTGGGTGTGCAGAGGCCAGTGACAGAAAACAAAGAGGGGTCGCACCTGCCTGCTTGGCCCGAGGCTGAGGGGGTGGGGAGGGGGTTGCTGTCCATCCCGCATGGTCCATGTCTGGGAGAAGGGGTACGCACGTGCCCTGCATGGTCCGAGGCAGAGGGGTTAAGAGTGCATCTCTATTCCATCCTGTATAAGACGGAGGCTCTTCTGTCTCAAGGAACGGGGAATCACTCAAGTTCCCTTGGGGAAAAGGAGACTTGTGAGGCTGCCCGTGGAGGCTGCGCCAGGCGTTGTCCCACCCTGCATCCCTGCCTGCGGTACCACCTGGTCTGCCTTGCTGGCTCCCCTGTCCTCGCAGCCACCTGCAGCTCGGTTCCTGCTCCTGCACAATTGCAGTCAGTGTGCAGTACATCACAGCTGCTCGCTCCGGACTCCAGCTGTGCCTACTGTTCTAAAGCCCACAGCCTTTCCTTACCCACTCTTCTCGGGAGAAGGATGCACGAGGGCCCAGCTCACTTTCTGCACAGGCTTGGCTTGGCTTCCTGAAAGTGAAGTGCCCTTCCCTGCTCCCATTGGAGCTGAGACTCCAGGCTCTGGAATGCAGAGGAGCCGACGGCCATCCTTTAGGCACCCTGCAGCCTGGCCGGGGTGCACCACCCAGCTCCCTGGGGTCTGACTCCCTCTTTGGTGCTTGTTCCAACACCTTGAGCCCAAGAAAAGCATTGTAATGTCAAATGTTCCAGATACTAGAAAGATAATCCCCACTACTCATTAATTAATTGTCGCTGTCATTTATTCTTCAATCTGTTACCATGAACTGGTTACGCAGCCCTGAACCCCCTGGGTGGTCTGATAAAATCAAATTCCTGACCCTGCAACAAGTGCAGGAAGATGTGGCTGCCCGCAAAGTCCTGCCTGCACAGGAACCGCCACTGCCACCCTGCTCTTTCCCTTTCTCTCTTCCTTCATTGCAACAGCTATTCCTGTTTTGTGAAGTTATTAGACTGGATATCAAGCCTACGATTTACAGGTTCCAGCTCTCTCCATGAATTTGGAGACTGAAGCACCATAATATCATCAAAGAAGACATATACTCCCTTTGAGTCATTGAATCTCATCCCATCTACAAGCCAGTTTCTGTTTTCAGCCTTCTCCCTATGGGCCCACTGGCCTGCGGCATCTGGGGCTGGGGGACCCCACAGACCCCTCCCTGGCTCTGGGTGCCTCCCGGTGTCTCTTTTCCTCTCTTGTCAACCATTCCTCTTTTTTGTGTAGTTAGAAGTCACACCAGCTTTGTACAACTTTCACATGGAAGTTTTTACTTAGCTCTTGATTTCTTTATGTTTAGAATTCAACCATTTTTGTTTTATAAAATCTGGGTTCCTGTACAATTTTATAGAGAAGATAAAATAATTCGTGTGGAAAAGAATCCCTGTTGGCTGTGCCACCATGGGCCAGTTGTTTAACCTGCCCGTTTGATTTTGTCATCCGTAAACTCTACCCCACTGGGATATCGCAAAGATTCCATGAGATGTACGGGAAGTATTTGGCACGTGGGAAATTTCAAATGATAGCTTCAAAAGCGTAAAAAGAAGAGGGCAATAAGGGAGTCAGGCTGGTTGTTTATACTCACTCGGAGGCGAGGAAGTGGAACAAGTGCTGCCTACAGGGAACTCCGTCTTCCACTGTCCTCCCCACGTGGCAGGAGTGGACGAGGCGCTCCACCAGCAGGACCCCAGACCCTGCTTCCCAGGGTCCCCTCTCCTATCGCAGATGTCTCTGCCTGTCACCTCCTTCCCCCATCGTGGAGAGTTCTCTTCCCGAGCTCTCGGAGTTCAGCAGATTGAATAGGGACCCGTTATTCAGTTTGTCTTATTGTAAATCTTGATTTCTGCTTGTCTCTTTTTGACCAGAACTTAAAACTGTGTCATGAAATCAGAATTTGGGCTATCAGTGCTGGCCAGAGTTTCATCCTAGTTAGCAGGTTTCAGAGTGTAAGGAAAGCTCTGCACATCTCTTGCTCCTACTTCTGTGTTGTTGCCACAATTATTTCTCTTAAAAATCCATACAGTATTCTGCTTTGCCCAGCACAGATTGCCGGAAGAATCCAAGTTAAAAGTCCTTTAGGAACTAGTGTATGAACAGAGAGCTGTTTGGGTAACACGGCCAGTCTCGTCTTGTTCTCTGCACGTCACGTCCAGCACATCAGCCATGCTACACATCACCGTGTTCATTGACGGTTATATTAAATGCCACATTGCCAGGGAAGGATCTGTTCAGCCACCACAAGCTTATTCATTATTTATGTACAATTAAAGGGCCTGGTTCAAATGAATGCGAGCAACTGGGAAAAGTCATTACTCATGTACAGATCAAATTGAACATTTGTCATTTCCCTAATGATTTAACATACTTTTGTGCCTTGGGACCTCAAATTATATTAAGCCAAGTAGATGCTTTAACTCTTTTATTTGGTTTAATTGTTGGCTTCATTCTACTTGTTCAGATTATCTGGATTCATTTAAAATTAGCCTTCACTTCTCTTTATTTTTTTAAAAAAGGAAAGGAGGGAAATTTCTTTGCAGGACCTATTGTGTTCTAAGGATGAATGCAAATTGTTCTATGATTATTAATGACCCCTGATTAGCATAGAGGAAACCCTTTATACTCTTTTCACATCATTGCTCCTAATGGAACCACTACCAGCATAATAGCTTGACCTTTAGCTGTAGATTCAGAGAGCAAAAATATTCTGCTTACTCAATACCACCACTTACATGACATATCGCGTGTTTTCAGATCAATATAGTGACAATCTTTGGGCCTTGTTGTAAGGCCTCATCTGTGCTTGTAATGAAGAGCCTAGGATTTCATCCTCAGTTAAATTCTAGTTAAAAGCTTCTTCTAAGTTTGAATGTAATCTGTGAAATAGGGTGTCAATAAGGTGGTCAGGGGAAATATTTACTTGGGTAGGTATTTTTCAAGAAGCATATTGCTGTGCCTTCAAAGTTATCAGACACTGACCCAGGGGGTGGAGATTTTCCTGGCTTCTCTCTGTTAAAACCAGATAAAGTTTCAATCAAAAGGAGGAAAAAAGTAAGCAGAAAGTATTGCCTTTTTTGTGAGTGACAAGATACTTCAACCCAGGGTTAAATTAGAAAGGTCTGACCTGAAGCTCCCTCGAGGAGTAGGACAGAACATTCCATAGCCTTCCCTTCAGTTCTGCCAAATGTAGTCATTGGCTCACATTTGCAGGAAGTCATTTTGATGTTGGCACTCTCCACATCGACTTTGTTAATTTGGAACCCCTAATTTCTAATGTATGGTAATTTGGACACAGGCATTTCACAATCTAAGAAAAGAGGGGTTGCTATGGAAATTGATTGCGTGGATGGCATCTCAGGGGGAGATGTTTACCTGCTGAGGCAGTGTATTCAATAGTTTTCACAGTACACATTTTCATATAAACAAATAGGGTGCTAAATATAAATATTTTTTCTATTTACTAAAACAGGGCTTCCAGAACCTTTTGGCAACTCTCTGTTTTGTAAATGTTATTGTGGCCTTATGAATGTAACAAAAACTTGTTCCTTTAAATATATTGTTAATACTTCCCACTAATTCAAATAGGCCTCCCCCCCAATTAGTCTAAATAATTTGAGCTCTTGCATTTGTTTTTATTCAAAATAGAACTAGAAAATATGTCTGTTTAGTTGTCAAATGTGTATTGAGTTCTTATTCAGTGCAAGGCATTGTAGTGGGTGCTTTGAAGGAGACAAAATAAAAGAAGATCCTTTGTGCTCTGGTATAGGAGATCTAAGAGCACCCCTTACCCCAGGGAAACTGTTTGCTCTGCATGGCTCTCAGGAGGCGCCTGCATCCTCTTCCAGGCCCCACAGAGCATATGTGGGGCAACCAGTTGATGTTTTCCCCAACCCTTAATTCTGCTTTCTAATCCTCACTCTTCTGCTCAGTTGGGGCAGACTGGAACCTTACCCCTTCCGCCCTTCAACGTACCATCAATGACTGGCCGAGGATTGCGGTCTTCCCCTCATGGTCAGGCCCTGCTGTCGTCACAGCTGACTTCACTGTCCAAGGAAAGGTTCTTCCACCTCCAGCCACACAGTGCTTAGAGCTCACCCACAGCGACAGGCACCTCTGCTCCGTTCCCGCCCTCACCCCTGACTCCACTCCTTGCCAGGAGTTTATGCCCCGGTGTCTCATGGGATTGTTCTCCCAGCTCTCACTCCCGTGACCCCTGCTTGCCAGGCCTGTGTATGTCTCTGTTCCCCGTCTCTATAGATGGCCCTAAGTGTGTGAGCCTTTTGACAGCTTCACTTCCTTCCCACATTTGGTGGGGTGGGGGCGTCGATTTGAGGTAATTCGTTTCTGGTGGCATCTTCACCAATGTCTTCAAGTGCTTTTATATCCCTGACTTTCTGCCCAATCTTTCCGTCAGATCCTAATCACCGCACGTCTCCACTCCTCAGGAGGAGTGCAAGGTGCCTGGGAGGAAACAGCCCAGCCAGGTGGATTGTTGGCACTACCAACACGCGGCCCTCACTGCTCCTCGGCTGTCCTCACCACTTGTCCTCGGTCTGCTTCCTTCCCTGTTCTCCTCAGAGACACTTCCCCACCCTCACCCACTCCCTCACCAAACCCTGCCCTTATGTGCAGCACTTTTCTTCGCCTGCTGGTTCATTGAGGTCTCAGGAGTGACTATGGCACATCTAAATCGACCCCCAGTCTTACCTAACCTTGGCTTCTGTTCAAGGGTAACTTCCCACTTACATTCCAGATCCTACTCCTTCACAGCTCCCCCCGTGAGTCATTTGAACATCTCCTTCTTTCTTCTATATCCTATGTCCTCCCACAACCCAGGCTGCTTCCTCTTGCTCAATCCTCAGCCCTCCCCACTCTAGCTAGTTCCTATCACCGCCGCCAAAACAACCACCAGGCTTCCTGAGAGCGGCATCTGTGGTGGCTGTCCACTCCCCTCCTCTCTAACCCTCTCCTGCATTTTAAGTGGCTGATCCCTCCTTTTTATCAGAACCATTCATTGGCCTTAATGACACCATCTTCCCTGGTTCTCCTGTCTATGGCCAGTCTATCTTATACTCCCCAAAGGCTCCTCCACCTTAATCTTCTCCTTTTAAACACTGGTGTTCTCTTTGGCTCTGTGCTTGGCCCAATGTTCTTGGTGCCTCTCAAACCAGTATCTTCAGTCCTGACCCTTTCCTTGGACTGCTGTCTGTCAGCTCTCTGCACTTGGATGCTCCACAAACACCCCAAATTCAGCCTGTCCCAAACCAAGCCTAATACATTCCCCCTTTCAGCCCACAAGCTTTCCCTCTCTTCTATATTTTCCATGTAATGCCTGTTCTCTGCCCTAAATAGTGCTCCATCACCCTTCTGTCTTCCCCATCACTGCCCTTGCTAGGTCTTGCTCTGTCGCCCTTCCATCTGCACCATTACCACCTCACTCAGACTATTTCAGTAACTTCCTAAGCCACATCTGCTTCCACTCCTGCCGCCCTCAAGCCTAACCTCCCCATAGCTGCCATTTATCTCTCCCTGCCCATTTGGATTATTGACATTTCTTTGATATTAGAGATCACGTATATGGATTTTTCTTCTTTTGAATTATTTCTTTAGGATAAACTTCTAAGAGTAAGATCACAAGGTTCAAGGGAATGACTGTTTAATGGCTCTTGTTCTGTATTACTTGTTCAATATTACTCTCTTATTTACCATCCTGCCACGTTATGACAATAGTTGAGTGTTCTTGATCCCCACAATTCTATCAATACCAGGCATTAGCTTTTTAACACTGTTCTTCTAATTTATTAGGTGTAAGTGTTTGGTAGTTTATTGATTTACATGTCAAGTTGAACATTTTTCCTTATGTTTTTGGCTAAACATATTTTTTCCATAGACCTATGGAAACTCTTTTGGTTGAAGAAGCTCTTCATGGGTAGATCGTTGGCCTTTTCTGCCATTTTTAGTGCAAATGGCTTTTCTCATTCTAATAAAATGTTTATTTTTTTCATTCAGTAGCAAGTTCACATTTACATGTAGTTGAATCTGTCAGTATTTTACTTTGTCATTTCTTTTTGAAAGACACTTTCTGAAACATTAAAATTACCAGTGTTTTTAATACCAAGAAGGCAGTATGATGTGACCGCATAGGTGATCTTGATCTTAGGAAGTGTATGTCAAAAGCCTGAGCTTAAAGTGTCTAGACTGGAGTGTGAAATGTCCCTGGTGGTGCCCATCTGTGCCCCACACACCACAAATGGCTCTCAGCTCGTCGTCTTGCCTCCCTTTGACTGTGTCCTGTGATGATCCACAGTTTCCTTTGTGCTTAGTGGGGCAGCTGTTGTCTAGGGCCTAGTGCAAAGTGCAGAAGAGTGACTCAAAGTAGAATTGGAACTTCCAGTAACCAGACACGATCAGTTCTTGGGGGTGAAAAAGGAGGGGGGTCATTTTATCAGTTGTGCAGTAAGATGAAACCAAATTATTATTTATTTTAGTGCTGATTGAATTAGTTGGAATCACCATGGGAACATCAACTTTCTTTGTAATTTTGCCTTAGATTTTGAATTCACAGCCCAAAAAAGTGAAATCTTTTCACACATTTGTTGAACTTTGTCATGGGGCCTTTTCTTCTCTGCCCATAAGACACATCCACATGGACATGGAACAGGACTCTTCCATGAGAACTACTTCCTATTTATAGCCAGTCCCACCCTGAAGCACAAATACACTGTAGCCCCAGCCCTGCTTATCTCCATCTGGGTACTGGGGACATAGCCACTGCAGAACTGGTGTCCTCTAGAAACGAACCTTTCATTTTCTTCTTGGGAAATGCAGGGTTTGTTTTTTTTTTTTTTTTTGCTAAAATATTTAACCATATTTCACATTTCTTTTCAGTCTTCACAGAAAAATACTGCACTGCTAACCATGTGGATAAACTTCCTGGCCCAAGAGACTGGGTACAGATTCTACAGGATCAAATCAAACTGGCTAGGAGGAGGCTAAAAAGAGGCTCAGGTATGAAAAGAAAGTCATGGTGGGAGCACATGACTGCACTCTTAGCCTTTGGAAAGTACAGTACTTTGCTGCAGGTTGTCTGTTAAAGGAGAAGCTCAACATAATGTGCTATGGTTTTATATTTTAAGGTCTTATTCAAATGAGTTTTGAAATTCCCCTTAGATCCAATGGTAAAAAACTATGTCAAGCCATTTGCTTTTAAGAGCACAGACAAAAAACACTGCTAATTACATTTATGGCCTAATGTGTCTTGTGTGTGGAATTGGGTCCCTCTCCTGTGGTTAGCTTTTGCTTGCCTGCTGATGTTTGTTTGGATCTGCGTGGAATTGTAAAAGTACTGGTAACTTAATGTAAAGAATGACAATGAAAATCACACCATCAGCACTGCATGAAACAGACAGACACTTTAAATCAAATATATATATTTTTTAACCTGGGATTGGCATTTCTGGGATTATTCTTTTAAGAAAAGTGAACATCAAGCAGATAACACCAGCTGAATTGTAACTGTGTAGATTTGAAGTCTCAGTCTCCCCAGAGTGGCAGTGGGCTAATTTGCCAGTAACAAATCCCTTTGAGATCATTTTTCTCCCTCTCATCAGATAAGAATAATCAATCTCTAGGAATCCACAGACCTCTAGATACTATTTAAGAGAAAATCCAGATCAAACATGAGGACACCTGGTCTGAAAAACAGCCTTCTGTGCTTTGAGCGTGAGAGGCAATTTGGAAGATGTTCTTTAGATGCTGAGATGCTTTAAATTTTGGAATCTGATGGAGGCTTATGAGAACAGTGATATACAAAGTACGTGAGACTCTATCTCTGAACAGATCCTTTTATGTGAAATCTCAGAATGAGATTCCTACAAGTCCATGGAGCAGGAAAGCAAAGGGGGATCCCAGGATATCTGTTCAGAGGCCCTCCCTGCACTTGCTGAGCCAGGAGACCCACGGGAGTCAGGGGCCAGCGGATTTTCAGTTTGAAGGCTGGAGAATTCTTGGTATGAAAGTGTGTGTTGGGATCCTAAAATATTCAGCCTTAGTGAGATTTAAAAATTTATTCAAAGATCTTTCCTTTCTCCATTTTTTTCTACCTTTTTGCTTTTTTTAACACTCAATTGGTGTTCTTTTTTATAAACAGCAAGAGAGTACTAATTTCTTCATTTTAGTTGGTAAAAAATGTTTTATTACATGAGGTAATAGGATGTAGGAGAGCCAGAAGGCCTGGTTTCCGGTCTCACCTCTGCTCTTTACCAGCTCTGGACCATGGGCAAGCCACTCAATCCTTCTGATCCTCAGTTTCCTTATTCAGGGGATTTAAAAATAAGGTGCGCCTCAGAATTACTGTGAGCCTCCACAGACGGGTTGCATAGCTCCTGCTCCCAGAGCGTGTGTTATAAATGCAATAGGGCTGCTCTGTGAGGATGTCTGGGCTGGTGCACAGCATGTTTGAGAGCCGGGCGCAGGCCGAGGCAGATGGGACGCCCTGCGCTCCGGCTCCCTGGGCCAGAGGAGCATCCCCCTGCCTTGCCCGGCAGCCCGCTTTGCTCCGGGGCCTGGCGTTCACTCACAAAAGAGCTTCAGGTTTCAGTAAAAATTGGGTAGGAAGGAGATCTCCTCACCTTAGTTTTCTCTGTTTTTACTGCCTCCTTTTCCTTAGTCTACAAATAACTCAAATAAACACAGCATGGTAGAGTGGAAAGAACAGGTCTAAATTCTCATCTCTGATCCACCATTTACAAATCCTTGTGGCCTCGGATGACCTCTCTGAGCCTCGGTTTCCCCATTTATATAACGGGGCTCATACCTATCTCATAGCATTGTTTTGAGACTTAAAAATTAGGTAATGTAAGTAACGCCACTAATGCAGAGCTGACATCTTCCTTCCCTTTGCCATCCCCAAACAAAACATTTTACTGGTCCCTGCCATTTCTTGGCATCACTACCATCTCTTTCTCGTAACCCGATTGGTCACATTTCTTCCAAAAGCATTTCCATCCCCTGAGCCTGCTTCCCGTTGGCCATTGGCATTTGGATCCACTGCATCTTACCCTCCATCTTCTCTCCTCTGCCCCACTCTTGCTGCGCTCACCTCCTAATGATCAGATTCCAACTTCTGTTTATATTAATCTCCTGGTCAATCTCGGTGTGGAATCCTACTCTGAGAGGTCCTTCTTGGAACTCTCTTGCCGCCATTTCTGTGACATCATTCTCTTTTTTCCCCTCACTTCTAAATTCTCTGGTAATACCTTCCATCTCCTTCATTGCCTTTTCTCCTCTGCTGTCCCCAAGTTTTCCATCCTTGGCACCGTTCTCATTCTCAGTCCTCACTTGGGACTTGAATGACCCCTGTTCTGAGAGCTCTAGAGCTGGCGCTGGCCTGGAGCCCTAGACTTCATTCCCTGTGCCTCTGCCCTTAGCTGCTTAGCACAGCCTCTCCAGCTGAAATTCTTCTGCTGGCTTCCTCTCATCCCCAAAAGAAAATCCCCTTCACAGAGCCCCTGCTTCTCCCCCCGCCCAGGCATTCAGGACCCTTCACGGTCCACCCTCTCCCCTCCATCTCCTGCCACCCAGACCTCTCCCTCCTGGAAAACTCCTCCTCCTTCAAGAAGCATCCCAAAGGGCACTCGCTCCAGGGGCCGTCAGTCTTATTCTGACTTCCTAAATGATCGTGTTCCTATTTCCTCAACTGGCCCGCGAGACCCCGAGGGGCAGGGCTGCCCTTGAGTCCCATTTCTACCCCGTGTGTCCAGAACATTGCCTGGCACTGTGGACGATCCTGGGATGGCCTTTGAATGAACCAGTGATGGATTCATCAGAGATGCCACAGGGAACAGACCACACAGAAAGCTCTTAGCATTGAGCAAGTCGAAGTCACATGAAGCCCTGAAGAATGTTCCAGCATTTCCTGACTTGAGGTCTCAGCACTGACCCATCCTGAGAGCAGCTCCTCTGTGCAGTGGCCCTGAGCTCACAGATTGGTCCCACAGTGCCCTGACTCCCTCCTGCTCCTGCCTTTGCTAATTTCACTTCTCTCGCTCCCCCGACCCCCAGCCTCCTTAGTCCTGTTACCCACTCCCCAGTTGCCCCCCAGAGTCTTGTGTGGTGGTCGGACCTCCTCCCCCATTCAGGGTTGATCAGCTGGAGGGCCATTGCATCTTTATACTCTGCAGATCCACCTCCTGCTAAGAGTCCCCTTCCTCAACCTCAGTTACATTACAGAAAGCCCCCTTTATTACCTTAGCACCCTCAGGTTCCAGGAAGGTGCTGGGGGTGGATTAAAAAAACATCTGGCACAACTGAATGACAGGTGTTATCAAAGACAGCTGCCCCATAGCTTTACACGGAAGTAACCCTGGGTGCTGACACCGTGTCGGGTGTTGTATCTCATCAGGTCTTAGGTCTCAAATCACATTTCCTGAATCAAACCTGCACAGTGTCCCCACTAGTGAGTACTGAGCTGGTCTTGTGTTGCCTACATTCTCCCTTGGAAGTCTCGACTGTTCTCTATAAATGTTAACAGAAAGCAAGCATTTTCTTCATTTCTTCATGAGTATGTAAGGACTTCCATTTACCTGTTGATTTGCAAGGGGAAATTATGGACCCCAAGAAAACAAAGGCACTAAATGTAACATTCAGGTTTGGGAGGTCTCTAAAATTTGTCATAATGAAGAGACCTAATTTTAGGACTCAGTAAGCCCAAAGGAAAGGCAAAGGGCCAAAGCACCCAAGACACAGCCACCCAGCTACCCTCGGGTTCCCCTTCAGATTGCATCTGGGGGGCCGCGGTGGGCCAGCAAGCCCTGGGCTTCAGCCCCTCCACCGAGAACAAAGGAGTAGAAGTATGCTGGGTCCCCTCCAACTAAATGGGAAAATGTGACGGACACTTGGAGCCCCTCGATAGCTGGAGAGAAGAGCACTCTGTAAATCAAGAACGCCTGTGTCACTGATTTAACCTAAGGGCTGCAGAGACCTCCCGGAGGAAGAGGAGGGCTTTGTGTTGTAGCACACATGCCTCTAGCTGAGGACAGTTATTCAGAGTCTCTAAGGGACCTGAAAACCTAAGTTTCAAGGGAATCCTTTGCAGGTAGAAGTCACAGAAAGTAAGGAGGTCTCACGGACGCAGAAACAGCCTTGCTGGGGATGGGCTGTGTGACCGAAAAGCTCAGTCCAGTCCAGTCTTGGCAGATGAGTGGGTTCTGTGCTGTGGGCGTTAATGCACCACTTCCCATGTTCGGGTGCCAAGACAACTACTACAAGTTTGCTCTCCTGTCTGTTCTCCTGCCCCGCCAAGGAGCACACACACACAGCAGGGACATTCCTTCCCGTCTCCCGTTTATCTTTCCCACAAATAGACTGGCTGGTGGGCAGAGTTCTCGGCCATCTCACCAGCCATGTTAATGATTCCTGTAGCAGGTGCTCATTCCCCACACACCTATTCCTGTTTGTGCAGAATGCACACACACACACACACAAGGAACCCCTGTGCTCGGAAGTCGCCATAACCTTCGAAGTGGCCCCTGGGTTAGATTATCTGCTGAGATGTTTGTGGGTGGTCCCTGGACCCCCCTCTGGGGTGTGGAGAGCAGGTTCTGTTGGCATGATAGAGGCAGAAGGACTAAAGAGCCCTGCCACACAGAGACAAGACCAAGTGACAACACATCAGCAGTGACCTCCAGCTTTGCCAAACAGTTCCATCCGTTCTCCCCAAGTGGCACAAATGGGCTCTCCATCTCCAGCCAGGTGAAACAGAGCCGCTTGCCTTTCAGAGCAGCCTGCCTCAATGATAGTGCTTTCTTTCATGCTTTGGTCTTGATTGTTTTCAGTCCAGATGATCAGATAAGCAGCATAGCTGTTCCACAACTTCAACCTCATTTATCATGTTTGGCTCAGTTCCTGGACTTAGGCTCAGAGTCGGGGTGAGCTAATCAACCAACACTTAAGGAAGTCTGCACTGCTCTTGAAAAAAAAGCTCCAGCACAGATTTTGAAAGGTCGTTATCCTAATCCAAATAGAAATTCGTTTGGGGCTCTCATCACAATTAATAAATTTTTTTTCCTGTAACTGGGATGTTTCCTCTCCTGGTGTGGATTTTTATCATTTTCATTAGATTGTTTCCTCAGAGCTGAAATCACAATTTTTATTTGTATTAGATCTAAGCATAAAGCTGTCACAGCTATTACATTTTTATTGGACTTGCTCAGTCTTTTCCAAATTTCACAAGTTGACTGTCACCAGGGAAGAAAGATTGTGAACTTGGTGTTACAAGCAAATGTTATAATTAAATATAAACAACTCAGTGCCGTCCGTCACTCAGGACGGTTGACTCCTGTTCACATGGCTCTCATAGACTAAAGTATGTATTTTTTGGGCTGTATATGTCCTTTTCTTACTAAAACACATAATTGCATGGGCCTGAATTACAAAGGGAAAGATCAACTTATGCCCAGAATTCATTTTTGTTATAACTAAATGAAAAGCAATTATACAGATAAGTAGAGATATAATATGAAATATAAAATGAACTAAAGCTTAAAGATTTAAAACATTAGCTCAAAATGATCTGTGTGATCAGTGTTTGGGCTATTAATAGCAGAGAAGTTGAGAGCCCAAGGTGCATTAACCCGGATCCAAAGCCATGGCCCTTTCCTTACTAGCTGTGTGGCCTTAGGTAGGTTACTTAACCTCTCTGTGCCTCCTCATTTGCTCTAATAGGGATAACAACCAACCTTCATTATAGGGTTTTCTGAGGGCTCAGAGTCACAGCTTAGCAAATGGGAGGCACTTAATACATGGTGGTAGCTGCCGTCACTGTTGTTGTTACTGAAGAATTTTTAAAATCCTAGGCAAGGGAAGAACTACTTCATCTGCCCATTCAAATGAACTCAAACCAGTCAGAAGAAAATACTGTTTTCTCAGTATAAAAAGAATGTATATTCATTATTTTTTAAATATATAAAATAGTAAAAAGCCCCAAGAACAAAATTTTAAATATGCATAAACCTGTCCTCCAGGAACACTATTCACATTTTAGTATGCCCTTCCGATATTTTTTCCTATGACCCTATTTACAAAATTGTATTCGTGCCATATATCGTATCATTTGACATTAATATTTGTTACTAAATATTCTTCCACAGCATCATTTATAGTGCTTTCTGTGCTTCTCAGCCCAGAACTGGTGTTGAGTCTCCCGCCTCGTCTCAGTGTGCTCTCTGTGAACTGAGGAGGTCAGCAGACAGCGGGAGAGCCAGTCTTCCTTAAAGTCACTGTGCACCAGGCTGAGGAAAAGGCGGTAGGGGCTGGACCCGCCATCCCTGAGCCCTGATTGCTGTGAAAGCAAGAACATAGTGTTGTTTTGCTTGCCACCCACTTAGCATTGCCGCTTGAGGCAGACAGCTGCTCTCCCTGGACCAGCCTGGGGAGGTGGGCTTCCTGGGCTCCTCTAGGGTCAGCCGGGAGCTCCCAGTGGGGCCATGAGCCCTGGGATGCAGGCAGTACCTCTGAAGTTACCCAGATAGCTGCTGTGGAAGGTCGGACCTGTTAGCATGTTGGGGGAGACTGACAAGCCTGCCAGTTATCAGGAACCTTCTTTTTTGCTTTTAGTGGAAGGTTTGCTGTGAGTAAAGGATCGTCCTTGGGAGCAGTGTTAAGGAGATTGAAACATATGCCAGAGACGCACAGGAGTTTGCACTGTAAAACATGGAAATGAAGATCCCTTTGGAGAAAGGCTTATTCCTTCATAGGACTGAATTGGGCCAGTGTTAGCATGGCAGTTCTGGGATCTGGATTTTCAGTTTCTCCCATTTACAGGTTTTCTCCCACTCTGTCATATTCATAAAAAGAATATGAGCAAGTCCTAAGAACTTAGTAGCCCAACATTTTGCCTACCAAAACCTTTGAACATTAAAAAATATTCTGACAGAAAATGAAGTTTCTTTTTAGAAAAGGGATCACCAACGTTGTATGTGATCAAGAGTACCTAACCCTGCTCCATGGGAACTTTTCTGGGGCTGACCAGTGGCATTCTCCAGCCAGAATTCACGGACCTCTGCTTGAACACGTCATACCAGGTGTGGGTTGGATATTTAAAGCCTATGTAAAAAAGTGAAAATGAACTGAACCATCAGTGAATGAGAATTTCAACTTCATAGGATTAAAAATATGGATACAGAAATATTGATTTTATATCATCCTCATCAAAAAGTTATTTAAATAATAATCCTAAAATCTGTCACGGGAACTGACTGAACCTGGAAAGGGAAAAGAGGGGTGAAAACTAGTATGTATACTGGAGTTTTTAAATTAGATTGCTGTATCCCGTAAAATGAATGTGCTCCCTCAAACTGATGAGACTTGTGTTTTATGTTTGTGCCCAGCAGAGGCTGCTGACTGTGAGGAAAGACTGGATGGCACTTCTCTACCGCCAACAGGTAAAAGGCATTTACATTTTCATCACCCGCTGGAAAATACGGCATGAAAATATATTTGCATGGAAAATGTTTCTAAGACTAGAGATGCAGATGCTTGAGCAAGCTGCTGCTCTGACAGACCAGGGGCCTAGTGATCAGAATTCTCAGTGCCCTTTGTTCAGGGATATTTTTCACTTTGAATAGAAAAAGTATGAAAAGCTGCATGTTTCTCCCGCTCTGTCATATTCATAAAAACCACAGAAGAGCAAGTCCTCAGAACTTAGTAACCCAACATTTTGCCTACCAAAACCTTTGGACATTAAAAAATACTCTGACAGAAAATAAGGTTTCTTTTTAGAACAGGGGTCACCAGTGTTGCGTGTGATCGAATTCATGCCCATTTGGTCTTCTCATGCCTCCCCCAAATGACATGGTCATTGTTCTTTGTTTAATAATGAGCACCCGGTAAATTCCATGTTCATTGAGTGGTGGAGTAAGCCAGCTGGCCGGCACGAGCAGCCCATTCCTGACGCGTCAGCCAGGTCAGCCGGGCCCAGTGTTTCATGGGAGCAGCCGCCTCACACAGGCAGAACTCTGACTTCACCTTGTTCACCTCTCGGGTGACAGACAGTTCAGAGGCTGGCCTTTGACCCTGACCCTGACCCTGCCTCGCCCTCTCCTGCTGCCCCTGCCCTACCTGAGGTCAGGTGTCTGATCAGTGAGCAGCCAGGTGTCAAGCGATTTGGTCTCAGGACTTCTTATTAACTGCCCTCAAAAGAATACCTGATGATTCTCTGCCCAAAAACCGAGGCACCCCAAAAAACCCTCCAAGTGAAAAAGCTCAACTCGGTGCCTCCTTCTCTGGCTTCTGGGTAGGACGTTTTTAATGAAATTCTGCACTTGTGAGCAGAGAACCCTAGGGCACATGGACCCAGACAGCACTTGCGCTTGAGATGGCCATGGGGGCAGGATGCGGGTCTGATCGTGACCCTTACAGCAGCCAAAAAGCTCAGCCACGGACATGATCATCACTTTTGCTGCAAATGGGCCGCTAAGCAGTGGAGTGATGGACAAATAAGTAATGAGATGAGCCACACCATGCAAAAAAGGTCTGCTCATACCAAGCTCTTACCATACGTAGCCACTGTATGAAAGGAGCTTTCTCCATGTTGGTCAGTTAAGAGAATGGAAGTGCGTGGTCTCTCTGGTTTCTTCTCAGTCTGTCATTCTCAGGGTTCTGGTCACCCCGGCCCACCCCAGGCCCACATGCACCCAAGCGTGCCTCTCAGAAGGCCCTTGAGGAAGCACCCCACTTTCCTAGCTGTGCTTCTTCAAGGCACCTGCTCCCTGCTCCAGCCTCCACCCGGGCCCTGCCCTGCTCCCTCACTGGCATCTGTTTGACACTGTGGGCTTTGACTGTGAAGATTTGGAAACCCTTTCTCTTGAAATTTTCCTACCTGAAGGTGGAGGCAGAGGGATGTGCAGATGAGAAAACTGAGCATAAGGTGTGGGAGCATCTCGTGGCACCCAAAGGCATTCCAAGGAGTCTGAGATGAGAAGAAACTATAGAGGTCACATAATCCCATCGCTTCTTTTTATCCAGTCCTTTTATTTTACAGAGAAAAAAGCCTCAGGCCCGGAAACATTAAATGCCCGTCCAAGGTCTCCCAGCTAACTGATGGCCCAACAGCACCGCTCCACCTCCCAGCCAGCCGCCCTCTGCTCTCGTCCCTGAGCCCAGGCCAGCTTTCACCTGCGAGTTTCCCAAAGACCCCAAGGGGAGATGGACACACTTAGCCCCCTTAGCAGCCCTGTCAGTGTCTCACCTCACAGGTGGAAGGCTGCTCGGAAGTCTACCCAGAGTGCACCGCAGTTTAAACTTGTGTTGTCTGGCTGATTTGGTTCAAGGCTGTGAGGTCATGGCTGAAGGCCTGTCCTGCAGATCTTCTCATTAAGCTAAAGACATTCCATACGCACCACTAAACAACATGGTAAATCACATTTATCATTTACAGTGTGGGGAAGATAGTCAGAAGTTGGGGCTCAGATTTTGCAGTCAGAAATCGAGTCACCCTGATAGACCAGCATGTTTCTGGATTGCCCCACTACACTAAAACCCCCAGCCCGGTCTGCTTCTTTGACTACAGCTCCTACTGTTCTCTTGCTGCCGCCTGCCTGCCCCGCCTCTCCCGGGGCCTTGACACTCCCTGGTCAGACAGTGGGAGTGGCCACAGGCTCTGAAGCAGACGTCTTGATTCCCTTATCCGAGCAGCCAACAGGTGGTCCTTTTTAAAGAGTTGGCAATGCCTTTATTACCTCTTTAAGGTCTTTTAAGGTGTTTTGCTCCTTCTTCCAAAATTGTGGGTATTTGGGGGGCGGGGAGCAGTGCACAGGTAAATCTTCAAGTGCATCTGCAAACCTAGCTTGGCCAAAGCAGGGTTACAGTCAGGCAGCCAAATGGCATGCGTTTCAATCCTTCACGTGGAAGGAACCCTCTCTGTGTCTGGGTCGAACACAAACTGACAGGTTTTAGAGGGGAGAAACTTATTTTCTTAACTGGTTTCTCCTCAACCTCATCAGTAAGCCTTTTGGAGCAGCCAGCAAGCATCAGGGCAGACTTGGGCTCCAGCGGCCAACGCCCACCCTCAGAGAGCCCCAGACGCTTTGAGAGCGAAAACCCTCAACCCAGCATTTGGGAAAAGTTTGTGTTTAAAAAAAAAAAATAAAGAGTCAAAGCAGTGCTGACAATTAGATTGGGGCTTCTGGATTTGAAATAAGTGGTGCCGAGTTCATCTGGATTAGCAGTTCATGTCATAAATTGGCCTTTCTGTACTTCTGTTTAAAAAAATTAATAAAAATATATAAGGAAGAAAATTTAAATTGCTTTATTTTACCACCCAGAGACTAGACTTTTCTCTATATTTATTTAATTTATTTATAAATAGACATCAAATAGATATCCAATTTTATTTCCTGGGTATTTTTTTCTTTTTTACCTGTCATTTTTGCATTTTATTACCAGTGCTTCATAAGCATTATTTTAATAGCTTCATGATATTCTGTTTTGTAGGTGAATTATATTGTATGGAACCATACACATTCATGGGCTCTCTTGCAAAAATAATCATTTCAAACTTCTAATTCCTAAAATTGCCCATTTAGCACAACTAAAGCCTTGGCTAAAGAGTTACTAATTTAAATGTGAAACACAGACACCTCAGCAGTCAGTTTTTCATTTATCTAGAATACCCCTCTCGCCCTATCCTGGAGAAGTACACAGCTCTTCTTAATAGAGGTGGTTTCTCCCTTCATCTTCTTGGTTTGTCTCTGTTGTAGGTCATATATTTCACACCAAGAGAGAAAACACGGAAGACCCAGAACCAGATTTCACTGCCTAGACTTCCGTTGTAGTGAGTTGAATATGCATTGACATGTGTAACTCCTCGGTTTGTGTGTCCTCAAAGAGCCACGTAGGCATTGCAGGTTACTGTTGAGTGTGGGTGTGCTGTGAAGTTTACCCTTCATGTTTAAATAGTTTTCATATGTTTCTCTGTCATATGTGATGATCATAATCAAGCCTCCAATTTGGTATAAGATTTTTACCATCATTTTTGGAGATGGTTTATTACCCTTCAAAAATCTGTGTATGATCCAGTTACTATACTGTCCATTATAAAGCAGCAATTCCCCCTTCCCTGTTGTTTAAATAACCTCAATGTGAAGACACAGAATTTGGAAGTATATCTATTTTAATATAAAATGCTTAAAGGAGACTGGCTCTTCCCAGTACAGAGGGAGTAGTTATGAAGGTCAAAATTAATTAGACCTTCATCAGCCTGGAAGATGAAGAGGTTGTTTTCAGAGACAGGATAGCTCTGATCTATTAGATAAAATCATTTGTGACATCAATTTCCCCCAAATAATCATTTGTAACCAAACAAGTACAAATGATACATAAATTCTTAGGAAGGAAAAATCGTTCATGTATTTGTAAAATCTAGATTGTGTCGACACACTGACAAAATAACTAATTAAGAGGTGAGAAACCCAAAGCACCCGTTGTCCACATGACGGTGACCCATGATGAGCCGCTGGTCCTGCCTGCGCAGCCCCCCACTCCAAGCCCACCACCGTGCCCTTCCTAATTTGCTGCCTGCTTCCTTGAGGTCCTGCTACACTTGCCCTCACCCTTATGTAAGACCAGGATGTAACTAGCTGCGTTCATTTTAAAGTGACATATGGCCCTGCAAGTATTACCTCCAGATTCCTTTCTCTAATAAGATAGGGAATTGGAAATACTGTTTTATTTAGAAACATCACATTCACACCTCGCGTGTACAAAGCAAAAATCACCACAAATCTCTGACACTTGACCCAAAGGTCAAAAATTGGCATGAAAGAAATTTGGACTGCAGATCCAACAAACCCCCAAGGGGGAATGCTATGTGGGCATTGAACGCCGTTCCCTAGCACTTAGTGTGTCCAATCTTGGCATTTAAAGAGGCAAGAGGGGGCGGCTGGGGGGGGGAGGCAGCCTAACTGCCAGGCGCTCACATCTCCTATCTGTGTGCCTCTTTTCTTCTTTAAGCTACAAGGAAGGTTCCAAGAAATAGTTTCCATTACACCTTTTAGTCAGTCTTTTCCGTTTCAGGCCAGTAAGTAAGCCTTTTCCTGAAGCCAATGTCTTTGTTTATCAAGTGGTCTAATTAAGCGCTCTGAGCCAGGGCTTTTGTTTCTCTGCAACGTATGTTTTCAGATGTGTCTTCTGCCTCCCAGAAGGAAATATTTCTCAAGGGAATAGAAGAGTTTAATTAGTGCCCTTTCAACTCTATTAAAATGGGATGACTATGTTGCTGGCAGAGGTGGAAACATTTACCTTAGAACTGTGAAATCTGTTCAGTATGCACCAGGAGCCTTCAAAAGCACTTCCTTCCAAGGAAGGCAGCCGGGGCGCCAGGCAGCTGGGATTTTCCGGCTCGGGAGGCGGGGTGGGGGGGCTCCCTCACAGATGCGTGCAGCGGGTCCACACATTGGAAATACACATCACAAAACTGCAGCAGTAGAATCGGATTTTGTAAATTAAAATTGTATTTGTGTTTACTTACTGTGACTACTGTTCAGACTTTATTCAGAAATCCTTTTTATAGGCTTTCTTAGCAAAAAAAAAATATATATATATATATATTCCATATCTCTGGATAATGTCTCAATCTTCTGTATATATGTTTTATTGATATGTAAATATTTAGATTTTTTAAAATTACTATGTTCTTTAAAAAGAATTCAACAAAAGTCTAGTTGTGAAAATGGTGTATAACGTTGTGTTGTGATACCAGTTCCCAAGATGCTGTTTATGTCTGTTCTGGAAGAACGCAATAAATTACTTTAATTGAACACGCATGTTTCTTGCTCGTGCCAGTCCTCTCGTGTCTGTGGAGAGGGAGAGGACGTGATGCTATTCATTCATTAAAAGGAATTTATTAATACTCTGGTCATCCTAAATAGAAAGTTATCTCTCCTTAAGAAATTTTTTAAAATAAATAAACAAACTAGCTTGCTGCCGGCATGAGGGTCCTCAGACGCTGGGGAGTCACAGGCTCTGCGGCGGGTTGCACCATGTGCTTGAAGCCCGAGTTTAAATGGAATTAGTAGGTTTGTAATCTTCCCTTAAAACACTAAGCTCTGCTTCTATGGAAACAACACATCAGAAGGACTGATCAGTCTTCGTGAATGCCGAGTGGCTGTTAAACGTAATTGCTTCGTGGTCCCCTTGGAACACAGGAGGGCAATTGTCCTCCTTGGTCACCTGCCCCTTGGGGCCCAGAAGGCGGTCCCAGCCCCCTGCATGAGCTTGTGCCCCCCAGGCTGAAGTCTGCCTTGAAGGGGCTCTGTTCATCCTCTGTGAGGAGTGGGGGTGGGGGGTAGGGAGAGCTGCTGCACAAGAAAGCAGCTTGCAAGAAAGGAAAATAGAAACTACAGCCAGCCAGAGTCTTTCACACAGGGTGAGGAGCCCCAGCTTCCCCACAGGAGTCCCTGCTGGAAGGGCCTCTCTGTCTCCCGGAACAAGGTTGCTGTCCGACGCCCCCTCCTCCCCCTCCCATCGCCCAGCCCCACCCGAGGGGTCGGGGGTGGCAGGCGGCACCAGCTCAGTTCAACCGTTGGCTGAACAACCTTGGGTCAGGACCGGTGGCTTGGAGTGGCCCTAGTGGGGGTACAGGGGAAAGCATGGCGAGAAGCAGGGATGGGGAGGCAGGCCTCATAGGCCACCCCTCCAAGTTAGAAGGCTCTGGACCCCTGAAACATTCCGAGTGCCAGGTCTTGATCAGGTTTGTATTGATCTGGCCAAAGCGTGGATCATTGGCTGGAGAGGGGCAGCCTAAAGCAGCAGGTCCCATTAGGAAGCTGCTAGAATAGCTGGGGGCAGAGAGAGAGGACATGAGAGGACAAGAACCCAATGCCCATAACGAAGAGAGAATCCACAGGACTTGGTGGCCAGTGAGTTTGGGGAGAGGTGGGAGGTGCAGAGCCTGAAGCCAACACCCAGGTTTCTGGCCTGGAAATCCCGTGGGGGTTACTTGTGCTCATGGAAGTCTTGTGGACTCAGGTTTGGATGTTCCTCCATTCATTGATTCATTTGTTCATTCATCATTGAATAGACACTTACTGACCACCTAGGACGTGCCTGACTGTCCACGTGGGAAGAGGAGAGGAGCTGGGCTGGCAACCTGGGGGAACCCCAGCATGCAAGGCGCCTCTGGTTCCTGAGCAGCTCTCCTCGAGGGGGCAGAACTTCCTCTTAGCTTGGTGGCTTTGTCCCAAACCAGAGGCCCTGGGTTCGAAGCCCACTCGTTCCTCACCACCCAGGTCTCAACCCCAGCAGCAGAGAGGGATGTGTGGCTTCCTGCTCACCGGCAATCACGTGTCTGCATCCCGTCGGCCTTCCCGTCCCTTCACGCCAATGCCACCGCCTGCAGTTATCTTGCTTCTGCATGTGTTGTTTATGGTGTGACTTCCCTGGAATGAATGCAAGCTTCATGGTGCCAGGGATCTTATCTGCAGGGCCAGTCAGAGGGTGAAAGAAAGCATTTAGACCCTCGGCAAGGGTGCCCAGGCTAAACCTCTCCCATCAGGTTGGCATTAACGTGCAACCCCACCAGTCCCGGGTCAGCCAGCCCTTTCCTGCATTTGTGTCCCTGGTCCCTAGCATAGTAGACTCCCAGGAAATAATTACTAAATGGTGACTCAGCAGCCATTCAGCCTTTTAAAACAGTGCAGATAAAACTGTCCCGTTTGGCCTCAGTGGTGAAGGGAACTGGCCGCACCTTTTTGGTGGCACCCCCCTAGCAACTTACTGTCCCATTCTGGCATCCTCCTGCCCGGTGTTCAAGGCGAGTGGCCGGTGAGGAGATGGGCAAGAGGAGCTCTATTTTATGCCCAGCAAGAGGAAGCCTCAAGGAAGTATGTGTTTGGAGTTTGCCAGCTGGCTGAGAACTTTCATATTTAAGTGTAAAACTTTTTATTATTTGAGCCATTTGGGATGAAAAAATATTTCTAAATTATATCATATGCTTTCCTCCCTTTTTAAGCAGAACGTACTGATAGAGTGCCACCTTTTTGATCCCTCGATGTCATTGCTCTGAACTTTATTTGCTGTCCTGTGGTATGAGGAGGCTCTGCTTGTTCTCACACTGGTTTGGAGTTGCATGCCAGTTCCAGAAGCCCCAACAAGCAGCCTTGGTGCTTCAGATATCACTGCCTAAAACTCACAGTACCCCGGGAGTTAAATGTCACCTTCATTTTACACAACACGGTCTCCCATGGGGACAGGGATCTGGGCAGGGTCCCAGCTGTGTGGGGTAGGGGCAGGCGCAGTGACTGCACCCAGGCTTTTCACCCAGAGCCCTGGACACCACCTCTCGCTGCGTTTTGCGTCGCTTGAGCTGCTGTTAACTCCCACCACCAGCAGGGGTCACCCTTCTCCCAATGCTTATCAGCTGTTAGCTCTGAAAAGTAATAATCAAGACTTTTAATTTGGAATAAATTAAATATAAGTGGCTCTGAAACAGGCTCTAAGGAACTTTTTTTTTAAAGTAAAGCTATGGACTTTAGCTCATGGTTTCCTAGAAGTGTTTTTACTTCTTTGTATTTTTCTTGGCTAGTTAGCCTTATTTAAGGTTTCTCGATAGGGAAATATTACTATAGCTTAAGGTTTTGGGGAAGTTTCTGTTTGGTTTGTTCAGAGTCTGGTAGTGGAAGATTTCAAGGTGGTTCCCCCCTCCCCTTCTTCAGATGCATTGTCCGGGACCCCTCCCGCACCCACCGCCCCAGCCCATCCATGCCCCCACAAGCCCAAGCCCAGCCCTCAAGGCAGTGGCAACTGGAAGCAGAGGAAGCCAGGGCCGTGGGCCTGGGACCACATCGAGGACAGGCCAGGGGTGTTGGGCACGCTGCTCTCCCTTCCTTAGGTCACTGGGGCTTCTTTGTCCCTTTATCGCTGTTCTTCATAAATGGGGAGACTGTATGTCCATAGACTGGCCAATTGGAGGCTGGGTGTGCCCCCTGGGGATCTGATAACTCTAGTGATTCCGAGCCATGCTTTGAATTTACACAGATCAACACCTTCTAAACACTAAGTTGATCATTTGAAAAAAAAAAAAAAGGACACACACACATTTCTATTTTGTTTCCAGGGAAAATTTAAAATATGTCAACAAAATATGGTATAGCCACACAATGGAATATTTTTCCACCATACAAAGAGATGACATTCTGCCACGTGCAACAAAGGTGGCTGAACCTTGAAAACATGCTGGGTGAAAGAAGCCAGACACAGACAAATAATGTACCATTCCACTTACATGAAATATCTGCAGTAAGCAAATTATGAGACAAAGGAGATCAGAGGTTACCATGGGATGGGGGGGGGGAGTTATTGCTTAAGGGGTACAGAGTTTCTGTTTGGGGTGATGGAAAAATTTTGGAAATAGGAGAGTGATGGTAGCACAATGTTGTGAATTGTAATTGTGGTGGTTTGAAGCTGTGTATACCCCAGAAAGACATGTTCTTAAACGTAATCCATTCTTGTGGGTGTGAACCCATTGATAGTAGGATCTTTTATGAGGTTACTTCAGTTAAGGTGTGGCCCACATCATTCAGGATGGGTCTAATCCTATTACTGGAGTCTTTTGTAAGAGGAATGAAATTCAGACAGAGAGAGAGAGAGAAAGCCACAGAAGGAGGAGTCAGAAGCTGATGGTCTCTGGAACCCAGAGAGGCCAGGAGAGGCTGCCGTGTGCTTTGCCATGTGACAGAGGAGCCCAGGAGCAGGGATTGCCGGCAGCCAGCCCCAGGATGCCACAGTCTTCAGGGAGAAAGCATCACCTTGGTCATGCCTTTGATTTAGACTTTCTTTTAGCCTCAAAACTGTAAGCTAATAAATATCCATTGTATAACCCATCATTTTATGGTATTTGCTTTGCTTTTTTTTTACATTCAAAAAAACAAGTAATATTTATTTTACTCAAGCTTCTATACAAGTCATACAAGTTGAACAAAATGATCCTTAGTTGAAGACGTTATCAAAAATGTTCTTAACATTGTTTCATGTGTCGCTTGAGTGCCCAGAAGTAGAAAAAAACTTATCTAAATGAAAGAATGACCATTCTTACAGTGGGTTTGCTTAGTATGTGGAGAAAAAATCCATATAGGTTAGATATAAAATAATAAGTAACCTACTGGTAATTAATGTCAATGAATTGTATACTCAAAAATGGTTAAAATGGCAAATTTTATGTTATATGTATTTGTTACCATAATTTTTAAAAGAAACTAAAAGCTCTGTTAATGTGTTGAAGGAGCCATAGTCGAAGAGCTGAGGAATGTTCTAGAAGCAGAACTCGGGTGGGATAATACCCAGTAGGCTGTGCTTCATGCATACCGATATTCCAAATAGACTTGATACTTGGAGCATTTTGCCATTTTTATCTGTTAATGCTGAGAAATTGAGGGACATTTTAAACCTCAACTTTGAAACAATGCTGCTTTTGATAATTACTTTAAAATGCTTTCCAAAACCACAGCTGACACAGTATGTTCAGTGGAGGAGCTGCTCTGAAACCGTTTCTCTTGACAGCCGATTGTGCATCTCTCCAGCACAGAGCCATCAAAGATTCAGAAAATGGAGTGCCCTCTGTGAATATGGAGTGAAAATCAATCAATTTCACAAGGGAACTTGAGCACCCTAAACTGTTTCAATGAAGTGGTGGGCCAATTGCGTATTCTGTTAGAAAAACTCTGCTGTACTGAAGCAATGGAAGAAGAAGGAAAATATATTGCAACAGATTGCACGTATTAAGTAGCCTCCAAAACAGATATATTTCTAACCACTGGACAGAGATAATCAGGAGGGACTCAATTAACAACCCCCACCCTAACCCCACCGCCCCCCATGATGATGGAGAAAGTGAACATTACGCCATCGTATCACCCTTATGTGAAATAGTGCACTTGTGTGAGCCCCTGACACCTTCCTCTACTCTACTCCTCACCAGTGTTCCTGTAACATAGACCCATAGCTGCAGGCAGCTTCCATCTTATTAAGATTCTGTGTTCGTTTCCTGGTTCATGTTGTGCACTGTTTGCGCTGCCTCCCCCCATCAGTGTCTGTGTCCCCTGGGAATAAAAGCCACAGCCAGTCTTCCCTTTGCCTTCTAAATGTTGGACTGACTCCTCGACACCAGCTGCCGACCGCTTTAGAAGAACAGGTGCCTCGTCGCCCTGTGACTGTGCTTGAGCCAGCAGGACAAGAGCATGCAGCTTTAGACTCGGGAACAGCTTCTGATCGGAAAGGACCCAGTGACTTTAGGGGCGGGAAGGTGGAACTTCAGTCTGAATTCATTTGAAAGAGTGAATACAGGGAAAAAAACTAAGAAATGTTTAGAAAATTGTGGGAGAGCTATCCCCATCCCCCATTAAACATACTACAAAATTACAGAATTGAGAATAGACGGATCAATAAAACAGAATGGAAAAGTCAAGACCAAGCCAAGTCTACATGAACACACAACCTATATTAAAGGTGTTGTAATAATTAGAGCGACATATGTTAAGCTACTTATAACAAAGAGAACCAAAAAGGAAGTGACTCAGATGAAATACATGTTTCTCTCTCTAACTCATAATGGTCCAGAAATGGGTGGGATGGTCCAGGGAAGAAGTGGGCGGCTTTGCTCCAGAAGGTCAACCAGGAACCCAGTTCCGTCCATCTAATTATTCTGCTGTTCCCTAGGAGATTTCCATGTCCACAGGGTCAAAGCTGGCTACCCAGCTGACGTTTGTATTAAAGCCTACTAAAAAAGGCTGCCGAAACAAATACCACAGACCAGTTGGCATAAACAACAGGATTTTATTGCCTCACTGATTTGTAGGGTAGAGATCTAAAATCACGGTGCTGCAGGACCCTGCTTGCTCGGAGGTCTGCAGTGTTCTGGGTGGCTACCGGCAACCCATAGCTCCATCTCTGCCTCCATCACATGACCGGCTATCTCCTCGTCTCCTCCCGGGTTCAAATTTCCTCTGCTGATGAGGCCTCCAGGCATGCTGGTTGAAGGCCACCCTGATTCAGTTGTGCTCACCTTAACTCACAACGTCTTCAGAGGTCTTATTAACAAATGGTTCACACCCACAGGACCGAGCATGGGACTTGAACATGTCCCTGTGGGGTACACAATTGGGTCCATAATGAAGCTGATGGGAGGAGGGAAAAGCTTAGTGGAGGGAAGCAGTTACCTTATGAAGACATGATCTAGGGGTGCATACATCACCTCTGCTTATATCCCATTGGTGAAAACCCAGACGGCTGCACCCAGAAGCAAGAGAGGCTGGGACATAGAGCCTCTGGTGGACAGCTATGTGCCAACCAAAACCTTGATCCCATCACTCCAAGGAGGAAGGGAGAGCAGATCTGGCAGACACTTAGCTGTTTGTACAGATGCCAATTTAAATTTTGGTGGAAAGGATGAATTATCCAATAAATAGTGTTGGGAAAACCGCAAGCCATTTGTAAAAATAAAGTTAGTTTGACCAAAAGGGGGATGCAAAATGAGACGAAATAGTTTCAGTGGCTGAGAGATTCCAAATGGAGTCGAGAGGTCACTCTGGTGGACATTCTTTTGCACTATATAGATAACACCTCTTAGGCTTTAATGTATTGGAATAGCTAGAAGTAAATACCTGAAACTACCAGACTCCAACCCAGCAGTCTGGACTCCCGAAGACAATTATATAATAATGTAGATTACAAGGGGTGACAGTGTGATTGTGAAGACCTTGTGGATCACACCCCCTTTATCTAGTGAATGGATGAGTGGAGGAATGGGGACAAAAACTAAAGGACAAATGGGGTGGGATGGGGGGATGATTTGGGTGTTTTTTTTCACTTTTATTTTTTATTCTTGTTCTGGTTCTTTCTGATGTAAGGAAAATGTTCAGAGATAGATTGTGGTGATGAACGCATAACTATGTTATCATACTGTGGACAGTGGATTGTATATCATGGATGATTGTATGGTGTGTGAATGTATTTCAATAAAACTGAATTTAATTAAAAAAAAATAAAGTTAGTTTGATTATATTGTGAACAATTGTTTTACACTTTGGAAGATTGTATGGTATGTGAATATATCTCAATTTAAAAAAAAATTTTTTTAAGTAAATGAGCTCTCTAGCTAAGCCAACTTGGCAGGTGAACTCACTGCCCTCCCCCCTATGTGAGATCAGACACCCAGGGGAGTAAATCTCCCTGACAATGCAGGATATGACTCCCGGGAATGAATCTGGACCCAGCATCATGGGATTCAGAATAGCTTCTTGACCAAAAGGGGGATGTGAAAGGAAATGAAATAAAGTTTCAGTGGCTGAGAGATTTCAAATGGAGTCTAGAGGTCACTCTGGTGGGCATTCTTATGCACTAAATAGAGAACCATTTTTAGGATTTAATGTATTTGGATACCTGAAACTATCAAACTCCAACCCAGTAGCCTTGACTCTTGAAGATGATTGTATAACAATATAGCTTACAATGGGTGATGGTGTGATTGTGAAAACCTTGTGGATCACACTCCCTTTATCCAGTGTATGGATGGATGAGTAGAGAAATGGAGACAAAAACTGAATGAAAAATAGGGTGGGTTGGAGGGATGATTTGGGTGTTTTTACTTCTATTTTTTATTCTTATTCTTTCTGGTGTAAGGAAAATGTTCAAAAATAGATTGGGGTGATGAATGCATAACTATGTGATGGTACTGAGAGCAGCTGATTGTACACCATGGATGACTGTATGGTATGTGAATATATCTCAATAAAACTGAATTTAATTTTTTAAAAAGTAAATGAGGTGGGGAGGAGGGGTATGGGATATTTTGAGTGTTCTCTTTTATTTTTATTATTTTCATTTTTATTTTTTGGAGTAATGAAAATGTTCAAAAATTGATTGTAGTGTTGAATGCACAACTATATGATGAAACTGTGAACTGTTTTACACTTTACATGATTGTATGGTATATGAATATATTTCAATAAAATTACATTAAAAAATAAAATACAAATTCTCCAGAGTAAAATAAATAAATAAGTAAATAAATAGACATACCACAAAAATTAACTCAAAATGGGTCACAGACCTGAATGTAAAAGCTCAAACTATAAAACTCTCAGAAGAAAATACAGGAGTAAATTTCCTGCTCTTGTCTCAGGCCATGGTTTCTTAAATATGACACCCAAAGCATGGGTGACAAAAGAAAAAATAGAGAATCTGAACCTCAGAGAAATGAAAAACCTTCAAGCTTCAATGGACACCATCAAGAAAGTGAGAAGACAACCCATAGAATGGGAAAAAAAATATTTGGAAAAATATTTGATAAAGGATTTATCAGATAAAAATATCTGATAAAGGATTCATATGCAAAATATATAAAGAACTCTTAAAATTCAACAATAAAAACACACGACCCAGTTTAAAAATGGGTAAAAGACTCAAATTGACACTTCTCCAGAGAAGATATACTAGTGGCGAATAAGCACATGAAAAGATGCTAAACATCGTTAGCTATTAGGGAAATGCAAATCAAAACCACAATGAGAGACCGTTTCAAACCCACTAAAATGGCTATAATCAAGAAGACAGACAATAAAAAGTGTTGGATGCAGAGAAAATAGAACCCTTAAACATTGCTGGTGGGAATGTAAAATGGTTCAGGCTCTGTGGAAGACAGTTTGGCAGTTTTTCAAAACATTAAACATAGAGTTGCCATATGATCCAGCAATTCCACTTGTAGATACATACCCAAGAGAAATGGAAACACAGACGCATGCAAAAAAACTGCACAAATCTTCTAGCAGCATCACTCATAATAACCAAAAAGTGGAAAAAAAAAACAACGGTCCATCAATCGATGAATGGATAAATAAAATGTGGTCTATCTATACAATGGAATATTATTCAGTCATAAAATGGAATGAAGTACTGATACATGCTACATAATGGATGAACCTTAAAAACAGTATGGAAAGGGAAAGAAGCCAGACACTAAAGATCACATATTGTATTATTCCATTTATATGAAATTTCCCAGAATAGGCAAATCCGTAGAGACAGAAAGCAGATACATGGTTGCGAGGCTGTGAGCGGTGGGGAAGGAATGGGGAATGACTGCTAATGCGTATAGGGTTTTTTTTTTTTGGAGTGATGAAAATGTTCAGTAATTAGATACACAACTCTGAATATACTAAAAACCACTGAATTGTACACTTTAAAAGGGTAAGTTTTATGGTATGTGAATAAAGCTATTTTAAAAAATAAGTTTAGAGCCCCCTCCCATATTACTGTATATGTGACAATCCCATATGTTTTGAGGATTTAAGTAAAAGAAATCATAAAAATTATTAGAAAAAAATTATTATTTCTATAAGCTTGGTGAGGGAAAGGATTTCCTAAATACAATGCTCTAGGAAGAAATTATAAAGTAAAAGAGGAAAACTTTTAAGCTGTAGTTCAAAAAATCACAAAATTAAATAGCAAGTGACAAAATGTGAAAAAATATTTGCAGAATAAATGTTTTTTTTAAAAGGTTATTATACTTATTACATATACAACCCTTAAAAATAAAATGACAAAAAATACTAAAATGTTAAAATTAAACCAAGAAATGCAAATTAAAATAGCAGTATGGAATCTTTTGGTTATCAAACTGGCAAAGATTTTTTTAAAAGGTAGCACTGTGTTTCTTGTAATGAAGGGAACTTTTATGCAGTATTCATTGATGATTGATACAATATTTCTCAGGGCAGTTTAGCCATACAAATCAAAATTGTTTAAAACCTTGCATAGGGTGTGACCCAGCAATTCTACTTGAAGGAATTTATCTTAAAGAAATAATGATTTTCCCAATGATCAAGCCTCAGGATGGGCATCACAACATAGTTTAAATACTGGGGGGAAAAAATGAAAACAACTTACATGTCCAACAATAGCTTAAATTATAATACATCCTTAAAATGGAATATCATGGAGCTGTTTTTTTTTTGTTTTTTTTTTGTTTTTTTTTTTCAGTACTGAATGGATTTGATAATATTTTTTTAAATCATCATTTTATTGAGATATATTCACATACCACGCAGTCATACAAAACAAATTGTACTTTCGATTGTTTACAGTACCATTACATAGTTGTACATTCATCACCTAAATCAATCCCTGACACCTTCATTAGCACACACACAAAAATAACAAGAATAATAATTAGAGTGAAAAAGAGCAATTGAAGTAAAAAAGAACACTGGGTACCTTTATCTGTTTGTTTGCTTCCCCTACTTTTCTACACATCCATCCATAAACTAGACAAAGTGGAGTTTGGTTCTTATGGCATTCCCAATCCCACTGTCACCCCTCATAAGCTACATTTTTATACAACTGTCTTCGAGATTCATGGGTTCTGGGTTGTAGTTTAAAAGTTTCAGGTATCCACCACCAGCTACCCCAATTCTTTACAACCTAAAAAAGGTTGTCTAAAGTGTGCGTAAGAGTGCCCACCAAAGTGATCTCTCGGCTCGTTTTGGAATCTCTCTGCCACTGAAGCTTATTTCATTTCCTTTCACATCCCCCTTTTGGTCAAGAAGATGTTCTCCATCCCACGATGCCGGGTCTACATTCCTCCCCGGGAGTCATATTCCACGTTGCCAGGGAGATTCACTTCCCTGGGTGTCTGATCCCACGTAGGGGGGAGGGCAGTGATTTCACCTTTCAAGTTGGCTTAGCCAGAGAGACAGGGCCACATCTGAGCAACAAAGAGGCATTCGGGAGGAGACTCTTAGGCACAAATACAGGGAGGCCTAGCCTCTCCTTTGCAGCAACCGTCTTCCCAAGGGTAAAACTTATGGTAGAGGGCTCAACCCATCAAACCACCAGTCCCCTATGTCTGTGGTCATGTTAGCAACCATTGAGGTGGGGTAGGCGAATACCCCTGCATTCTCCACAGGCTCCTCAAGGGGGCACCACATCTTTTTTTTTTTTTTTTCCTTGTTTGTCTTTTTTCTTTTTTTTTTTTTTAACTTTCCCTTCTTTTTTAAATCAACTGTATGAAAAAAAAAGTTAAAAAGAAAACAAACATACAATAAAAGAACATTTCAAAGAGACCATAACAAGGGAGTAAGAAAAAGACAACTAACCTAAGATAACTGCTTAACTTCCAACATGTTCCTACTTTACCCCAACAAAGTTACATAATATAGCAACATTTCAGTGAACTTGTTCCTACTACATCCATCAGAAATTAACAGACCATAGTCATTTCTGGGCATCCCCAGAACGTTAAATAGCTTATCTGTTCTTCTTGGATTATTGTTCCCCCTTCCTTAATTGCTCTCTACTGCTAGTTCCCCTACATTCTACATTATAAACCATTTGTTTTACATTTTTCAAAGTTCACATTAGTGGTAGCATATAATATTTCTCTTTTTGTGCCTGGCTTATTTCGCTCAGCATTATGTCTTCAAGGTTCATCCATGTTGTCATATGTTTCACCAGATCGTTCCTTCTTACTGCCGCGTAGTATTCCATCGTGTGTATATACCACATTTTATTTATCCACTCATCTGTTGAAGGACATTTGGGTTGTTTCCATCTCTTGGCAATTGTGAATAATGCTGCTATGAACATTGGCGTGCAGATATCTGTTCGTGTCACTGCTTTCCGATCTTCCGGGTATATACCGAGAAGTGCAATCGCTGGATCGAATGGTAACTCTATATCTAGTTTTCTAAGGAACTGCCAGACTGACTTCCAGAGTGGCTGAACCATTATACAGTCCCACCAACAATGAATAAGAGTTCCAATTTCTCCACATCCCCTCCAGCATTTGTAGTTTCCTGTTTGTTTAATGGCAGCCATTCTAACCAGTGTTAGATGGTATCTCATTGTGGTCTTAATTTGCATCTCTCTAATAGCTAGTGAAGCTGAACATTTTTTCATGTGTTTCTTGGCCATTTGTATTTCCTCTTCAGAGAACTGTCTTTTCATATCTTTTGCCCATTTTATAATTGGGCTGTCTGTACTATTGTCATTGAGTTGTAGGATTTCTTTGTATATGCAAGATATCAGTCTTTTGTCAGATACATGGTTTCCAAAAATTTTTTCCCATTGAGTTGACTGCCTCTTTACCTTTTTGAGAAATTCCTTTGAGGTGCAGAAACTTCTAAGCTTGAGGAGTTCCCATTTATCTATTTTCTCTTTTGTTGCTTGTGCTTTGGGTGTAAAGTCTAGGAAGTGGCCTCCTATTACAAGGTCTTGAAGATGTATTCCTACATTATCTTCTAGGAGTTTATGGTACTTTCTTTTATATTGAGATCTTTGGTCCATTTTGAGTTAATTTTTGTGTAGGGGGTGAGGTAGGGGTCCTCTTTCATTCTTTTGGATATGGATATCCAACTCTCCCAGCCCCATTTGTTGAAAAGACCATTATGGCTCAGTTCGGTGACTTTGGGGGCCTTATCAAAGATCAGTCGGCCATAGATCTGAGGGTCTATCTCTGAATTCTCAATTCGATTCCATTGATCTATATGTCTATCTTTGTGCCAGTACCATGCTGTTTTGGCAACTGTGGCTTTATAATAAGCTTCAAAGTCAGGGAGTGTAAGTCCTCCCACTTCGTTTTTCTTTTTTAGAGTGTCTTTAGCAATTCGAGGCATCTTCCCTTTCCAAATAAATTTGATAACTAGCTTTTCCAAGTCTGCAAAGTAGGTTGTTGGAATTTTGATTGGGATTGCATTGAATCTGTAGATGAGTTTGGGTAGAATTGACATCTTAATGACATTTAGCCTTCCTATCCATGAACATGGAATATTTTTCCATCTTTTAAGGTCCCCTTCTATTTCTTTTAGTAGAGTTATGTAGTTTTCTTTGTATAGGTCTTTTACATCTTTGGTTAAGTTGATTCCTAGGTACTTGATTTTTTTAGTTGCTATTGAAAATGGTATCTTTTTCTTGAGTGTCTCTTCAGTTTGTTCATTTCTAGCATATAGAAACATTACTGACTTATGTGCATTAATCTTGTATCCCGCTACTTTGCTAAATTTGTTTATTAGCTCTAGTAGGTGTATCGTTGATTTCTCAGGGTTTTCTAGATATAAGATCATATCGTCTGCAAACAATGACAGTTTTACTTCTTCTTTTCCAATTTGGATGCCTTTTATTTCTTTGTCTTGCCGGATTGCCCTGGCTAGCACTTCCAGCACAATGTTGAATAACAGTGGTGACAGCGGGCATCCTTGTCTTGTTCCTGATCTTAGAGGGAAGGCTTTCAGTCTCTCACCATTGAGTACTATGCTGGCTGTGGGTTTTTCATATATGCTCTTTATCATGTTGAGGAAGTTTCCTTCAATTCCTACCTTTTGAAGTGTTTTTATCAAAAAGGTATGTTGGATTTTGTCAAATGCTTTTTCAGCATCTATTGAGATGATCAATTGATTTTTCCCTTTCGAGTTTTTAATGTGTTGTAATACATTGATTGTTTTTCTTATGTTGAACCATCCTTGCATGCCTGGAATGAACCCCACTTGGTCATGGTGTATGATTTTTTTAATGTGTCTTTGGATTCGATTTGCAAGTATTTTGTTGAGGATTTTTACATCTATATTCATTAGGGAGATTGGCCGGTAGTTTTCCTTTTTTGTAGCATCTTTGCCTGGTTTTGGTATTAGATTGATGTTAGCTTCATAAAATGAGTTAGGTAGTGTTCCATTTTTTTCAATGTTTTGAAAGAGTTTGAGTAAGACTGGTGTCAGTTCTTTCTGGAAAGTTTGGTAGAATTCCCCTGTGAAGCCATCTGGCCCTGGGCATTTATTTGTGGGAAGATTTTTGATGACTGATTGGATCTCTTTGCTTGTGATGGGCTGGTTGAGGTCTTCTATTTCTTCTCTGGTCAGTCTAGGTTGTTCATATGTTTCCAGGAAATTGTCCATTTCTTCTACATTATCCAATTTGTTGCCATACAGTTGTTCATAATATCCTCTTATAATTTTTTTAATTTCTTCAGGATCTGCAGTTATGTCACCTTTTTCATTCATTATTTTGTTTATATGGGTCTTCTCTCTTTTTGATTTTGTCAGTCTAGCTAGGGGCTTGTCAATCTTGTTGATCTTCTCAAAGAACCAACTTTTGGTGATATTTATCCTCTCTATTGTTTTTTTGTTCTCTATGTCATTTATTTCTGCTTTAATCCTTGTTATTTCTTTTCTTGTACTTGGTTTAGGATTGGTTTGCTGTTCATTTTCTAGCTTCTTCAGTTGATCCATTAGTTCTTTGATTTTGGCTCTTTCTTCCTTTTTAATATATGCGTTTAGTGCTATAAATTTCCCCCTTAGCACTGCTTTTGCTGCATCCCATAGGTTTTGGTATGTTGTGTTCTCATTTTCATTCGTCTCTATATATTTAGCAATTTCTCTTGCTATTTCTTCTTTAACCCACTGATTGTTTAGGAGTGTGTTGTTTAACCTCCAGGTATTTGTGAATTTTCTAAGTCTCTGATGGTTATTGACTTCTAATTGTATTCCATTGTGGTCAGAGAATGTGCTTTGAATAATTTCAATCTTTTTAAATTTATTGAGGCTTGTTTTATGTCCCAGCATATGATCTATTCTGGAGAAAGTTCCGTGAGCACTAGAAAAGTATGTGTATCCTGGTGATTTGGGATGTAATGTCCTGTAGATGTCTGTTAAATCTAATTCATTTATCAGATTGTTTAGGTTTTCAGTTTCCTTATTGGTCTTCTGTCTGGTTGATCTATCTATAGGAGAGAGTGATGTGTTGAAGTCTCGCACAATTATTGTGGAAACATCAGTTGCTTCCTTTAGTTTTGCCAGTGTTTCTTTCATGTATTTTGTGGCACCTTGATTGGGTGCATAGACATTTACGATTGTTATTTCTTCTTGCTGAATTGCCCCTTTTATTAGTATGTAGTGGCCTTCTTTGTCTCTCAAAACATCCCTGCATTTGAAGTCTATTTTATCTGAGATTAATATTGCTACACCTGCTTTCTTTTGGCTGTAGCTTGCATGAAATATTTTTTTCCATCCTTTCACTTTCAGTTTCTTTGTGTCCCTGTGTCTAAGATGAGTCTCTTGTATGCAACATATTGATGGTTCATTTTTTTGATCCATTCTGCGAATCTATATCTTTTAATTGGGGAGTTTAATCCATTTACATTCAACGTTAAAACCGTGAAGGCATTTCTTGAATCGGCCATCTTATCCTTTGGATTATGTTTGCCATATTTTTCCCTCTCTCTATTAATATCCTTTATTGTACCCATACCGAATCTCTTTAGTACTGAACCTTTCTCCAAGTCTCTCTGTCCTGTCTTTGTTTCTCTGTCTGTAGGGCTCCCTTTAGTATCTCCAGTAGGGCAGGTCTCTTGTTAGCAAATTCTCTCAGCATTTCTTTGTCTGTGAAAAATTTAAGCTCTCCCTCAAATTTGAAGGAGAGCTTTGCTGGGTAAAGTATTCTTGGCTGGAAATTCCTCTCACTCAGAATTTTAAATATATTGTGCCACTGCCTTCTTGCCTCCATGGTGGCTGCTGAGTAGTCACTACTTAGTCTTATGCTGTTTCCTTTGTATGTGGTGAATTGCTTTTCTCTTGCTGCTTTCAGAACTTGCTCCTTCTCTTCTATGTTTGACAGTGTGATCAGTATATGTCTCGGAGTGGGTTTTTTTGGATTTATTCTATTTGGAGTTCGCTGAGCATTTATGATTTGTGTATTTATGTTGTTTAGAAGATTTGGGAAGTTTTCCCCAACAATTTCTTTGAATACTCTTCCTAGACCTTTACCCTTTTCTTCCCCTTCTGGGACACCAATGAGTCTTATATTCGGACATTTCATATTATCTATCATATCCCTGAGGTCCATTTCGAGTTTTTCAAATTTTTTCCCCATTCTTTCTTTTATGCTTTCATTTTCCATTCTGTCATCTTCCAGGTCACTGATTCGTTGTTCAACTTCCTCTAGTCTTGTACTATGAGTGTCCAGAATCTTTTTAATTTGGTCAACAGTTTCTTTAATTTCCATAAGATCATCCATTTTTTTATTTAGTCTTGCAATGTCTTCTTTATGCTCTTCTAGGGTCTTCTTGATTTCCTTCATATCCCGTACTATGGTCTCATTGTTCATCTTTAGTTCTTTTAGTAGCTGCTCTAGGTGCTGTGTCTCTTCTGGTCTTTTGATTTGGGTGCTTGGGCTTGGGTTATCCATATCGTCTGGTTTTTTCATATGCTTTATAATTTTCTGTTGTTTTTGGCCTCGTGGCATTTGCTGAACTTGATAGGGTTCTTTTAGGGTTTGTAGACCAGTTGAAGTCCTTATCTCTAATTTATCAGATCTACAGCTTCGTGGAGTACACTTTCTCTAACTAACCAGCAGGTGGCGTCCACGAGCCACCTGTTCTCCACAAGCCAGATCTCCCCTGCTTAGCCTTTTTGGTGAGTGGGGGAGTGAGTCTTGTGGGGCCCAATTGGTGTACCAAGCTTGCGTGTGTAGTTGGTGTTGCCTGCCCTGTATGTGGGGCGTGTTTCTGGGCAGTCGGGGAGGGGGGGTGGCCCTAACAATCAAATCTCCCTGATGATCCTAGAGTTTTAAAGCTGCTGCAATAGTCTAATCCTTCAGTTCAGTCCTGCCACAGTTTGTCTCTGCCACTGACCCACAAGTCTTTGGTATTGGCGTATGGCTCCTGAGACTTGCAAGTGGGCCCCTCTTCCAGGCCGTGCACCCCGGGTCCTCTGTTGAGGGATGACTGTGCTATGTCACAGGTGAGTGCCGTCCCCCCAGGGCAGTTCTGGGCTGCTGGGCTGTGTAGGGAGGCTCCCAGTCTGCTCAAATGATGGCTGAATGGGGCTTTGTTAATTCACACTGCTCCACCTTCCCAGCTCTGGGACATTCAGCTGAGGTTGCAGGGAAGGCTAATGTCCACGCCCAGTTTTGTGGTGTGTGCCTGTTATTTGAAGCACTTCCGTCACACTGGGTTATCTGGGGCAGCTCTGGGCTATGGGGCTGGCGATGGGCAGGAGTGTTTCCTGTCCACCAGGATGGTGGCTGTGAGCGGACACCCCCCTTTTCTTGGGAAGTTGTGTTGTTTAGTGAATTTTCTCAGCCACTGGATTATTGCCTTTTGTCTCAGAGCTCTCTTAGTTCTGCTCTTGACTTGCCATGCCCAAATTGCAATTCTTTGAAGCTTTCTGTATTGAGCCTCTTAGAGTAATTGTTTTAGAAAAAGCAAAAAGGATTTAAAAAAAAAAAAAAAAAAAAACAAAAACAGCCCTCCTCAGAGATCTAATGGGTTATTGAAATGCTAATAGACAAAGCCACCAGGGCCATTAAGGAAAGGTGCACAGGGCAGAGAGATCAGCTTTGCTTCGGGATTTGCATATGCGCCTCAAGGCCTGAGCTCCGCCCTTCCCCCCTCTGCGTTCACCAGAACTCCAAAAATCCTCCGCTTTTATTTTGGAGTTTTTCGTGTTGTTTTTTTTCTATGCCTGTCTCCTCTCTGCTGGGCTGGCTGCTCTCAGAGTCTCTGGTGTCTGGTCTCAGTCTATCTATGGTTGGAGTTTGAATCAGTAGAATGAGTTTCCGATAAGAGCAGCCACTGCAGTTCTCCCTTCTCCTTCCCGGAGCTGACAGCCCCTCCTCCCCCGGGACTGAGCCTGGCAGGGAGGGGCGCGGGTCCCCTGGCCGCAAAAACTTACAGATTTCGCTGATCTCAGCAGTTCCACGTTTTCATGAGTGTTGTATGAAGTATGCCCAACGTCAGATTGCTCTGTGGTGTCCAGTCCACGCAGTTCCTGGTTTTTTACCTACTTTCCTGGAGGAGTAGCTAAAACTTACAGCTCACCAGTCTGCCATCTTGCCCCGCCTCCCCATGGAGCTGTTTTAAGTGGTGTACGATGAAATACACAGTCCATTAACTGAAAAAAGCAGGTCACAAAATAATATGTACGGCGGGACGTTTTTTTTTTGTTTTGTTTTGTTAATACATGAACTCAGAGAAAAAGATCTGAGAGGACATATATCAACTGTTGATGATAGTTCTCTCTGGGAGGTGAGATAGTGAACACTCATTTTTTTCCTGTTTTTTTTTTTAATGTTACTTTTTCTGTAATTAACTTGTGCTCGTTTCGCAATGAGAAGGGAGGTTATTTACAACAAATTTTGTAATAATGGCATGGAGAAATGTTTATGATATATTTGCTAAGTGGCATGTTCAGCTTGATCACATTTTGTAAAAGACGTAATTAAATGCATGCAGAGAAAAAAGAACAGAAGAAAGCTGCTAACAGTGGTGATCTCTGGGTGGGAGAATTTTTTTTTTAATTATCTGTACTTTCTAAGTTTTCTAAAATGAACATGCCTCGTTTTCTAAAAGATGAACGTAAAGAATGGCATGCATGGCATAAACAGATAACACTTACTTCTTGGAGACAGTCAAAGCCTGAAATATCCTTGGGGTACAGGCTCTGAAGTTTCACAGAGACTCCAGTGAAAATGTCAGCTTCCAAGGCTTTGTGACTCCAATAGTGTATTCACTGTTTGCAGGACTCTGGAGGTTAATGCTTCACTTTCAAGGGGGAAAAAATAAATCTCTCTGCAGCTTCACGGGAAAAGGATATCCTCTCTGCAACTTGAAACTGGAGGTGATGCTTTATAAAAAATGTATCAGGTGCCAGATGAGAAGAAACCCAAGTGAGGGGAAAGTGTATTTGGCATATCGGGGCCTTTGGGATTTGAAGAGAAAGACCCCCAAAGAAAGAAAGAAAAAGATACATGGGGTGGGTGCTGTCGCGAAAGCACCTGGCACCCAAGGGTGATAACCTGTTCTCGCAAGTTTCTAACTGGCCCATGCAGTTCTGCACTGACTTTGCTGGCCACGTGCCTTGGAAAAGCAAACTGGTCAGTATCAAACCCAGAGGACGCACCGACTCTCGGTGAATGGCGGGCACGTATCGGACAGGTGGCAGGTGCCAGGTGCTTTCAAGCACTTTGCCCATATCTTTAACTGTCATATAGATTTAATAACAGTACTATATATTTAATAATTAATATTTTTTAAACTCTAACTCATATAATCCTCCCAGCCATCCTATGGAGTAGATACTTTCATTATCCCCATTTGACAGATGAAGAAAGTGAGGCAGCTTCTTCCAGCTCTGACTGGTGGGATGGGATCCTGTCTCCCCCCACAGAGGGGACGTGCGGGGACCCCTCTCCCGGGTGGCGGCAGCAAGGCCACAGGGCCAGGGGCATGTCCTGACCCTGAGCCGCCAGGTTCCCTGGCCCCTTCCCAGTCTGTCCCCAGTGCTCCATCCCGCCTGCTCTGGAGGTTCCCCGCGTCCCTCGCATTCGATCCTGTTCTGCCCAAATCAGCCCGAGTCGGTCCCTGTGAGTTCCAAGGACCCTAACTGAGTCAGAGAGGCAAAGTTGGGGAATGAATGGCCATCTCCAGATTCAAAAGGCAGCACCTTCTCCACTGCACCTGGCCGCGGATTTGAAGAGTGCATGCCGAGTTTGCTTTTAAACACTAAGCCTAATGGGAATTCCAGCCAGCATTCGAAGATGCAAAACAGGTATATGGGAGAGAGGTCAAGGTATAAATATGGATTTGAGAATCAATCCTAGTAAAATCATGGGTGTTAGTGAAACATAACACAGGATGAGCTGTGGCAGAGGAGGCATTGCAAGCACTGTGTGGCCCGAGGTGAGCATCTCAGTTTGAAAAGTTCTCCTGAAAAGGGCTTTGGAGCCAGAAGGAGCAGGAAGCAAAAATCTGAGAAGACTTAGAGATGAGAGTCACCAACCTTCAGAGAGGCCACTTCTTAATATAGAAAGGAAAAGGAATAGTAAAATAAAAGCAAACACATCATCAAAACAAATACAGTATGTACTGTATGAATTCATTTTATTGAAAAAAAGGGGAGGATATATGTGCATATAAGAATCTGGAAGGATCTACATCAAAACATTGGCAGTGATTATCTCCGATGCTGCATCAGAGGTGCATGCTGTTTCCTTATTTCCTCTTGTATTGATTTGTATATTTCCCACAAGCATACATTGCTTTTGTAAAGATATAACACACATGCCATAAAATTCACCCCTTTAAAGTGTACCATTCAGTGGTTTTTAGTACATTCACAAGGTGCAACCATCACCACTATATCATTCCAGAACATTTTCATCACCCATACCCATTCGCACTCACTCCCCAGTCCCATCACCCCCAGGCCCTGACAGCCATTAATCTACTTTCTGTCTCCATGGGTTTGCCAGTTCTGCCATCTCGTATAAATGAAATCAAACAGTGTGTGGTCACTTACCATAATGACTTCAGGATTCATCCATGTTGTCACATGTATCAGAACTTCCTTCCTTTTTACTGCTAAATACTATTCCATTGCATGGATATACCACATTTTGTTCATTCATTCATCAGTGGACAGGCACTTGGGTTGTTTCCACATTTGGCTGATCATGAATGATGCTGATATGATTATTCATGTGAGAGTTTTTGTGTGGACATATGTTTTCAGTGTACCTTGGAGTGTACTTTGGAGTGGGATTTTGGGGTCATGGTTGGTACTCCGTTTAACATTTTGAGAGTCTGGCCAAACTGTTATCCCCAGTGGCTGCATCATTTTGACATTCTTATCAGCAATAGATGAGGTTTCCAATTTCTCCACACCCCTTGCCATCTTCTTGGGTGGATTATTGTCCATCTTTTTTATTCTAGCCATCCTGCTGGGTGTGAAGGGGTATCTCATTGTGGTTTGATTTGCATTTCCCTGATGGCTGAAACCTTGAGCATTTCATGTTCTTTTAATCTAATCTTGTGAGATGTTTGGATTAGGTTGTTTCCATGGAGATGTGACTCATCAAACTGTAGGTGAGACTTTGTGATTAGATTGTTTCCGTGGATGTGTTACCCCACTCATTCAGGGTGAATCTAAATTAGATCACTGGAGTCCTTAAAAGAGCTAAGAGCCAACACAGACACTTGGGAGCCAGAGCTGACAGAGATGCTTAGAGATGCTTGGAGATGCAAATGAACGACATTCGGAGATGCTAAGCTAAGAGATGAAGCCCAGAGTTTGCCACTGGAGAAGCTAAGAGAGGACCCCACATGCTTAGAGAGAAATGCCCTGGGAGAAAGAAGCAAGGACACACTGGAACTTAGATTGGAGCTGAAACACAACCCAGGACCAGCAGACGCCAGCCATGTGCCTTCCCAGTTGACAGAGGTGTTCCAGACGCCATCAGCTATACTTCACTGAAGGTATCCTCTTGTTGATGCCTTAGTTTGGACACTTTTATGGCCTTAGGACTGTAAATTTGTACAAATAAACCCCCTTTATAAACAGTAATCCATTGCTGGTATTTCACATACAGCAGCATTAGCAAACTGGAACAGTAGCTTTTCCTGTGGATTCTTAATCTTGCTGATACCGATAGTGAAAAAGGTTAAAGACCTTCCCAAAAATCACATAGTAAAAAATAGCCTAATGGTTAAGGATGCAGCACAGGGCTAGAATCCTGGTTTTTCTACTTATTACCTTTAATGGGAACAAAAATAACTATGTTAAAAGGTTGATGAGAGATTTGGAAATGAAATATTTGCAGCCCTCACCCAGTACGTAATGTTGGTTTCTTAACAAACGGCAGCCCAATGAGCATCTTTGCAGAAGGCAAGGTGAGGACAGCAAGAGTGAGGTGGTTCTCTTGGACATTCCCTTTGGTGAGCTGTCTCTCCTGTGGACATCAAGTAAAATGTAGAGCCTTCATCTATGGAGGGGACGGAGAAGTGAGAAATCTCTCTCCCTCTTTATGGTGCATTGGTCGTTTGTTCCGAGAACTCAAGTAGCAACCTGCTACGGTGGTACCTAAGACTTTGCATCAGAAGGGGAAAAAAAGGGGGAAAAAATGAGTTTTCATTTTAGGGGAGTGATCATAACTCTGGTAAATTCCTTTTTTTCAGTGGTTCTTGGTCAAACTTCAGTTTTCTGGGCTGCAATGTGGCATCATGAGGTGGATAAAATAATAATTCGGCACCGGTCATTCAATTCAGGTAGGTCTGATGATCTCAGGAGCCAAACACGGAAGGTGCACTGGGAAGGCATGGAGAACTAGCATCTGCCTGGTTTCCCCACCCCGCCCCACCAATTATCTCCTCCCTCCCGCCAAATCCATGCTGGGAAGAAAAAAAAGACATCCCTTCGTAGAAAATTGACAGAGATGCTCAGGAGGCCCAGGGTTTGCTTTCTTTTCTCTCTCTCTCTTTTTCTCTAACACATGTAATTCTCTTTGTGAGTAAAATATAAACATGAAAAGACTCTCCATGATAGTGATGATATAAAAGCGGGCATTTACTGGATTCCTAACACTGAGGCTCCAGCAGTGGTCTGTACGTGCCCATTTATGGAAAACCCTGAGTTAGACACCTCCTCTAGCCATGGAGAAAATGACGTGCACAGGTTATTCCGTAGCCTGATGCGCACTGTGACTGGGCCCCGGAGCCAGGAACGTGCTCTCAGCCCTCCAGCCTGCCACCTGCACCCGGGCCCTCCCTGGGGAAGTTTTCCCGGCCTTACACCTGGGACACTGCCAAGAAGCCCTGCCCACCTGGTGGCGTCGACGTATTTTCCCAAATGGGGGGGGAAAGAAAAAAAAAAGACCTCCCTCAAGATGACTTTTCCCAGGAAAGTCAGTTGCAATTTCACACAATCAGAATGCGAACAAATCCTGTAGCTTGCGTAGAAAGGATGAGGCGCAGCAGGGCAAACGTGGACTCTCTTTCGTAAAAACTGAACAGCTTTGTTCACCGGTGTCCTGCGAGACTTCCTCTTTCCTTCTGGGTTTCTTATTGGCTCACCGGTGCCAACGGGAACTTGTTCTAAAACGATTCGCCCCAAGAAAGTCTTTGTAATCAAATAAATCCTAAGCTAGACCTGCTTTCCTTTATGTTCAGAAGTGAGACGCTTTCCCAAATGTGCCTTGTTCCCCTCCCCCAAAAAAGGCTTGCATTCTAAAGCACATCTGCTTCTGTGATTTCCGAGGACAGCAGAACCGATTTTGTCTGTAACTGGCCATTTCTGGCTCCTGAGAAAGGCCCATGGAGGAAGTGGTGTGTGAGTCCGATCTGAATAAAGCATATTAGGTCTCAAAGAGAATCAATAGCTTCTAATGTCGTTTTCCTGCATTGCATCAATAACACAATGCTGTTATAAAGGCCCTGCAACCTTGTCTTCTCTCGTAGGTTTGCAAAGCTTGATTTTCCTTGTGGATTTGCCCTCTCTGTCGTCTGTCCCAAGGACTAATTTGGGTTTGCAATGCATCATCAGTGCAACCATAACTAAGGCTCACAACCCCTGGGAGATATGTAAATGTTATTTTTATTGCTCTGCTTTATAAGTAAATTTTAACCTGGAAAATATTGCCTGACTTGCCCTAACACATACAGTCGCCTTTGGAAGGTCGATCCATGGGTCTAGGCTTAGCTGCTGAATCAGGAGGAACTTGGGCGACCATGGGCTCACCCCTTCTTTTACTGCTGATGAACCAGTGCCCTTTGCCAGGCCTCGCTGATGATGCTGACAGACCCCATCTCTCCCAGTGCTCACCCAGTGCTCAACACTCTGCCTTTTGGGCTCACCATGCAGGACCCCAAAATGGTTGTCTGTCTGTCTGTCTGAGATACTGTGGGGGAACAGGTGAGCCCGAAGCTTCAGCCTCCATCCCTGGCCCAGGCTTCCTCTCCCAGCAAACCTTAATGGGAGATATGAAATTTGAGTCTTCTTGGAAAGACTGGTCCCAGTTGTGTGGCCTTTTTACCTTCCTCTCTCTTTCACCTGGGGAGGTTTCTCCCAGGAACTCTTCACTCATGTCTGGACTTCCAGAGGTTTGACATCCAGGTGATTGTTCTCATAGAACAGGCACTCCCTCTTCTCTCTCCCTGTCCTTCCTGTCCACTGGGGACTAACACCTGTAGACAGTAACATGAACAGCTTCCTTTAATCTTTGCAACCCTCCTGAGCAGAAGATATATAATCATCTCCATTTATGAGATGGAGAAACTGAGGCACAGGTGGGTTAAGAACTTGCTCCAGGTTCACACAAGGCACAAGTGGTGCCCATGGACAGGGTGGGGTGTCAGGGCCAGATAGCACTCCCCAATGAGAAAAATAGAGCCACGGAGAGCAAGCACTCAGAGGCTTTTATAGACATAGAGCAATTCCATGTTGGCAGAATCCAATAATAAAAAAGAAACTAGACCTATATTTCAGAGGTCTTTTCTATACAAAAATGTCATTTTTCTCAACATACCCCACCCCCCATCACAAATAAAAATAAGTGGTCCCTCACCATGTAGAGTTTGAAAAGCGCTACCCAGAGACCAATGCAACTGATGGAGAAGGCGGGGTGATGGATGAGAAGGCACAGAGCCTTGGAAACTCGGGGACCCTCTCCTGCTAGCCCGTGTTGTGGATGGGGCATTGGCCAGCCAGCTGTCCCTCAGCAAGGGGCTCAAAGGAAGAACCAGAGGATATGGGCTGGAAGTCGAGAGCTCTAGCTTGGAGCTCTGGCTTAGTGCTGAAACCTCGGGGAAACCACGTCACCTCTCTTTCCCCCGATGATCTCAGCTGTCTTCCTGAGAAGGAAGCCCACTGGGGAGCCAGGTGCAAGGAAGCACCCACTTTCTACAGTTATTCTCAGGATGGAGTGTGCTAACACCTGCCAGTGCTCAGAACAGAGCCTGGCCTCAGTGCGTGCAGGGAAAGAATTAACCATTATTATGTTAGTTGTGCATTTCTCCTTCTCTACCAAGGGGTTTTTAATTATGTTCTTTGGAACATTCGCATTTATGGAGGTGTTTTGGGGGTTCCACAAGCAGTTGACTTAAAATTTACTTTTAAATACATTTGAGCTGTTTTCTTAAAAAAGTAAAATCACCCCCAACAATTAGCACACACCTATTTGAACACACTGGAGAGCTCAACGTGCTCGCTTACTTTCTCTTTGACTGGCTTTATGAACGAGTAAATGAAATCGATGTAACTGTGTTTACGGGGTCGGGGAGGGGGGGGACTTCAGAATACAGCTCAGCCTTCACTGGCTCAGGTTGGAAGTCCTATCTTTTCCTGGGAAGGGACACAGTTGTAGCCCCACCCGGGTCCCTTTACCTCCTGAGTGTTGGCAACCAGCCTCCTGCCTTCAGCCACTTTCCCATTGGCAGGGACATCTGCAGAAGCTGGCCCCATCAAACAGGGACCCCCTCAGGGGCCGATGGCCGTGCCACCCACACCCTCAGCTCCCCGTGGATCAGGTCAAAGAGGTCTCCCTGCAGGGACCAGATCCTGGGGAGCTCACCCCAGGAGAGCCCCCAGGGTCCCTCCCCACGATGCTTGCTGGGGTCCTAAGGTCACTCCTGCTCCATCCCTGCTGGGTGCAGCTTGCAGGTCCCCAGGTCCCCATGGGCTGGGCTCTGCCACTGACAATCCTAAAAGGTGGGGGGCAGGGTGGGAAGGGGGTCTGGGGGCGGGGCAAAGTGCCTGCTGCTGCTGCTGTCTCCACCTCCCACCATTTCTTCCCTCTGCTCTTTATGAAAACTGGCCGATTACAGTGACGTGGCGTGACACACACGCATGCTGCATTTGCAGAGGTTCCGGGGCCCCATTCCACCCTGTCCCTTTTTCCAGCCTGAGTTGGGGCAGGGGTGAGCCCAAGACCCCCATCCTATGCCCTCGTGCTTCCTTGCACCAGGCTCCCCCGTGGGCTTCCTTCTCAGGAGGACAGAGCTAGAGCAGGGATTGGGGGTTCACCACCACTTCTGCTCCCCTCTTACAAAGCGGGTCCACCTTGATGCGAAGATCCCTTTGGGAAACTCCCACCCCCTCCTCAGCAGCCTTTAGGCTCCACATAGCCATCCTCTCTCTCCTCTCCAAAATAAATAAGTCCACTTGTCCACATTCGCAAAATAAATTTATACCAAGAAAAATGCCGTTTTCATATCATGAAAGCATGCAAAAAACTTACCTTTGTGGCTGTTTTAGAAAGGGTGCAGATACTTTAAAAGTTTATAAATGGCTGTTCCTACCTCTCCTGACTGATCTGTGAAGAGAGAGGTCCAGGAGGGCAGGTCCCCGGGGGCTGGGGGGTAAGGGGGGGACCTCCCCACTGGACAGCCAAGATTGTCCCTGCCGGTAACACGTGGCAACCTTGCGTTCCTGCCCGTCACCCACGAGGGGGCAGCTGGGCAGCCTCATCCTGCATTTTCCCGCCCTCTGCAGCCCCTCCTGTCCCCTCACTCTCCCCTCCATCCTGCGAGCAGGAGACTGGCTGAAGGGAGAAGGGAGAGCCCATTGCGTACAATCAGTCCCCATGATGGACTGAGTCACACCCCCACGGAGGCATGTCCGAGTCCTAAGCCCAGTCCCGGGGTGTGAGCCCATCAGTAAACAGACTCTTCAAAGATGTTGGTAGTTCAGATGGGGCCAAACCGAATCAGGATGGGCTTCAGTCCAGTGTGACCTGAGTCCCTATAGGCCTAAGGAGTGAGGAGGAGACAGGAGGACAGGGACGGCCGTGTGACAGGGGCAGACTGACTGATGGACGGCTGACAAGCCACCACAGACCTGGAGAAAGCACGGCCTGTTGAGATGATAAACCCCTCACAGGCCGAAGCCATCTTAACTGTTGGTGATATTTGTCACAGCAGCCCTGGCAAACTAAGACGGTCCCTAAAGGGACGCCTCCTGGGGGCCACAGGAACTGGGCTCCAGTCCTGCCACCAGCCAGGAGGGCCTGGGCTTGGGTGTGAAGCACCCATCATCCCCACTGCCGGCTGTGGCTGAATTTTACTCCCCGTCAAATGCGCATGGTTCCGGGGTGGTGTGGGGGGGGGGCTGCTCTCCCTCCCCACCCCCCACCACAGTGCCCTCCTCGCTCCTGGGGCCACACCCCGACCCACTCCTCCCTGTCCCCACCCCATCCTCTAACTCATGCTGTGAACTGCCCAGCATTTGCAGGGGACAGAGCGTGATCAGTAGGCTAGCTCGCTGAGTCCTGGCACCATTGTTGATTCGTTGGCTTCAGATGGGCAGCCTGCCCAGCGTGGCTGTGACCATAGTGGATCCCTGCAGTCAGGCGTGGCCGGGGGGACATCATAGGGGAATCAGCGCCCTTGGGCTCAGCCGCCCATCTCTCGACCAACAGCCACAGAGGCGGTGGTTCTTGGGGAGTTTGGTCCCAAGCCCCTGTCCCCCCCAGGCCTCCCCAAGCTGGCATCCTCATCCGCCCCTCCATGTCTGGCATTACCGAGTGTGGGGGGGGGGGTGGGGAAAGTGGAGACCCAGCAGCTCCTGTGCCTGAGGTGAGGTAGATCCACCTGGGAGTAGCCCCCCAACACCTCCCAAGGCCCAGGGGCACTTCCTCAGGCCCTGGTGGGAAACGTGGGGTGTCGGTGATGGTCACAGGGCAAGAACAAGACACCTCGAGCAGAGTGGTCTGCCCAAATCACCTACAGAGTCTGGAAGAAACAGGGGCCCCCTCCGGCTCACACCCCCTTCTGTTGTCCTCCCTGTTGCTGCCATGGCATCACCCAAAGGACACAGCACGGGACTTCCAGCCGGAGGAGCCAGGCCCCCAGGAACATGTGACCCACCCTCCCAGGCTCACGGTGCTCGGGGACTTTTCATTTCCTTAACTGAAACTGATGGCCTCCTAGGAGGCCACCAGGGCCTGGCCCTGCACCACCGCATGGGGCCAGCTTCGCTGATTCCTTTTTTTTTTTTTACTTATTGAGTTTTTTAATCTCATTTTAAATTATATTTTTTATTGTGGAATATAGCATACATACATAAAAGTGATAACTTTCCAAGTGCAATTTAACAAGTAGTTAGAGAGCAAATTTCAAAGGATGCTATGGGTTAGTTACACCATTTCAATTTTTTCCTTCTAGCTATTCTAATACACTAGCAACTAAGAAAAACAAAATTATATAAAGATTGAGTATTCATAAGCCTTTCTCAAATTACATCTTGTCAGGCACCCGGTGTTCTTTTTTACTTTAATTGCTCTTTTTCACTTTAATGATTACTCTTGTTATTTTTGTGTATGTGGTAATGAAGGTGTCAGGGATTGATTTTGGTGATGAATGTACAACAATGTAATGGTACTGTGAACAATTGAATGTACGATTTGTTTTGTATGACTGTGTGGTATGTGAGTATATCTCAATAAAATGAATTTAAAAAAAAAAGATAATCCAGGAGACAAGATGGTGGAGTGGTGAGGTGTGGAATTTAGTTACTTCTCTAGGGCAGCTGATAAATAGCCAGGAACTGTCTGGAACAACAGTTTGGGGGACTACTGTGACCGGCCACACATTGTACAGCAGTCTGGAATAGTTCAAACAGCTGAGATTGCAGCGAAGAACCTAATGAAAATGTTCAAAAATTGATTTTGGTGATGAATGCACAACTGTATGATGGCACTGTGAACAACTGATTGTACACTGTGGATGATTGTAGGGTATATGAAAAAAAAAATTACATCTTGTCTGTTGCTACCTCTTCCTCCTATTTAATCACTTTCCCAGTTTTCAGGGATGTCTAAGCAGTGACCACACTAACCTGTTCATGTTGAAAAGGGGTGTCAACTTTATGAGCAAAGGGGATACATCTAGGTGATGTTTATGAACAGGCTGTTGCCTCTGGGTTTTGGGACTTAGCTGGCATAGGAGCACTCTGGAGGATTTAAGTTTCTGAAGAGTAAACTCAGTGAGTGAAACTTTTATAGAGTCTCAGATAGGGATCCGGGTATTCTTTAAGATTTTTGGGACTACTGTTGACTTGGGATTATCACACTGTGGTCATCTGGCATATCTAGGTGAGGCTTGCATAAGAGTAAATTCCAGGACAGACTCCTGCCTCAATTTGAATTCTCTTAGCCACTAAAATCTTATTTTGTTGCCTTTCTTTTCCCCCTTTTGGTCAAAAAGTCATTCTCAATCCCTTGATGCCAGGATCAGGCTCATTCCCAGGATCCATGACCCACGGTGCCAGGAAGGCTCATTCATCTTCGGGGTCCTGTCCCACGTCAGGGGGAGGGTGATGAGTTTATTTGCAGAGTTGGGCCATCTCCCACCTCCTGGGGTCTCCACGGCATCCTCCCTGCAGCTCCTGCGGCCAACGCAGAGGAGACAGAGACAAGGGCGAGGAAGATGCACTTGTGCCGCAGCCGGTGCTGATTCCATTTTTTTTTTTTTTTTTAATTTTCATTGGGATTGTTCGGATACCATACAATTAGCCAAAGATGCTGATTCCTTTTTAAGACCAGGGTACCCCATCCTCTCGCCAAACACCTGGCCCCTTCCCCCACCAGGTGCAAACTCGGAAACAGGCACATTCACAAACGCTGCTCAGGAAGTTAAATCACCTGACCTAAACAAGGGGATAATATTCTTGTCCCATTGTGGCTTGGCATTATCCAAAAGACCAGTCCAGACGCCACTGCCAAGGAGAGAGGCGATCCAGGGGGTAAGGAGACCCAGGGGACATGGTGGGGGCGGGGCGGGGTTGCAGCTCTGAGGTTCCCGAGGTGCACTGGCTGAGCTGGAGCATATCCAAGATCCAGCTGCAAAAGAGATGAAAAGAAGAAAAGAGAAAGGACTTATATTTAAAAGAAAACCACACATTGAAAGACTTGTTCAAGTATCCAGATTTGGGTTCATCCAGACCCACAAAAGCCCCACAACCTCCAAGTTGCCGGAGATGGCTTACAAACCGGTTTGGCAGGCCCTACCTCTTGGCAAAGCCTCCAGGAAGGCCCCACACTTACCAAACTGCTCACAGATGCTGGGATTCCCCTCTGGAGCTCTCCTGTGCTGGGCTGGTGGGTCATTTTGCCAGTCGGGCTCCACCATGAAAGGGACGGTGCTGGGCAGCCTCTCCACCCCCACGTGGCTTCCAAGCCCTGGGCTCTGTCCCTGCACCAGCTGCCCTGGGGAGGAAGTGGGCACCAGGGCACAAGAAGCAAGGGGGCAGTCCCTTGGGTAAGGAAGCACAGTACTGAAAAGTCAAACGATCATGACTGTGAATGAACAACATGGCCAAACAACACCTGCTGCCTGACCTTCTAAAGATCGGGTCTGGAAAGCCAGATTTTAAAAAGCAGAGCGATTCAGCTTGTTTACTGTGGAAAGCTCCATTTTCAGTTCAATTCTCAAGCTCCGTGACATAAGGGTGAAGGAGAGGGTGAGCTTGGTAAGGACACTTCATCTGTCTTCACCATCAAAACACAGTCTAGCAGGACCTAGCAAAGAGTAGATGCCTAATAAATATTTGTTCAATGAATGAAGAAATCAATGGGTGGATGGGAAGGTGTTAGATGAAATAGGATTGGAGCAATTCCATAGCGTGGTGGGTAAAATTGTAGCTCATTGCATGCTGGCGCACGGGAAAGACCTCGAAACACCCTGTTTATAAAGCAAAGCTCCTGGCAATAGGGAGACGTGACAGTGTTGGGGAACTGGGCAGGGAAAACCAGGATATTCATGAGGTTTCCAAGTCAGCTTAAGGTGGAGCTTTCAGGGTAAAGCAGGCTTAGTGAGGATGGGGTAATGATCCCAATGAAATCGCTGAGGCCCGGTGGACCCAGGCAGGCGAACTGACAGTCACTTTTGATGCAATTTATCAAAACATGAAGCAGTTTTAAATGGGTTTGGCAGAAGCTCCTGAAGCAAACAATGAGGTTATTTGCAGCTTTTATCTTCCTGGGCAGTAATAAAGCAGGTTGGTAAAGACTGAAATAGAGTTGTTGGTATTGGAAGGCTGGTAGTCCTGTCCATGCAGAAGGAAGTAAGCCACGTGGGTGTAGACGGCTTCAGTTCTCAAGCCACTGACCTAAGTAAACCATCCTTCCACGCTCAAAGCAAGACAAGCACATCGAAGGGGGACCCGGGATGGGCATGGAGCCTAATTTCTGATGCTGAACCATTCAAGGGAGACGGAATTCAAGGATGCCTGGAGGTTTGGAACCCTCCCACAATTTCCTTGAGGTTTAGGACCAGCTGCAGAATTTGTAGGACCCAGTGCAGGATGGAAATGCAGGACCTTTACAGAAGAAGGGCCAACCATGAGACTCACGTCGCACCATGAAAATGCCCAGCCAGCCTGCTCCTGAGGCGAAGCAGGTGCTCAGAACAGAAGAGTGTGTCCTTTAGCACCTGATCCAAGCGCTACAGGTGCTGTGGAATGAGCTGTGACCGGTGGCACGAGGGGGCCCTGCTCACACCCAGTGTGGGTGACAAGAAGCTGGGGGAGAAAGGGGCAGAGGTGTGGAAGGCCCAGAGCGCCGGGGCCCTGAGGGCAGCCCGAGGACAAGGAGTAGGAAACAACAACCCGAGAATAGCCAGGCGTGAGCTGCAGCACCATCCTCCATGCCAGGCATCCAGGGACACCAGCGTCCCAGAAACCCAAGCTGCCCACCCCACTGCACCTTTCGGCAAAGTCACCATGAGCTCCTCCCTTTCCAAACTGGCTCCCTTTAAGAAACTCACAACACCCAGGAAGTCCCTGAACATCTTCACCAATGCTCTCTCAGCTGTGACTGGTGAGTACGTGAGACCCACTGTCACCTGGAGCCCAGGCCCAAAAATCCTGCTTTGTTTTCTCCTTCCTGCATGAACAGAAAAACTACATTTCCCATCTTCCCTTGCAACTAAGTTGGGCCTTGGTAACTGGGGTATGGACAGAAGTGATGTCCACCACTTCTCAGCCTTGCCGTCCCATCCCATGTCATCCTACACTCTCTTTTCCTCCTCTGTGGCAAACGTTGGAGGCCATGTGATTAGGATGACAGCACCACAAAATGGTTGGGGCCTAGATCTCTGAATCACCTCATGGAAGAGAGCCACAGAGGAAACCTGCCTGACCCACATCACGCCATACCCTGTTGTATGAAGCCACTGAGAGTTCAGGGTTTTCTTTGTTACTGCAGCAGAGCCTTACCTATCCTGACTAATACAGAGCTCATATATGGCAGGGATTTTCAAAGAACGTACAACAGAAGTCATAGCAAAAGCTTCTTGGATATGTCACACATGGAAATAGCTTTTCAGTGTTTGGGCTAAATTTTTTCAGATTCTAAGTTTGTATGAGGACATATTTCTGAGTATGGTTCCTTTCTTTTCTTTCCTTCTGGATATCTTCTCATTCTCACTTTATTGTGGTACATTTGTTCCAAAGGGAAAAAATCAAAGACTCATCAGAAAGCAAATTGTACACACAGTTTACATTCTCATTTGAACAAGACCTGAAAAAGACACCCCCCAAAAAAAAGTATTACAATTGTATCCCCCCTCAGAGACCACTCTGCATTTTACTATCCTAAATTTACTTATCACCAAAGCAAAACCTTGGATAATCAGTCAGGAACCAAGTTGCTCCAGACACACGAGTGTTTCATGCAATTACCTTTACACATTTAGGAATTTTAAAGCATTAAAATTTAAAATTTAAAGCTTTAAAATGCTCAGAAAAGAATCTTGATGAAGCACATTAAGTGAAGCCTTGTAAGTATAATTTAACTTTTCCAGGTGATTTAGGATCATCCTAAATTCCTTAACTATGCCCTGCTCCCTCAAGAACTTGTACCCAGCCAGCTCTGCCTCAAATCATCTTTCTCCTTCTTTTCCTACTTGAATCCTCTCACCCTTTAGATTTCAGCTAAAAACCATTCCCTCAGACACAATGCTATAAACTTATTAAAACTCATGAACTGTTTACTTAAAATGAGTGAATTCTATGGTATCATATACCATATATATATATATATATGTATATATATGGTATATGACACCATATATATATTCATATATACACATGAATTCTATGTAAATTGGTATATTACAATAAAGCTGTTAAAAACAAAATATGCCCTCTAGATCCATGACATCTGCTCTTAAGTGTGGGCTGCACAGAGTGACTTCCAAAGACCACAGGATAGAAAAGGGGCAGGGGACCAGGAGCCCCTTCCCAAACACCACCTCAGCCAGGCAACCACAGTCACCACCAGCAGCCAGGCGTCACATACGCTTGACATGATGCAGTGAGGACAGCACTCACAGCACTGCGGTCTCCCTCCCCAAAACCCATAACCCCAGTCTAATCATGAGAAAAATATCCCAAATGAAAGACGTTCTACAAAATACCATACCAGCGCTCAAAACTATCAAGACCAGCAAAAAAAAAAAAAAAAAAAAAAAAAAACAAGAGAAGTCTGAGAAACTGGCACAGCCAAGAAGAGCCGAAAGAGCCATGACAACTCTATATATTACATTATGACGTTACGTATAAATGTAACGTCAGCTCCTGGTTGGGAACCTGGAAGAGAAAGAGGGCATTGGGTTAAAAACTAAGAAAGCAGAATAAAGTACAGGCTTTAGCTGATAGCCATGCATCAATCTAGGTTCATTAATTTTAACAGATGTACCACACTTTTATAAGATGCCAACAATAGGGGAAAGTTAATTGTGGGGTATATAGGGACTCTGTACTCTCTTCTCATTTTTCAATAAATCTAAGACTGCTCTAAAAATAAGGTTTAATCACATTAAAAACAAGACAGACATCGTGGGATGGAGAACATCTTCTTGACCAAAAGGGGGATGTGAAAGGAAATGAAATAAGCTTCAGTGGCAGAGACATTCCAAAAGGAGCCGAGAGATCACTCTGGTGGGCACTCTTACGCACAATATAGATAACCCTTTTTAGGTTCTAATGAATTGGAATAGCTAGCAGTAAATACCTGAAACTATCAAACTACAACTCAGAACCCTTGAACCTTGAAGACAAGTGTATAACAATGTAGCTTTGGAGGGGTGACAATGTGATTGGGAAAGCCATGTGGACCACACTCCCCTTTGTCTAGTGTATGGTGGATGAGTAGAAAAATGGGGGCAAAAGAAAGAGGTACCCAGTGTTCTTTTTTACTTTAATTGTTTTTTTTTTTTTTCACTTTAATTTTTATTCTTATTATTTTTGTGTGTGTGGTAATGAAAATGTTCAAAAATTGATTTGGGTGATGAATGCACAGCTATGTAATGATACTGTGAACAACTGAATGTACGTTTGTATGACTGCATGGTATGTGAACATATCGCAATAAAATTGAATTAAAAAAAAAAAAACAAGCCAGATAATCCGCAACCTCTCCTACTAAATAAGGCCCCCTTCCTGTATGTTCTTATAGCAATCTTGACCATCAAACAAATTAATTAATTAATCACCATTTGCAGTTGCATCTTTTGCATTTTACTCACTGTTGTATTCTCGGGGCAAGGTCTGGGCCTGGCTCGGGTGTTTAGTAATAAACATAAGGTAAGTGCAATATTATAGAACATAAGTTCCATGAACCGATTTTGTCTGTTTTGTTCTCTGCTGTATTCCCACCACCTCGAGAGTGCCTGGGCCATGTAAGACACTCAATGAATACAAATTCTGCCCCCCACCCCAGCCAAGCAATCCTCTCCCAAGTGGTTTGAGTTTGGGACAAAGACAAATTCATTGATTTCTTCAATAAAGGATCTGGAAGTGTTGATAGCAGCAATACTTGTCACCAGGTGAGCTGGGAAGAAGTGAGAGTGGGTCTGTAACGAGAAAGAACAAAGCCAACACTCAGAGTGAAGGCAAGGCAAGGCAAGGGCTTTAGTTTCCCAACTGCTAAAATAAATTCTACAAAATCGGTTGGCTTAACAACAGGAATTTATTGGCTCATGGTTTTGAGTGAGCCAAAGTCTAAAATTGAGGCATCATCAAGGCGATGTCTCTTGCTGACGTGGATTGAATTGTGCACCCAGTTTGGACTTGTTCTTAGTCTTGGTCTGCATTCTGCTGGGTGTGGACCCATGGTAAATAAGAGCTCTTCAAGACAATACTTCCTTTAAGGTGTGGCCCTACTGAATCAGGCTGGACTTTAATCTGGATTACCGGGGTTCTTTATAAGCAGAGAGAAAGTCAGACACAGAGAGAAGCCACAAGGCGCAACCAGAAGCTGGAAGTCAACAGAACCCAGAAGAGAAAGGAGAAGATGCCACCATGTGCATTGCCATGTGATGGAAAAGCCAAGGACCAAGGATCGCTGGCCAGGGATGGAGTCAAGATGGGGAAGCGGGTGGAGGCCAATCATACAGAACCCAAAACACTGCTGTAGACGGGTGACACTGACTCTCAGCCTGGTGAGGGGACAGCAGATGTTTTAAAACTGGTGTGCAACCATGTTCTAGTTTATTTTTGGAAGCAGTGACTCTGGCTCTTGTGTGGGGTATGGGTGGCAGGAGTAAGTGTGAATGCGAGAGACCAGACAGGTGGCTTTTACAGTAGGAGGAGATGATCATGGCTTGGACGTCATAACGGCAGTAGAGATAAAAGAAAGACTTGAGATGTATTTGGAACTCACGGGTTGTGCTGAAGAAGTGAATGTGGAGGGTGAGGGAATGAGAGGCATCAAGGATTTATTGAAGGCAGTGCCAGCCGTCCCCACCCCAGGTGGGCTGTGACCTCAGTGGAGCCCCCCGCCTGCCCTGCATCTAGGTACCCAGTGTGCCCCAGCCCGGAGACTGCAATCCCTTTGGGGTGGCCCGTCCCTGGTGGGTTGGGGCAACAGACCTGTGGGAAGGGGAGATGGTGTCTCTGTTCCCAGCAGGTGCCCCACATCTTCAATTTGTGCTGGGACCCTGCTTGAAAATCTCCAGCTTGAGCAACTGGCCGCTTGGTTAGTACCATTTACTCAGATGGAGAAGACTGGGGTTGGGGGCTTGTATGAGGGAGAGTGGGCAGTCTTCAGAGGTCCGTGAGACATCTAACTGATGAGCAGACAAAGGCAATCATGTACATCTACCTACAACTCAGAGGAGGTCAAAGTTGTTGCCATAATTTGGGATTCATGAGCCTGTACATAATGTTTAAAACCACAAAAAGGTATAAGATCTATACAGAGAGTAGATAAAAAAGAGAAAAGGATCCAGGCCCAACCCTGAAGACATTTGGAGGTGTGAGAGAAGGGGGAAAAGCAGAGAAGATTGAAGACGAGCTACCAGTGAGAGAGAAAGACAGCTGGGATAGAGCGAAATGTTCGAGGATGCTCTCCTGAGCTCAAGACCCGTGTATCCAACTGCCTACCTGACATCACTTCTGGAAGGTAACACAAGCATCCAAAAGTCAACACATCAAAACTGAACTCATCCTCTGACCCCAAGACCTGGTTTTCCTCCCATTCACCCCATCTTGATAAATGCCACTAACATTGATTGGTCCACACTTTACAATCTCTCATGACCCCACCCAGTGTCATAGTTTGCCAGAGCTGCTATGACTGATACGAAACAATGTGTTGGCTTAAACATCAAGAATGTATTGGCTCACATTTTCAGAGGCTGGAAGTCCAAAATGAAGACTTCACCAAAGCCATGTTTTCTCCCCAAAGACTGTAGCATTCAAAAGTGCTGGCTGCAGTAGTCGTCGGGGCTCCCTGGTTGCACCTTTGCCTCCCATCTCATGGCAAAGTCTCTCTCCTTGTGTCTGCTCTTCCAGTTTCTGCTGACTTCCAGCTTCTGGCTCCTCTCTGATCAACCGCCTCCAGTAAGTGGATTAAGACCCACACTCATTCATTTGGGCCACAACTTAACTAAAAAATAACATCATCAAGAGGTCCCATTTATAGTGAGTTCACCCCCATAGGAAGGCAGTTTAAGATTAAGAACATGTCTTTGTGGGGTACACAAAGTAACACCTAGACCAGTTGGCTCTCTCTCCTGTCTGTCTCCTGAACCCAACCCCACTGCAGCTTCTCACCTAGATTTCTGCCATAGCCTTTTAAAGTTCTGCCTGCCTCCAATCAGACAACCCAAGGATCTTTCCACGACACAAAGTCAATCATGCTTTCCCCTTTTTAAAACCCTTTGGTGGCTCTCGTCACACTGTAGAACAGGAGTTATCCTGGCATCTAAGCCCGTCCCACTCCAGCCTCACCCCGGCCATTCCCCTCTTGCACATGCCTTGCTCCAATCAAACTGAACTCGCCAGTTTCCCTCAGGACCTCAGCACCTGCTGCTCCTGCCACCTGATTGCCCTCCTTACCTCCAATCCCATTTCAGCAATCTGTGCATGCTGCATAAAAACACACTCACATTACACAGGAAAACACCAAGAGGGCATACTCCAGTTCGTGAGTACTCACCATCTTTGGGTGGTGGGATCCTGGGTGAATTTTACTTTTTGTTTCTACTCTCTCTGCAATCAACATTGATGTATTGTTTGCGAAACTTTAAAAATATATTTTCCCCCAGAAAAATCTGTAATGTGAAAACCAAGAACAGATTGTTTCTACATATTCAACCCATTGCTCAGGAAACATCTGGATAATGGTCAGTCTCTGTTCACTTATGTAGTCATTCACTCAACAAGTATACCTGAGCACCTACCAGGTACAATTCCAGGCTTTGGGAATACAGGGGTGGAAACAGGTGCCCATACTCTGGGAGCCGACATGCCCATGGGAGTCGACAACAGACCAACAGGGTCACTGCAGAAAGTAGCTAGAGAGAGGACTGCAGGAAGACAGTGGAGGAGAGACCCAACCTCTGGTTAAGGAGGACTTTCGCCATTTCCATCTTCTTCCTCTTCTGAAAATACAGTGCCCACTTTCCCCCTCCCCAACTCCTTTTGAATATCCATGGGAAGGGACCCATGGTGCGGCCCCTCCAAGTACAGCTGTATGGGGAGAGGGGGAACCCTGATGGGGGAGGGGGCAGGGAAGAGATGGTTGGTCCAGGCCCCTGCATTCCCTCAGGCCACTGGGGAAGGGTCTTGGGGTTCAGGGACGGTGTCTGGGGGTCTTTGTGGGTTCTGGGTTGTGGGGGAAACGGTCCCTCTCCTGCTCACCAACATTCACACAGGTGCCCACCCTGCTCTGAGTCCCTCAGGCCATTTCTGAACCTCCATCCCAAAATGACAGATGAAAGGCTTTCTCCCAGCAAAATGAGGGCTGGGTTTCCTGCTGCCCCCTAAAATCCCATTCAAGCCATAACGGAGCTGAGATAGTATGTGTTTGCAGCAATATCTTTTCCTTCTTTTCCCCTGGCAGGTGCATTCACTCAGATAGATGACCAATTACATTGGCCTCTAAACCCCTGTATTAGTTAGGGTTCTCTAGGGAAACTGAATCAACAAGAGATATCGATAAATACAAGGTTTATAAAAGTGTCTCATGCAACTGTGGGGATGCAGGAGTCCAAATTCCGGAAGGGCAGGCAGCAAACTGGCAATTCCAATGAAGATGTTCGATGAACTCCTCAGGCAGTGAACTAGCAACTCTGATGAACGTGTTCCATGATCTCCTCAGGAAATGACCTGGCAACTTTGATGAACTCCTCAGGAAATATTTCGCTGGTCAGCTGAAGAAGAAATGAAGGTCCTCTATCTGTCTCGCTTAAAAGTCTTCAGCTGATTGGATTAAATCTAGCTGACTGCATTCTCTCATTGTGGAAGACATGCCCTTCGCTGGCGTCATCAGTCACAGCTGCAGCCAATTGACTGATGATTTAATAACCCAGCCTTCTGGTTTATTAAGCAGCCACAAACGTCCTTGAAGTAAACGGTTAGGTCAGTGCTTGCTTGACCAGACACCTGAGTACCATCACCTGGCCAAGTTGACATGTGAACCTAACCATCACAACCCCATATAACATCTTTTCTCAGGCAAGGCTATCCTCCCTCCCAAATAGCACTTCACAAACAAACTGATGTGATGGCGATTTCCCATAGCATTACTTTCTGAATGTTTTCTAGAGTCTAGAAAAATAATACTGTATCAGACCAAAGTACACCATTTTAAAAACAGAGTTTGAAAATTTAAACAAGACATTAAATACATGTGCAAGAGGTAATTTAAGAATTGTAAGTTTTTTAAAAAACAGGCTCTTTCTTGTATAATATAGTTCATAAAAACCCAAACTTCAAAAGCAGTCTGTACCAACATTGAAAATATATGGAAGGAGACACACCAAGCCTTTGACAAGCAGTTGCTTCTGAGAAGAGAAACTGTGACTTATGCTTTTTTAATAAAAGAAATCACCATTACTTATTATTATTTATTGAGTACTTCCTATATGACAAGCACTATGTTCTAGTGCTTTCTATGTTGAAAGCTTGTAAAACCCTCATGACAATTTTTATTGAGATTTTAATAAAACAATCTGAATAACACAGTCTCAATAAAAATGTCAATTTTTGCTTTGACATAATTTCAGACTTACCAAACAGTTGCAAAAGTAATGCAAAGAATTCCCATATACCCTTCACTCAGCTTCTCCAAATGTTGGTACCATACAACAACCAAAAAATAATGATCAAAATCAGGAAATATTTAACTTATTGGGATGCAGTTAAGTTTTTAGCATGGAAGTCAGCGAGTTCTGATTATTTTTGTTGCCTTCATTCCTACTCTCCCTGCTTTTAAACTAAATTCCAAAAACAACATCTATAGCAGTTTAAATTTCAGCATTCTTTAGATGTGGTTTTCTCCTAATTTTTTTTAAGTTTGCAGCTCTGTAATCCATCCCCAAAGCAAGGCAGATATCAAAAGCCAACCCCAGATATGTTACTGTCATCTGTGGAAAATAGCCAGACAACAAGCGATAGAATCTAGATTGAACATAGAAATACAATCTCTTTGTTGTTGTTCTTTAGTAACCTTTAAAATTTTGATGCATAATATAATGTGCCATAATATAATAGGAAAGTGTAGGATGGAGTAGGATAGAATAGAATAGAATAGAGTAGAGTAGAGTAGAATAAAATAGAATAGAATAGAATAGAATAGAATAGGATGGAGTACAATAGAATAGAAGGTAAATATCCTCCACGGTCATTGTCAAAATTTTGGAAAATACAGAAAAATTAAAACAACCTTATCTATCATTCCCTGAAGCAGAAATAATTACTCTGAACACTCAGTGCACCCCCTTTGTTCCTTTTTCTATCCCTCAGTATTTACATTATTGAGAACATCCTTTATATTCAAATCAGAATCATGTTCTTTTTTGCTACATCACCCCATCTTCATTTCCCACCACAATTTAGAAATTACTCATTCATTTGTTTTAAGGGCTGCATAAGACCATGTGGTGTTCCAGGCCATAATGTACTTAACCATTTTCCAATCGTTGGGCGCTCAGGTTATTTCTAGTTTTTCATGATGACAAATAACATTGACCAACCTCTTTAGCAATATCCTGGCCTCTGTTCCTGATTGTTCCTTTAGGCTAGCTTCCTATAAGCAAAATAACTCTATCAAGCATCCACATGTTTACATAGAAGGCTTTCGAATCACAGGAAAATATCCTCGTCTTCAGTCTCAGTGACTCCTTGGGTGAGGGAGTAGATCGACAGCCCTCCCTGGAGCTAATCCAGTGCTTGGTCCTTGGTTCCTACATGGGCCATCCCTACTCCCTCCATCCAAGGCACAACTCTTAGTACCCATAATTACAGGGCGCCATGATGGATACTGGGAATAAAATGGGGGTGGGGGGAGGTGAACAGAGACAGAAATGTCTGTATCTACAAAGCACTTCTCCTCTGAAGCGCTCAAGGCTTCCAGAAACGTGGTCTCGTTCATCTTCACGGGTTTATTTTTCCTTCTGATACAGACCCAAACATAAACCTCAACTGTGCATTTGCATCTGTGCCTTCGCTGTGTTCCTGGTTTCTTGCAATTCCCTAAAATGGCTTTTATACCTGGAATTTTTGATTCACGCAGACAACAAAAATTGGGACTATTCCTCTCACACCCATAAGACCCACTGGAGGTGAAGAGGAAAGAGAAACCATCCCACCTGGAGAAGGAGCAGAGGGGTTGAGTAACCTAGCACAGGGGTCCCTGGAGAATCCCCCCAGAAGTCAAAAGGGGGCTTTAACATAAAGCCAGAGTGAAAGCTGCAGATGACTCAAGTTGGTCTCTTTCAAAGTAACCTGCTTTCATGTGTTTTCATGATCAGATTCACAATTTCTGATCCTGTAGATGTTTTTGAAGTGGCTTCTGGTGGACAGAACAATGGGACCCTAAAGTCCTAATCCCAGAACCGGTGACCGTTACCTGACTTGGCAAAAGGGACTTCCCAGGTGTGATTATGTTACAGATCTTGAGATAGGGTGATCATCCCAGATTATCTAGGTGAACCCCATGAATCACAGAGGCCCTTCTAAGAGGGAGGCAGGCGAGCCAGAGTCACAGAAACACCTGAGGGCAGAAGCAGTGGTAGGAGGATGAGCTTTGAGGTTGGAGGAAGGCACCACGTGTCCAGGAGTGTGGGTGGCCTCTAGAAGCTAGTAAAAGGCCAGGAATTCCCCTGGAGCCTCCAGAAGGAACCAGCTCTGCTGACTCCTTGCTTTTAGCCCTGTATAGCCCGTTGCAGATTGCTGATCTTCAGAAATGTTTACTAATAAATTTGTATTATTTTAAGCCACTGGGATTGAGCAGCAACAGGAGATGGTTATAAGATATTATATGTTGTATTCAGGGATATAAAACCCTATTATTTTATTACATCACTGTATTAGTTAGGGTTCTCTAAGCAAACAGAATCACAAGAGATATCTGTAGATATAAGATTTTATAGAAGTGCCTCACACAACTGTGGGAATGCATGAGTCCAAATTCCATAGGGCAGGCAGCAAACTGGCAACTCCAATGAAGGTGTTTGACAAACTCCTCAGGCAGCAAACTGGCAATTCTGATGAAGGTGTTCGATGAACTCCTCAGGAAATGCTTCTCTGGTTAGCCAAAGGAGAAGTGAAGATCCTCTCTCTCTCTTCTTTAAAAGTCTTCAACTGACTGGAATAAATCCAGCTGATTGCATTCTCTCATTGTGGAAGACCCGCCCCTCATTGATGCAATCAGTCACAGCTGCAGCCAATGACTGACGATTTAATAAAACAGCCATAAATGTCCTTGCATAATGGTTAGGCCAGTGCTTACTTGAACAGACACCTGGGCACCATCGTCTGGCCAAGTTGACACATGAACCTAACCATCACAGTCACTAACCATGATGCACCCACTGGCTGTTGAGCTGACCCACACGCCCTCAAGGTGGCACGCCCAGCAGTTTGGGTACAGGTGCTGACAGGTGGCTGTAACTGACCAGCATGGGGTCACAATTGGCCAAATGACTCTTGTGCTGTAAGACCGTTCATGAAAAGGCCAGTTGTGGAGTCCATTCAGTTAGCAATATCCAAAAGAATAATATTCCTTCTGACAAAAGCCACCCTAAAGATCCATGGCCATGTGCATTGTATAATTTATGACAATTATCCCTGCAGGTCACAGCGGGCCTGTTGTTAGGGTCCATGTCTGTGTGTCCACTGCCTCCCACGTCTCCCCCCTTCCCTGCACCCCACGGCACCAGATCCAGCCTCTGCCCCATCTCCTGCCACACTGAGCTGCTCCTTAGGGCTGGAACCAGGACTCATTCAGCTTGGCATCCATAGCCCAGAATTTACATTTAAATTCTGATGTCTGATTATGGAATAAAAGGTTTTCCATTTGTCAGTTTCCTCGGTGGAGAGAAATTCTGGAGGGCATCCTAAAAGATGGAAAACACCCCGATACCCCAAGACTGTGTGCATCCTAAAAAGTGTTACCTGCAGATACAGCAGAATACACAGAATGGAAAAAAAAAAAAAAAAAAACTAGCCCTGGAAAACTGGCAGGCAACAGTGATGTCCCAGCTGGGCTGACAGCCTTTAAAGGGTGCTCTGGGTTGCCAGTGTGACTTTTCCTCTTAGCATCACGGAGCTGCACAGATAAGCAGGTTTACCCGGATATAGGATGAGCAGGCTGCACACAGGGACGGGCAAGGGAAGAAGTGAGAATTGGGGGCATGTGAGTCCTTGGTTAATGGACCTCCACCTCAATCCAGTCTTCACCACCAGACTTGACTTTGCCTTAAAAGTTTTGAGAGCAGTGGAAGTGAACTATTTCAATTTGCTTTCACTTTACATCAACGTTCTTCTGACTCTCCTGTGCCGCCATTTTTCTTCTCTTCTGAGGAGCAAAAGTTCCTCTTCCCTCCCTTCCCCTTGGAGCTCTTCCTGGCATCCCTTCCAAGTTCCCCAGAATGCTGCTCACCGGTGTTCATCTCTCTTGCTTGATTCCTTCCCCTATTTTTTTAAATGTCCCCAGACTACCTGTTTTAGTTTCCCAGGCTGCTTAAGCAAATACCATGAAATAGTTCAGTTTAAACGATGAGAATTCATTCACTCAGTTTTGAGATTGTGAAAATGTCCAAATCAAGGCATCACCAAGCCGATGCTTTCTTCCTGAAGACAGCTGCTGGCGATCCTCAGCTCCTCTGTCACAGGGCCAGGCACAAGGAGGCATCTGCTCATCTCTCCCTCCTCTTCTGGGTTTCTTTTCTTTCAGAGTCTTGCTTCCTAGGCTTTCAGTCTGTACCTGAATTGTATTCTCTTATGAAAGATTCTAGTAATAGGATTAAGACCCATCCTGACTGAGATGGGTCACACCTTAACTGAAGTTGCCTCATCAAAAGATCCTACTTACCATGTGTTCACACCCACAGGAATGGATTGAGTTTAGGAACATGTTTTGCTGGAGATACAAACACTTCCAAACCATCCCGCTATCCAATCCTAAAAACACCCTCTTTCAACCCACCTTCCCCCCATACCACCATCCCATCTCTTCCCTTCCCTCAAACAAGCTGATCGAGAGAGAGGTTTGCCCCATCATCTCTGCCCCCTCCGCACACTCTTTCCTTTGCCTCCTGTAATCTGATTTCCACGTGGACCCCCGGGCCTACCTTCCCTCCATCTCAACCCCTCTATAGTATCTTCTGCCATCAACCACACCCTCCTTGAAACTCCTCCGCAATCCATCCTACACTGATGACACAGGATTGTTCCAAAGTACAGTTGGGATTGTGTAACAGTAAACCTACTTTCTTTCTGTGGCTAAACAAATAAATTAGAAAAAAGTGGGTCTGGACTTCAACAAGATGTTTAACCAGTCTTGGTCCTTGGAGAGAAGTCTGTGAAATGTGGGCTGTAACCCAGACAGAAGCTTTTCCAGGGAGGAGCTTTCTAGATGCAAACCAAGCCTCTGGGGGTGGTGAGAGCTCAGCAGCCCTTCCCACCTTCAAGGGAGGGCAGGTGTGGCCACATGCTGGTTCCCTAGCTGGAGGTGCATTGTATACAGTAGGTGCTAAGGAATTCCCTGCAGCACTCACTGCCAGGCGTTGCCTCGCATATCCTGTTCCCTCCAGCCCTGTCTTCAGGGTGTGATGACAGCAGGTAAGCAGGTGCATATACTTGCTTTATCAAGTACCTAGACCCCAGCCAAGAGGGCATAAGAACAGATCCCCAAGCCCGAGGTCTCCTGAGCCCAGGCCTCCTTGGCCTGCTCTTATTCAAAACCCAAGCCTCTCCCATGCAGTGTCTCATCCTCTGGCTGCAGATGGACCCTCCCAAGGGCTCTCCTCTGTCCCCCAAGGCACAGCCACAGACAGAGGCTGCTGGGATCTGATTATTGTGCTCCCTTTGTCATGATGATATAATTACACCCATTTCCAGTGGCCTGGGGAAGGTTGGCTCTTTATTCAGGGTCTGTTTTCACCTCTGTCCACTTGGCCCCACTGTGTCCTTAGCCAGCTCATGCTCTGGGAGCTGAAATGCACACACTCCAACCCCGCCCAGCCGTCTCATCTGCTCCTTCCCTGGATGGCTTGGACTGCACTTCTGACTTCACTCACCAAACACATCCTGCTTCTACCAACCGCCACCTCCAGGCAATATAGTCCTCCTGCTCAGCACCATCCAGCAAGATCACTGGGGATGTTCAAGGTATGTCAGTCTGCTCTATCTGGGGAAGAGTGTCCATTAAAATGTACATGAGCTGTGATGGTCAGGTTCATGTGTCAACTTGGCCAGGTGATGGTGTCCAGGTGTCTGGTCAAGCAAGCACTGGCCTAACCACTACTGCAAGGACATTTGTGGCTGATTAATAAACCAGAAGGCTGATTTGTCAAATCATCAGTCAGTTGACTGCACCTGTGACTGATTACAACAACGAAGGGTTTGTTTTCCTCAATGAGAGAATTTAATCAGCTGGATTTAATCCAATCAGTTAAAGACTTTTAAGGGAGAAAGACAGAGGACCTTTACTTCTTCTTCAGGTAACCAGTGAAGCGTTTCCTGAGGAGTTCATCAAATACCTTCATCGGAGTTGCCAGTTTGCTGCCTGCCCTAAAGAATTTGGATTCATGCATCCCACAGTTGTGTGAGACACTTTTATAAAATCTAATATTTATAGATATCTCTTGTTGATTCTGTTTCCCTAAAGAACCCTAAATGACACATGAGCAAAGAAAGAAATCTCTGCCTGATTTTGAAGTTTTGAAAGCATGAGCTATATTCATCATTGGTGGGTAAGCATCTGGGGACAGCAATTAACACCACTTAATCACTGAACTTATGAACAAATGGACATAGGAGCACATGGGTTTATGAGCACATAGACATGAGTGCATGGACATGTGAGCATGTGGACAAATGAGCACGTGGATGTGTGAGCCTGTGGACAAATGAGTGCGTGGATGTATGAGCACACGGACGAATGAGCATGTGGACAAATGAGCACGTGGACATGTGAGCACATGGATGGACAAGTACACTGACATATGAGCACATGGGAGTATGAACACATAGACGTATGAGCACGTGGACATGTGAGCACATGGATGGACAAGTACACTGACATATGAGCACATGGGAGTATGAACACATAGACGTATGAGCACGTGGACATGTGAGCACATGGACGTATGAGGGCATAGATTTATGATCAGCCTGTTTGTAAGAAGAGGCACATTGGTGTGATTAAGTAGACCAGTAGCTGGTTGAACAACTTTCTAGAAACATAGGGGTTGGAAGGCCCATACCAGTCTGAAAAAAGATCTCTACTGCTTGCCCAGGGTTCTGGGCAAACTGCTCCGTTTATGCCTCTCCAATTTGTGATGGGATAAGGTCCAAATTCAACGTACTGAATCTGAACCATCAAAGGATTTTTTTTTGTTTTGTTTTTATTGTATGATTCCATTTATTTGACATTCTTGAGAAGACAAAAGAGTAGTGATGGAAAACATCAGTAGATGTCAAAGATTACTGGTGGGAGAGGGTGTGACTATAAGGGATAGGCAGGTAGCATGTTTTTGGAGTGATGGAATTGTTCTGAATCCCGATTATGGAGGATATATGGATTAAAATATATGTGTCAAAATTCATAAAACTCAAAAAAAGTTAATTTTACTGTATGATGATTTAAAAAAAATAAAATTAAATTCACACATGTGCATGAAACAGAAGTAGTACAGGAGTGTTGGTTATTTCCGCCTGGCTGGAATGGAGGGAAGGAAGGGAGGTCTTCCAAAAAGTGGTTCCTGAGTATAGATAATTTGACATTATGGAATAGAGCATTCTAGGGATAAAGAATAGCACATGCAAAGGTTTAAAGGCATGAAATAGCATGCACAGTGTATTTCTCATAGTGTGGCAGAAACTGCTGGTTGCCTACTCAAAATCCATCCCTTAGTGGTAACACGTCAGTGTGTCAATGTGTCTTGCTAAAATGCAACATGCACATATCCCTTACAGCTACGTGTGGCCATGTGACTAAATTTTGGCTGCGTTCTAAGGAGCTGTTGGGTGGGATTTCTGGGAGCTCTCTTAAAAGGAATAAGTTCATTTGTCTTCCTCCCATGTTCCTCCCTGCTGCCTGAAATGCAGATGTGAGAACTGAAATTCCTGAAGCATTCTTGGGTCACGAAGTGCCTGTTCTTCAGAGAACAGACCATGTTAGGAGGGACAAACAGAGCAGATCTTCTCCTCTGGCTGAAAAGAAGCCTGGGGCTGGGACTGAGCGTGACATAGCCTGCTTTGGACTAAAGCTAACTCTTGACGCTGTCACATAGTTGCATTAAAGACTGAGGAATCTGGACTCTGTGAAATGTATTTCAATTATTTTAATTGCCCTGGGTGACTAAATTTAAAATCATCATTTTTTATAAACATCTTCCGCCATTGTACCTGTTCATAAGAGTTGACACTCCAATATAGCAAGTCAATTTGCTTAGTGACTTAAAAACTAATTTGTCTTACAGCAGAGGCTTTCAAACATGTCAAAGGATTCTTTTTTTAAGGTAAAACTGTGTTTCTCATACAAATATAAAAAGATATTTTATTTAACACATTAATTAATGATGGCAGCAGTAAAACATTACAACTGGTTCCAAGGAAACCCCAAAGAATAGACACATCCACGAGCAATCAGGAATGCAGAAATAGATTTGCTAATTGGCTCCAGACTGGCCTCTTTCACAAGGTAGAAATCAATGGCATCTTCACCAGACAAAATTCATTTATATATCTATGGACAAGAATCACTTGCATTACTCTGTGTGTTGTACATTTTACAATTGTAAGATAGTTCAGTCAAAAACAGTGACAGACACAGGCCCCTATGGAATCAGACGACCCAGAAGAAACTTCTAGACAATGCTCAGCAATGCATTGAAAGAAAACTCACTGATCTCTTTTGCCCATTTCCTGGCCTTTCACAATTTTTCCTGACAATAAGGGGACTTTAATAATCATAAAGCAATGTGAGTTTTGGCACCAGGCTCGCAAACCTTGAAGACAAGTACGGACTGGGGAAGGTGGTAGCTGAGCAGTAGGCATGTGGGGTGGCTTAGGGTTTTAACCAGGGTGAAGATGCAGCTAAAAACTCTGAAGATTTTTCCTCACTTCAGGGAAAGACAGATTGATAGATCGCAGGCCGAGCTCTGGTCAGCCATGATCCAACCACTGGATTCTGCATATAACATTTTACGAGGCTGGAGACAGGGTCGGGACGGGGAGGAAATACAATACATACCCCACGAGCCTTGGGAGAAGAAACCAGCAATGTTCAGTCTAGAAGGGAAGAGATTCAAATGGGAATGGGATAGGCGTCTTCATATACCTGGAAATAATAACAAACGTATGGTGGTGATGACAATCAATATTGATTGAGCTTTATTCTCTGTGTCAAACCCTGGGCTTATGCCTTGACAACTGTCATCTCATCTAATCCTCACGACAAGGCTGGATGTGGCAGATAGAGACGTCAGACTGGGTGCGTGAGCCCAGAGGCCTTTACGCCCCCATTCAGCTCTGAGATTGGAAGGCTCTGGGTCACTTTTCTGCTCAAAGACCTACAGTGGATCCCTATGGACTTCTGCATTCAGTACAAATGACTCAGCCTGCCTACAGAGGCTCCTCTCCAAATCAGCCTCTCTGGGTTTGTCACCCAATTATTACCCCCCATTCCCAACATAGCAAAGCCTGCTATACAAGATGCTTACTCAATACTCCCACTCTCAAGTTCTCATGCTTTTCCAGCTCCGACGCTGCACATCCTTTCCTGACTCCCCAAATAATAACAAATGTGTGGCAGTGATGACAATCAATATCGCCCTTCATGCAGGGCAATTTCTGAAATGCCTTCATTACACGTGCTATTTGAGAGTTATTTCATGCTTTTCTCGCTTCTTGATGGTACGAACAAAGATGTCCAGGAGAGCCTGAGCAGTGTCTTCTAAGACAGCCTGGGGCACCTGGAGGAGGAGGCCTGCCCACTGCACCACTGCAAAGCAGAGCCTGCCTTCCTTCTTTTGGTATCTCACCCAGGACAGGCCCGGAACTGTGCCAGTTTGGATATATTATGTCCCCCAGAAAAGCCATGTTCTTTAATGCAATCTCTTTTTTTTTAAACAATTACATTTATTTTTTAATTCTTTAAATTATTGGAGATGACAAGTCAAGTTCATGATAAGAATAGAAAATATAAAATTGGAGCTCAGGAAAAAAGAAAACTGGAAATTACCAGGCATACCTTGGAGACATTGTGGGTTTGGTTCCAGACCACTTAATTAAAATGTGACACAGACATGGGGTGAGCACATGCTGTTGGAAAATGGCACCAGTAGACTTGCTCGGCACAGGATTGCCGCAAACCTTCAATTTGTAAAAAATGCAATATCTGCAAAGCGCAATAAAGCAAGTGCAATACAACAAGGTGTTAATGCCTTCTCACAGGAAAAGGCCAACGGTGTCTGAAACACCTCTGTCAGCTGTGAAGGCATGTGGCTGGTGTCTGCTGGTCCTTTGCTCCTGGGTTGCATTGCGTTCAGCTTCTGATTCCAGTGGCTTTCTCCTTAAGTGTCTGTGGGTTCTCACTTGCTTCTCCAAGGAAAACTCTGGGCTTCATCTCTTAGCTTAGCATCTCCAAATGCCTGGGTCTGTGTCTGCTCTCCAAAAGGCTCAAGTAAACAGATGCTTTAATGTAATCTTGTGGGGGCCAGACTTATTAGTCTTGATTAGGGTGTGACCTTGTGATTGAGCGTGTCCAAGGAGATGTGACTCACTCAGCTGTGTGTGAGACCTTTGATGTAATTATTTCCATGGAGGTGTAGACTCCACACATTCAGGGTGGGGCTTGATTACTTCACTGGAGCATTTAAGAGAACTCAAGAGCTGACACAGATGCTTATGATGCTGAGAGATGCTTGGAGATGCAGACAGAAGGACATTTGGAGATGCTAAGCTAAGAGATGAAGCCCGGAGTTTGCCCCGGAGAAGCTAAGAGAGGACCCCCAAACATTAGAGAGAAATGCCTAAGAGAAAGAAGCAAGAACACACAGGAGCTGAGACCGAGGAGCTAAGGCAGAAGCCTAGTGACATTTTGGAGAAAGCCATTTTGAAACACAACTTGGGAGCAAAGGACAGGAAGACACCAGCCACATGCCTTCTCAGCTGACAGAGGTGTTCCGGACACCATTGGCTGTTCTTCAGTGAAGCTCTAGCAAACCAGAACAGGCTCGTTCAATGACTTCATTGATTTAGGGTAGTGACAGTCAAGGATGGACAGGTGCATTTGGATCAGACTCCAGAAGGTTTGAACACCAGGCCAAGGGGATTCTTTACCAGGGAAGTGGTTTCTCCACTTGATTCACCTTAGAAACTACACGTTCACATAATTTTCTATTTTTTTTTTTTTTTGACTTCTCATTCACCCCAGACTTTTCCTAATTCTTCCTAAAACAGCATTAATCATGGGCATTCAACAGTCCTGTGTTTTCTCTGCTGCACTGGAATGGGCTTTTTCCATTCATACCTTAGACAATGCAAATTTCCTTCTGCAGACCTTTCCTTTCTCCCACTCCCAATTCATAATGGCCCCTCTATTCATCAGGGTTCTCTAGGGAAACAGAACCTGCAGGAGATATCTGTAAATGTGAGATATTATAAAAGTGTCTCACACAACTATGAGGATGCACGATCCAAATTCCGTAGGGCAGACCACAAGCTGGCAACTCTGATGAAGTTTCTCAATGAACTCCCGAGGAGAGGCTGGCTGGCTGGAGAAGAAATGAAAATTCTCTCTTCCCCCTTAAAAGTTTTCAGTGGATTGGATTAAATCCAGCTGAATGAATTATCTCAGTGAGGAAGACACTCCCTTCGTTCATGTGATCAGCCACAGATGCAATTGACTGACGATTTAATAAACCAGCCTTCTGGTTCATTAACCAGCCACAGTTGTCCTTGCAGTAACAGGCTGGTGCTTGCTTGACCAGATTCCTGGGCACCATCACCTGGCCAAGCTGACACATGAACCTAACTGACACAGCCCCTTGTACCTCTCTTTATGTGTCTACTTTCCCCTTGAGGAGTACCCCCCACCCTCCACCTTTGCTGATTCATTGCCATCTTACCACTGCCCTATAGTGAGTTTCACTTTTTGGTTACCCAGATCCCATAACACAGGCCTTAGTTTTCTCCTGATGAAGACTGCTAAGAAACTGGAAGACAATCAGGAATTTCTGGTTGATCCAGGGAGCGGTTGCACTTTTCCTGTCTCTTTTCCAAAAGCCCGGAGACTGGCAGCAGAGCCCTGTCTACCCGCTGACACCAACACATCCTAAAAACCAGGCCATCCCACCTGGCAGAGATGATACGAGATGAGGCCATTAGCTCCCACTTCCCTGCTCGTCCGTTATGCTTCACCTATATCATCGCAGTCCTGAAAACACACCTGCCAGGTGGCTGTTATCACCCCTGTCTCCCTGATAAAGAAATTGCAATTTAGAGAAATGGAACAACTTTCCCAAGTTCACAGAGCTAACGAACTAAATGCAAGCCCCTTCAGTGTATGGACAGATGAGTAGAAAAATGGGGACAAAAATTAAAAGAATAATAGGGGGAGATGGGGGAATGGGATGTTTGGGGTGTTCTATCTTATTATTTTTATTTATTTTTTTTTAGTAATGAAAGTGTTCAAAAATTGATTTGTGGTGGTGAATGCACAACTATATGATGGTACTGTGAACAGATGACTGTACACCATGGATGATTGTATGGTATGTGAATATATCTCAATAAAACTGAATTTTTAAAAATGCACACCCCTTGCTTGGGACTACAACTCCTTTTCAGAGCAGGGCTGGGGTTGGAATAAGACTTAAAGTTTCTTTAATGTGCCACCCTGATACAAATAAAAAAGTACAGATAAAGGACTCGATTAAAAGAAAACCTCATCTGAACACTCTTAGAAGCAAGAACTTGATGCTTTTGTAAACCTATTAGGCAAGTTGCCCTTTAAAAAAATTCCTCATCATAGATAGATAGATGGATATATAGAAAGAATGATATAGCCAAGTTGGCAAAATGTTAACACTGGTGGATCTGGGTATCTGGTGGGGGTGGGGCAGGGTATGTTGGAGTTCTTTGCACGGGGTTTGCATTATTTTTGCAACTGTCCTGTAAGATGGAAATTATTTCAAAATAAAAAGCTTAAGAAAAACTTCCTCATCAAAACCGCCCCTTTTTCCAGTTGATATTGTGAAGTGCAACTCTATAAAACCAAGGACCGAATGCACGGATCCAACAAACACTGCTTCGGAGGAGCATTTGCTATACTTCCCAGCATCCTCTTTTCCCCTCTTCTTTTTCTCAGGTTTTCTCCCCCATTTCAGTTTACGGAGGTTTTCTTTTAAAAATTGAAACCACTATTGGCTTCACTGCCTCCTCAAACTTTGCTAAACCGAAGGATGCTGGGCTTGTATCTCTGTTCACTGCAGTGACCTGAGGTCTAGACCATATATTTTTTTTAATTAGTAGATAATTACAGAGGTAAAAAGGGTTCCCTTCCCTGCCCCAGTCCCTCCCTTTTCCCAGCAGACTACCTCTGTCACCAGCTTCTTGCAGCTCCCGAAGTCTTGCTATGGTTTGCCAATTCCAAAAGCAAGGTCTACAGAAATAGTTGCCTTTGCCCTGTGACTTCAACCTACTTAAAAGAATATTCACCTGTTCCATTCAGCAAAATGAATTCTTCTCCACTTTTGGTCTTATCCTAAATGGCGCTCCTCCTGGGAGCCTGACCTGCCCCTTCCAAGCCTGTGTGAGGTGACTCTCCTCTCACATTCACCCGCAGTGGGTCACACTCATCAAGCAGAGCAAAAATCCCCTGTGTATCTGCCTCTCTCCCCTATCTCGGGGGCAGCACCTGGTACACAGAATGTATTCAGGAATTATTTGCTCAATGAATGGATTTTCCAAAGACCTCCATGTATTCCCATCGTAAATGCTAAGTCCTGGGAAGTCAAAGGTAAATAAAGCCCGTTTTTCATAAAGACTGGTAAATAAAGCCCAAAACATCTTCAGAGCATTTACCAATAAAAAAGGAGACAAAGAAAGAATTGTTTTTCCCATTAAATCTGGTCTTAGCTATGTTCACTTGGTCACGCAGTCAGTACTTCTTGTTTGCTTGATGTGCAGATATCCAGGGGCTATTCAGTACACGGCAAGGGCTCAGGATTTACTAAAAAGGAGGAGTAATTCCTGTGCGAGGATGCCATCTTTGATACTTATCACTTTAAAATTACGTTTAAATGTAAAGGTAACTTAATTACAGAAATCCTACTTACATAAAGCTGAGGGTCAGCTTTGGGCAAATCACCTCATTTCTACCTGCATTTTCTTCCTGTCAAAAAATGCTGAGGTGGGGCTAAAAAAACTATGGCCCCACAAGAAGCAAAACAGCCAAATGCACTGGGCGAATGTTAATTGGATTCTTGCTTTAAACAAACAACTGTAAAAGATATCCTTGGCATTGCTGACAGGTAAATATGGACTGCCTGGTAGATATTATGGAATTATTCTTAATTTTCTCAGGTGTGATAATGGCTTTGTGGGCTGGTAGGAAAATGTCTTCCTCTCAGGAAATGTGTCCTGGAGTGACATGATGTCTACAAATGTTTCGGGAAAAATAGATGCGTGTCTCTGTGAGTCTGAGTGAGTGGAGTGGGTATGTATGTGCAGGAATGTGTATCATGAGTGTGTGTACAAGTGTGCGTGGTGTGTGAGTGTGTGAATGAGTGTGTGTGTTCATGTGTACAGGGAGAGAGATTGATAGAAATAAAGCAAATATATGAAAAAAATTTTTAATGATTTCGGAGTCTCTTTATGCTTAGTCATTTCAAATTTCCAAAAGTACCTCGGAAATGTATGACCAAATATTGAAAATTCTTTTTTTTAAAAAAACAACAGGAAATCCATCTGAACTGGAAACACAGTCTTTGTCTTCTTTCTTGGCTTGCAGGCTGTCTTTATGGCCTCTAAACTCTAAATATTTCCTCCTATCTGCATCAACTTAATGCATCATTTTCAAAACCACAAAGTACAACAAAAATTATATTTTTTCTACTTCCTGTCATTAGTTTGACTTATCCTGATTTGAACCAATACGTTCCTTTCCCTTCCCTCAATGGTCCTTCATGCTTTGGACAGGACCTGGCTGGCCATTCCTGCCAGGACTGTACTCCGGGTGTGTGTCTGTCTTCATCTGTCTCTTCCCCACCATCATTCAAACAGCTCTCTCTCCTCCTTTCTGTTAATATTTTCCTGTAGATTTGTCTCCTGTCTGTGTAATAATTTAGTTCTCTAATTTGCCTTGCCTTCACCTTCTTACAACCTCTGCATCTTTGTCATGACCTCCCACCGCCCTCCTCATCCTGCAAAGGGAGAAGACGTCACCGTCTCCGCCTCTCTCTGCCTTCCGGGTACACCCAGGCTCCTGAGCTCCTCCCCAAACCTGGAGTGGCTCGATTTAAGACATAAAAACATCTGCACATACATAATACACCTATTGTGCACTTCAACCTCTTTAACAAAAACTTGATACAATGCCACGGCGGGAGGCATTTTCTCTGCCAGGGTGGGAAAATGGAACATTTCCAGGAACACCTTCTTTCCCCTTCAACTTTAGTCTGGTCTTTGAAGAGCTTGTGTGGTTGACCAGATGTGCGAGAGGAGGAAGGCCAGCAGGTTGTGCCCTATACAATGTTCTCTGCTGTCTCTTTACCTTCACCTTGTTGCAAGTTCATCCTCTCTCACCCATCCCCTGGCTTCTTGCTGCCCACCCCCACCCCCACATAGCCACCCCCAGGCTTCCTGTCATTTCACCTTTTCTCTGGTTCAGAGAACCCTTGAACGATAATCCTCTTTTTTATTTTCCTGAACTTCTGAACTCTTCTTACAACTCTCAACTCCCGTCTTTGGCAACCAGCCCTGGATTCCTTTATGTGCCCCAACCCTGGCTCAAATGCTCGCTGATAAAGAATGGAAATGACTGTTTTTCACTGATTCTTAGTTCTTTTTCATTTCTTCCCCCAATTGCCCGTGACAACGCATTTTTCTTTTCCCTTTTCTCCCCTTCTTCTTAGCTGACCAAGCTTTCCCTTTTGCATCTGTGTCACACTCCGCAGTTCTTTCCTTTTCTTCCTGTGCTAGTCTTAATGGTGCCAGCCACCTCAGTGCTCTTCTCCTCCTCCAATCCTGGGCAAACAGAAACTGTCTTTCACCCCACAAGTTGCAGGGATGCTATTTTACCCCCTTACAGAATTACCCCAGCCTGCACCCCGAGCTGGCAGGGTCAGCAGGCCCACATTCAAATGCTTGCTAGTCCTGTGTTTTACAAGGTGTGCTGCCAGCCCAGCTCTACTCAGTCACCTGGTAACTCACTCTGCTCCCCCAAAAGTGGGAGGATCACACTCCAGCTTACCCCAATTTGGCTCCGTATTTTGCTTGGCTGGCATTGGAGTCTCTTATTAGACATGCTAAAATAGCATCTTTTGTGACCATTTTATCTTATTTCAGGTGTAAAAGCACTTGTTCACGTCCTGTTTGGTCATGCAATTGGAAAATTAAATCAAAGTCTCCTATTTTATTTGCAGATATTTTAAAGCATGTCATATATTCTCCTTGCTTAAGACTTACTAGAGCACTCATTCTAAGGGAACCAAATTTCACAAATGTGTCCTTTGGTACTACAATCAAGACCTGGTCATCTAAATTCTCAAAAGAAAATTCCTTCATTGGAATGATTTTCAGATGACAAGATATCTTTTCTCAATGACTTAGCCATCAGTTCTCTTCAAATGAACCAACAACTCATATAAGTCTCCTTTCCCTTTGGCAAGTTTCTTTTTCCTTATGGAAAATGAGGGGAACTAATCATCATACCACCTTGTATCTCTTACCCTTCTCAAGAAGCACAATTTTCCCTCTCTTTTCCCAAGTCCCACTTCAACATCTGACTGTTTTCTATGCCCTTTCTGTCCTGAGTCTGTGACTAAAGTTCTCTAGGACAAAGTTGTCCACTGCCAGCTCAACGAGTCCTGCTGGCATGTGGGTCAGCCAATCGGTCAACAGGTCGTTGAGTCAATTCCACTGGACTCTTGTCACAAAAGTCGCCTCAGCGTATTCCCAGGATGCCAGAGCACTGAACTGAGTTTCCAGGAAGCACCCTTGTCTCCAAGGGAAAAACGAGGTGCCCCTCTGAGTCTTCCAGTGCTGTCATAGGTGCATGCATCACCACCAAGGCCAGCAATGCTGACGTTTTCTACCACTCCATTCTGCAGATGAGGAGACTGTGTGTGTGCAAGGCCAGCCTTTCCCTTCTCTAGCCTGATCTCCAATGACTCCACCACCTCGTGCGCCTCTGTAAGCTCGCATTTTTTCCCTCCCCAGCTCATTCTTATGGTTGCCACTGAAGTCCCATAACCTTTTCTGCTGCTACCCTCTTGGTTTCTTTTCCTTAAATTTTCCCACTATCCCATGAGGAAGACAGAAGGAAATGAAGCAGTGAAAGGCACAAGAGCACTGGGGTCTTGTAACTAGTGACTGGAGCCCACCCCCTAGGCTATCCAGACCCCACAAGCTTTCTTTCGAGAACTCCCCTGCAGCAGGTCTCCAGAGTGCCAAGGAATAGAAGCCACAGCCCCTTCTCTCTGCCCTAAAGGGTGCTCCTGAACCCACCCCCAGCTGACTTTTCTCAAACAATTTAGATTTTCCCCAAATGTTCCAGTGTGACTCGAATTTGAGCACATCTGGACAAATGGTCAATGAAGGACTTGCAGAATTGCAAATATTTAGAGTTGGAACAGCTGCAGGGCAGGGAGTGTTTTCTCCCCGGGGCAGTGGGCAGTCTGTGTGGCTGTTTTTGCTGATGGTGGCAGTAGGCTGACAGCTTCCACAAAGGCGGCAGTGGACATGCCGCAACACGAAAACAGACACTTTGCTTGGATCTGGTCCCTTGTGCCATTAATCCCTCATAGTACCTGAGTTTTGTGATGAAATTTGAGCAGAATTAAATTGGAACAGCTTGATGTTATGTCATTAGAGTTGACTTTGACTAAGGTGACGGATTCGACCATCCTGTTAGTGTCAGGCCCTGGTTACGGAAAGCAGTGAGGGCTTGCTAGGCACTCATGGTCTATTAGCTATTATAGTAAATAACTAACTTAACCTGACCTAAAAAATATTGGGAGGGCCATGCAGTGGAATCTTACTCAGCCATGAAAAGGAACAAAGTGCCGACACATGCAACAACGTGGATGAACCTTGAACACATTATGTTGAGTGAAACAAGACAGACACAAAAGGACAAAGACTGTATGATTCCACTTATATAAGGCAAAATAGGCAAATTCATAGAGACAGAAAGTAGTTTAATGGTTGCCAGGGGCTGGGGGCAGGGGAGAGAGAACCAGGAAGTGACTAGGGGCACAGGGTTTCCTTTCGGGATGATGAAAATGTTTTGGAACTAGATGGAGGTGGTTGTACAACACTGAGAATGCATAACCGTTGCTCAATTTCACACTTTAAAATGGCTACACTTATGTTATGTGAATATCTCCTCAATTTGGAGAGAGAGCATACCAGACCCAGTGGCTTGCACATGCCCCTCACCCATGAGCCAAGCCAGCACCAGGGTCACAAAATTGAGCTCAATCCCAGGCTTGCTGGACCTCTTCCCACTACTTTAACCAAAAGATTAATTGCTGGGGTCCTTGAGGTCATGTCTTCAAGAACTATTTGTTGGGTGCCTGCTACCAACCAGACGTTGCGTCCAATGCATTTCAGGTCATGGATGTACTCAGCCCTTTTCTTCCAAGAATTTAGATATCATATTGTGTCCTCTGATAACATACTGTTCTAATTTAGAGCTTAATTTTTGCATTGTTTCTTTAATGGATCTAAGCGGCTTACAATGTGAAACTATTATCCTATTACTTAAGAGTTTTAGTCCTATCTTGTTGCGATTTTAAAATGCCCATAGACTCATTAAGTTTAAGGTCTATTTGGCAAATGTGTAAGGATCATTCAGCTCCCTCGTCCCCTTCGAAGTGCTAAGTCAAGTGGCTCTAAGTTCAGAGTGGGTTGGCAGATGTTCAGCTAAGACAACATGTTCACTGGGACCTGCCCGTGTTCAAGCGCTGGTATCTGAAATAGCAGGAGGTGAAGACGGTCCCAGCCCCCCAAGTTTGACATTTTCAAAGAGGATGTGGGTTCAGGAGTGTCCAAAGCAGAAGACAACACGTGTCTCAGAAGGACAGTTGGTTGCAGGTCGGACTCAGGTCTTCTCTGCAGGGACCGCCTGGGAGCTGGGGCTGGGAGTCCTGGGGGGCCCCTGGGAGGAGGAAACGGTGATGTGGATGGTCCCCATCAAGGAATTTACCTGGCAACGGTGGGCGGGCAGGAGGCACTTACTCAGGAACATCACGTCCAGTCTGGACTGGGAAGGACGGTAATGGAGGTGGGCTACCAGGCGTGGGGGCTGGTGTTTTCACACTTTATTTTGATTCTAGCCTGCAGCCTGCTTTGTCTTCAGTCTGGTGTCATATGTGTCAGACCCCAAGTGGTGCTGGGGTGTGCGTGTGTGTGTGTGTAGGTAGGTAGATATAAGTACCCACCACAATACAGACCTGTGACCTGGTATCTTCTAACACATAAGCAGATTAAGTGGTCTCCCTGCCCCTCAAAAGCCTTAGCTACTTGACACTATTTTAACAGAAGGCCAGGACTTCCATTCTATAATTAAAGCTAATGCATATAACTTGGCAGGTGAAATCACTGCCCTCCCCCCTACGTGGGATCAGACACCCAGGGGAGTGAATCTCCCTGGCAACATGGAATATGACTCCTGGGGAGGAATCTAGACCCGGCATCATGGGATGGAGAACATCTTCTTGACCAAAAGGGGGATGTGAAAGGAAATGAAATAAGCTTCAGTGGCAGAGAGATTCCAAAAGGAGCCGAGAGGTCACTCTGGTGGGCACTCTTACGCACAATATAGATAACCCTTTTTAGGTTCTAATGAATTGGAATAGCTAGCAGTAAATACCTGAAACTATCAAACTACAGCCCAGAACCCTTGAATCTTGAAGACAATTGTATAAAAATGTAGCTTATGAGGGGTGACAATGTGATTGGGAAAGCCGTATGGACCACACTCCCCTTTGTCCAGTATATGGATGGATAAGTAGAAAAATGGGGGGAAAAAAAAAGTCACCCAGTGTTCTTTTTTACTTTAATTGTTCTTTTTCCCTTCAATTTTTATTCTTATTATTTTTGTGTGTGGTAATGAAAATGTTTAAAAATTAATTTTGGTGATAAACACACAACTATATAATGGTATTGTGAACAACTGAATGTACCCTTTGTATGGCTGCATGGTATTTGAATGTATCTCAATAAAATTGAATTAAAAAATAATAAACCATGTAGATACAGATACGCTAGGTCATTCACTTTCACTGCTGTATAGCATTCCACATATAAATGTTCTGCAATTTATTTATTCATCCTCTTGATTTTTGATATTTGTATTGTTTCCAGTGTTTAACTGTTTCAAGCAACGGTGCTGAGGACATTCCTACGTTTATCTATTTGCATGCTGAAAGAGTTTCACTAGTGTGTATATCTAGCAGCAGAATTGGGTGGCAAGATATGTGCTTCTTCAACTTCACAAAATATGGATAGGTTGCTTTCCTAAATGATTGTATCAATTTAAAATGCCAACAGCAGTTTATAAGAAATTCTGTTGCTCCAAAAAATCAGAAAATATAGTTTTGTCTATATTATCTCCTAATTTTTATGTTTTGTTTTTCTCTTATACTAAACTTTTTAATGAAGCTTGAATTAATTTTGATATACAGTATGAGATGAGAACATAAATTGATATTTTTCTAAATAACCAGTTTTAAAACGTTTATTGACAGACAATTGTATAACTACATAGCTCATATGGTGTGACTGTGTGATTGTGAAAACCTGGTGGCTCAAACTACCTTTATCCAGTGTATGGACAAATGAGTAGAAAAAAGGAGGACAAAAAAGTAGATGAATAATAGAGGGGAAAGGAGTATGAGATGCTTTGGGTGTTCTTTTTTATTTTTATTTTTATTTTTATTCTTATTATTTTTGGAGTAATGAAAATGTTCAAAACATCGATTGTGGTGATGAATGCACAACTGTGTGATGATACTGTGAACAAGTGATTGTACACTTCGGATGACTGTATGGTATGTGAATATATCTCAATAAAATTGCATTAAAAATGGTGGGATACAAGATTAAAGAGCAAAAATCAGTAGTGTTTCTATACACTAGTCATGAACTAACTAAGGAGGCAATTAAGTATAAAATTCCATTCACAATAGCAACTAAAAGAATCAAATATTAATGAATAAAGTTAACCAAGGATGTAAAGAACCTTTGTCAAAAGAAATCAAAGAAGACCTCAATAGGTGGAAAGATATTCCATGTTCATGGATAAGAAGTCTAAAAAAATAAAATAAAATAAAATAAAATAAAGCTAAGGCATAAATTGTAATTACACTCAAAGAGGTGATGTTCTAGTTTGCTAATGCTGCCAGAATGCAAAACACCAGAGACGGATTGGCTTTTATAAAAAGGGGGTTTATTTGGTTACACAGTTACAGTTTTAAGGCCATAAAGTGTCCAAGGTAACACATCAGCAATCAGGTACCTTCACTGGAGGATGGCCAATGATGTCCAGAAAACCTCTGTTAGCTGGGAAGGCATGTGGCTGGCATCTGCTCCAAAGTTCTGGTTTCAAAATGGCTTTCTCCCAGGACGTTCCTTTCTAGGCTGCAGTTCCTCAAAAATGTCACTCTCAGTTGCACTTGGGATATTTGTCCTCTCTTAGCTTCTCCAGAGGAAGGGTCTGCTTTCAACGCCCGTTTTCAAACTGTCTCTCATCTGCAGCTTCTGTGCTTTCTTCAAAGTGTCCCTCTTGGCTGTAGCTCCTCTTCAAAACATCACTCACAGCTGCAGCTGCACCGAGTTCCTTCTGTTTGTCAGCCCATTTACATGGCTCTACTGATCAATGCCCACCCTGAATGGGTGGAGCCACACCTCCATGGAAATTATGAGAGTTATCACCCACAGTTGGGTGGGGCACATTCCATGGAAACCTTCAAAGAATTACAGTCTAATTAACACTGATAGGTCCGCCCACACAAGATTACATCAAAGATAATGGCGTTTGGGGGACATAATACATTCAAACCGGCACAGGTGACATAGGCTTTAAAATATCCTAAACACCAGCCACCAAAGAAAAGATAGATTATTGGATTTCATCAAATTAAAAATTTTTGTGCTTCAAAGGACAGTATCAAGAAAGTGAAAAGATTTGCAAATCATGTATCTGAGAAAGGTCTAGTATCCAGAATGTATAAAGAATAAATACAACTCAACAATAAAATGACAAATAATCCAATTTTAAAAGTAGGCAAAAGCCTTTAATAGACGTTTCTCCAAAGAAGATATGCAAATCACCAATAAGCCCACAAAAAGATGCTCAACATCGTTAGCCATTAGGGAAATGCACATCAAAACCATGATGAGGTAGCACTTCACACTCACTGAGATGGCTTTATTATACAAAAATAATTAAAACAAGTGTTGGCAAGGATGTGGAGAAATTGGAACCCTCATACATATGCTGTGGGGATGTAAAATGAGATACAATATCTCAAAAATTCTGTTGTATAAATTACTTTTATCAAGTTCTCTTCTTAGAGCAAAGTTCAGCAGGCAGGAGCGGCCAAGGCTGGGGAACAGCAGGAGATGGTGGCAGGAAAACACAGGCACCAGCCCTACACTGCCTCTCACTCTTTACAGGCCACTTTTCCTGCCCTCCTTTCTTTTCTCATTGTAGAAATGAAATGGCCTCAACTCCAGGAGTTAAAGTAACCAAAATCAGCATCGTTTACCTTAGAAGTTGTCTCAGGCAGCAAAACCCAAAGTGACTTTTGAAAAGTGCAATCCACAAAATATGCATATGTTTTTCCCACAGCTAAAAAAGGAAAGGAGAAGAGAAATCCTGGCTTCAGGCAGTCTTACTTGCCAAAAACTTATCTAAAGCATGTGGTTCCAACTCTGTTGCCTGGATGAACACAGAAGTCTCAGGAAGCAGACCAGACGCTCTAAGTGTTGACATAAAGCAGGATCTCCGAGTCCAGACAGTGTTCGTCGCTTTCCAGGAGAAGCAAAGGCATGGCTGGTGTGGGCACATCACACTGCCCACTGAGAAGGTAACTCAGGAAGGCAGAACTTCCCAACGCCCATAGGAGATGCATCCGCTTGCATCAAGTGTCTTTGAACCTGGATGGAATAATTACATGCCCTCATTTCTTAACGATAAGAGATGCCCATTCAGGAACCCTAGAGGGGATTTAACTTTTATATTGTTAACAGTCTTTGATCAAGAGTAATACTTGACAGGGAAAAACAAGCATCCTTCTGATGAGTGTTGTGGTCAGTTGGACATTCTCCTGAAAGAAGTCATATCTCTGATTACAGTCATGCTATCCTCTCTCCAACTACACAGAACACAGAACAACAATCAGTACTGTTTAGAGAACAGTCTTGTGACTCATAATCGTGGTTCATGGTGCGATTGAACAATGCTGGTGAAGAGCCATGTTGACTAATATGCAGGATCCTAAGACGTTTTACAGAGGCAGGGGAGAGTGTTTCAGAACAGGTTAGGAGGGTAATGTTGTAGTTTCCTCATTGCTAAAGCAAATACCAAGTAGTGGGTTGGCTTATACCATGGGAATCTCTTGACTTCAGTTTTGAAGCTAGGAGATTTGATGACCAAATCTTATGAATAAGGCAATGCTTTATTCCCAAAGACCGGCAACTGGGTCTGGCTGCCAACAATCCTTGGTCCTGGGCTCCTCTGTTACATGACAATGCACATGGGGGCCTCTCCTGGCCTCTCCCCACTGCTTCAGGATTCCTTTTGATCTTTCTCTCTGTGTGACTTCCCTATATGTCCTTTAGTAATAGGATTAAGACCCATCCCAAGCCACACCTTATCTGAAGTAACCTCAACAGAAGGTCCTATTTACAATGGGTTCACACCCACAGGAATGGATTAAATTTAGGAACATTTTTTTTTTCTGGGGTATGTAGCTCCAAACCATCACAGGGAACAAATATTTCAAGTTTGTTTAATACGAGCTGTAAACATAAAATCTTCCTTTCTTCTGTTTGGGAGAAGAAAGCTGACCCAAAGCAGAAACAAAGGTGGGGAAGTTGAGATAGAGAATGAGGAGAATGTCAGCATGCAAACCAATGAAAAGTTTGGAAACCAGAAAAAATAGGACAAGACAGAGAGCTAAAATTATCCTTTACCAAAGAGTTCAAAAAGGAGTTGCTTTAATTTACCTCATTTGCAGATTAAAAAATAAAAAAATCCTACTCAACACTCCACAGCCTCCCCTACCATCAACCGCTACAGATACCCAGAAGCAACAGCTCAGCCAGAATTCAGAGCAACAGGTAATCACAAGACTGTACCCTCCGGGTCTAAACCAAAGCACTTCTGCTGATCACTGCATGGGATATAAAGGAAAATGCTGACGTGTCCATTAACTCTTAGTGAGTTTTTATTTTTGCTTAGCAGAGTCCATTTTAATCCCAACTTAACTTTATTGTCAATTGGGCATTTTCCTGGGCAGACCCTCCTCTAGCATCTTTGCTATGGACCGAATCATGTACCCCACAAAGACATGTCAAGCCCTTATCCCTGGTCCTATGAAGCTGAACCCATTTGTAAATAGGATCTTCTGGTTTAAGGTAAGGCCAAACCGGATCGAGGTAGCTTTAATCCAGTATGCCGGAGTCCTTATAAGTCCTTATAAGGAGAGGAAATTTGGACACACAAGGGGAGACAGACAGGGAGATGGACAGCCATGTGATGGAGGCAGAACCCTACAGACCTCGGAGAAAGCATGGCCAGCCAACAACCCGATGCTGGACCCTAGCCTCCAACTCGGTGAGACAATATAATCTTATCATTTAGGGGCAAGATGGCAGACTGGTGAGCTGTATGTTTTAGTTACTCCTCCAGGAAAGTAGGTAGAAAGCCAGGAACTGCATGGACTGGACACCACAGAGCAATCTGACTTTGGGCATACTTCATACAACACTCATGAAAATGTGGAACTGCTGAGATCAGCGAAATCTGTAAGTTTTTGCGGCCAGGGGACCCACGCCCCTCCCTGCCAGGCTCAGTCCCGTGGGAGGAGGGGCTGTCAGCTCTGGGAAGGAGAAGGGAGAACTGCAGTGGCAGCCCTTATCGGAAACTCATTCTGCTGATCCAAACTCCAACCATAGATAGACGGAGACCAGACACCAGAGAATCTGAGAGCAGCCAGCCCAGCAGAGAGGAGACAGGAATAGAAAAATAACAACACGAAAAATTCCAAAATAAAAGCGGAGGATTTTTGGAGTTCTGGTGAACATAGAAAGGGGAAGGGCAGAGCTCAGGCCCGAGCTCAGGCCCTGAGGTGCATATGCAAATCCCAAAGAAAAGCTGATCTCTCTGCCCTGTGGACCTTTCCTTAATAGCCCTGGTTGCTTTGTCTCTTAGCATTTCAATAACCCATTAGATCTCTGAGGAGGGCCCTTTTTTTTTTTTTTTTTTAATCCTTTTTTCTTTTTCTAAAACAATTACTCTAAGAAGCCCAATACAGAAAGCTTCAAAGACTTGCAATTTGGGCAGGTCAAGTCAAGAGCAGAACTAGGAGAGCTCTGAGACAAAACGCAATAATCCAGTGGCTGAGAAAATTCACTAAACACCACAACTTCCCAAGAAAAGGGGGGTGTCCGCTCACAGCCACCATCCTGGTGGACAGGAAACACTCCTGCCCATCGCCAGCCCCATAGCCCAGAGCTGCCCCAGACAACCCAGTGTGACGGAAGTGCTTCAAATAACAGGCACACACCACAAAACTGGGCGTGGACATTAGCCTTCCCTGCAACCTCAGCTGATTGTCCCAGAGTTGGGAAGGTAGAGCAGTGTGAATTAACAAAGCCCCATTCAGCCATCATTTCAGCAGACTGGGAGCCTCCCTACACAGCCCAGCAGCCCAGAACTGCCCTGGGGGGATGGCACTCACCTGTGACATAGCACAGTCATCCCTCAACAGAGGACCAGGGGGTGCACGGCCTGGAAGAGGGGCCCACTTGCAAGTCTCAGGAGCCATACGCCAATACCAAGGACTTGTGGGTCAGTGGCAGAGACAAACTGTGGCAGGACTGAACTGAAGGATTAGATGATTGCAGCAGCCTTAAAACTCTAGGATCACCAGGGAGATTTGATTGTTAGAGCCACCCACCCCTCCCTGACTGCCCAGAAACACGCCCCATATACAGGGCAGGCAACACCAACTACACACGCAAGCTTGGTACACCAATTGGGCCCCACAAGACTCACTCCCCCACTCACCAAAAAGGCTAAGCAGGGGAGAACTGGCTTGTGGAGAACAGGTGGCTCGTGGACGCCACCTGCTGGTTAGTTAGAGAAAGTGTACTCCACAAAGCTGTAGATCTGATAAATTAGAGATAAGGACTTCAATTGGTCTACAAATCCTAAAAGAACCCTATCAAGTTCAGCAAATGCCACGAGGCCAAAAACAACAGAAAATTATAAAGCATATGAAAAAAACAGACGATATGGATAACCCAAGCCCAAGCACCCAAATCAAAAGATCAGAAGAGACACAGCACCTAGAGCAGCTACTCAAAGAACTAAAGATGAAAAATGAGACCATAGTACAGGAGACAAAGGAAATCAAGAAGACCCTAGAAGAGCATAAAGAAGACATTGCAAGACTAAATAAAAAAAAAATGGATGATCTTATGGAAATTAAAGAAACTGTTGACCAAATTAAAAAGATTCTGGACACTCATAGTACAAGACTAGAGGAAGTTGAACAACGAATCAGTGACCTCGAAGATGACAGAATGGAAAATGAAAGCATAAAAGAAAGAATGGGGAAAAAAAATTGAAAAAAATCGAAATGGACCTCAGGGATATGATAGATAATATGAAACGTCCAAATATAAGACTCATTGGTGTCCCAGAAGGGGAAGAAAAGGGTAAAGGTCTAGGAAGAGTATTCAAAGAAATTGTTGGGGAAAACTTCCCAAATCTTCTAAACAACATAAATACACAAATCATAAATGCTCAGCGAACCCCAAATAGAATAAATCCAAATAAACCCACTCCGAGACATATACTGATCACACTGTCAAACACAGAAGAGAAGGAGCAAGTTCTGAAAGCAGCAAGAGAAAAGCAATTCACCACATACAAAGGAAACAGCATAAGACTAAGTAGTGACTACTCAGCAGCCACCATGGAGGCAAGAAGGCAGTGGCACGATATATTTAAAATTCTGAGTGAGAAAAATTTCCAGCCAAGAATACTTTATCCAGCAAAGCTCTCCTTCAAATTTGAGGGAGAGCTTAAATTTTTCACAGACAAACAAATGCTGAGAGAATTTGCTAACAAGAGACCTGCCCTACTGGAGATACTAAAGGGAGCCCTACAGACAGAGAAACAAAGACAGGACAGAGAGACTTGGAGAAAGGTTCAGTACTAAAGAGATTCGGTATGGGTACAATAAAGGATATTAATAGACAGAGGGGAAAAATATGACAAACATAAACCAAAGGATAAGATGGCTGATTCAAGAAATGCCTTCACGATTATAACGTTGAATGTAAATGGATTAAACTCCCCAATTAAAAGATATAGATTCGCAGAATGGATCAAAAAAAAATGAACCATCAATATGTTGCATACAAGAGACTCATCTTAGACACAGGGACACAAAGAAACTGAAAGTGAAAGGATGGAAAAAAATATTTCATGCAAGCTACAGTCAAAAGAAAGCAGGTGTAGCAATATTAATCTCAGATAAAATAGACTTCAAATGCAGGGATGTTTTGAGAGACAAAGAAGGCCACTACATACTAATAAAAGGGGCAATTCAGCAAGAAGAAATAACAATCGTAAATGTCTATGCACCCAATCAAGGTGCCACAAAATACATGAGAGAAACACTGGCAAAACTAAAGGAAGCAATTGATGCTTCCACAATAATTGTGGGAGACTTCAACACATCACTCTCTACTATAGATAGATCAACCAGACAGAAGACCAATAAGGAAATTGAAAACCTAAACAATCTGATAAATGAATTAGATTTAACAGACATCTACAGGACATTACATCCCAAATCACCAGGATACACATACTTTTCTAGTGCTCATGGAACTTTCTCCAGAATAGATCATATGCTGGGACATAAAACAAGCCTCAATAAATTTAAAAAGATTGAAATTATTCAAAGCACATTCTCTGACCACAATGGAATACAATTAGAAGTCAATAACCATCAGAGACTTAGAAAATTCACAAATACCTGGAGATTAAACAACACACTCCTAAACAATCAGTGGGTTAAAGAAGAAATAGCAAGAGAAATTGCTAAATATATAGAGACGAATGAAAATGAGAACAAAACATACCAAAACCTATGGGATGCAGCAAAAGCAGTGCTGAGGGGGAAATTTATAGCACTAAATGCATATATTAAAAAGGAAGAAAGAGCCAAAATCAAAGAACTAGTGGATCAACTGAAGAAGCTAGAAAATGAACAGCAAACCAATCCTAAACCAAGTACAAGAAAAGAAATAACAAGGATTAAAGCAGAAATAAATGACATCGAGAACAAAAAAACAATAGAGAGGATAAATATCACCAAAAGTTGGTTCTTTGAGAAGATCAACAAGATTGACAAGCCCCTAGCTAGACTGACAAAATCAAAAAGAGAGAAGACCCATATAAACAAAATAATGAATGAAAAAGGTGACATAACTGCAGATCCTGAAGAAATTAAAAAAATTATAAGAGGATACTATGAACAACTGTATGGCAACAAACTGGAGAATGTAGAGGAAATGGACAATTTCCTGGAAACATATGAACAACCTAGACTGACCAGAGAAGAAATAGAAGACCTCAACCAACCCATCACAAGCAAAGAGATCCAATCAGTCATCAAAATCTTCCCACAAATAAATGCCCAGGGCCAGATGGCTTCACAGGGGAATTCTACCAAACTTTCCAGAAAGAACTGACACCAATCTTACTCAAACTCTTTCAAAACATTGAAGAAAATGGAACACTACCTAACTCATTTTATGAAGCTAACATCAATCTAATACCAAAACCAGGCAAAGATGCTACAAAAAAGGAAAACTACCGGCCAATCTCCCTAATGAATATAGATGCAAAAATCCTCAACAAAATACTTGCAAATCGAATCCAAAGACACATTAAAAAAATCATACACCATGACCAAGTGGGGTTTATTCCAGGCATGCAAGGATGGTTCAACATAAGAAAATCAATCAATGTATTACAACACATTAACAAGTCAAAAGGGAAAAATCAATTGATCATATCAATAGATGCTGAAAAAGCATTTGACAAAATCCAACATCCCTTTTTGATAAAAACACTTCAAAAGGTAGGAATTGAAGGAAACTTCCTCAACATGACAAAGAGCATATATGAAAAACCCACAGCCAGCATAGTACTCAATGGTGAGAGACTGAAAGCCTTTCCTCTAAGATCAGGAACAAGACAAGGATGCCCGCTGTCACCACTGTTATTCAACATTGTGCTGGAAGTGCTAGCCAGGGCAATCCGGCAAGACAAAGAAATAAAAGGCATCCAAATTGGAAAAGAAGAAGTAAAACTGTCATTGTTTGCAGATGATATGATCTTATATCTAGAAAACCCTGAGAAATCGACGATACAGCTACTAGAGCTAATAAACAAATTTAGCAAAGTAGCGGGATACAAGGTTAATGCAGATAAGTCAGTAATGTTTCTATATGCTAGAAATGAACAAACTGAAGAGACACTCAAGAAAAAGATACCATTTTCAATAGCAACTAAAAAAATCAAGTACCTAGGAATAAACTTAACCAAAGATGTAAAGACCTATACAAAGAAAACTACATAACTCTACTAAAAGAAATAGAAGGGGACCTTAAAAGATGGAAAAATATTCCATGTTCATGGATAGGAAGACTAAATGTCATTAAGATGTCAATTCTACCCAAACTCATCTACAGATTCAATGCAATCCCAATCAAAATTCCAACAACCTACTCTGCAGACTTGGAAAAGCTAGTTATCAAATTTATTTGGAAAGGGAAGATGCCTCGAATTGCTAAAGACACTCTAAAAAAGAAAAACGAAGTGGGAGGACTTACACTCCCTGACTTTGAAGCTTATTATAAAGCCACAGTTGCCAAAACAGCATGGTACTGGCACAAAGATAGACACATAGATCAATGGAATCGAATTGAGAATTCGGAGATAGACCCTCAGATCTATGGCCGACTGATCTTTGATAAGGCCCCCAAAGTCACTGAACTGAGTCATAATGGTCTTTTCAACAAATGGGGCTGGGAGAGTTGGATATCCATATCCAAAAGAATGAAAGAGGACCCCTACCTCACCCCCTACACAAAAATTAACTCAAAATGGACCAAAGATCTCAATATAAAAGAAAGTACCATAAAACTCCTAGAAGATAATGTAGGAAAACATCTTCAAGACCTTGTATTAGGCGGCCACTTCCTAGACTTTACACCCAAAGCACAAGCAACAAAAGAGAAAATAGATAAATGGGAACTCCTCAAGCTTAGAAGTTTCTGCACGTCAAAGGAATTTCTAAAAAAGGTAAAGAGGCAGCCAACTCAATGGGAAAAAATTTTTGGAAACCATGTATCTGACAAAAGACTGATATCTTGCATATATAAAGAAATCCTACAACTGAATGACAATAGTACAGACAGCCCAATTATAAAATGGGCAAAAGATATGAAAAGACAGTTCTCTGAAGAGGAAATACAAATGGCCAAGAAACACATGAAAAAATGTTCAGCTTCACTAGCTATTAGAGAGATGCAAATTAAGACCACAATGAGATACCATCTAACACCGGTTAGAATGGCTGCCATTAAACAAACAGGAAACTACAAATGCTGGAGGGGATGTGGAGAAATTGGAACTCTTATTCATTGTTGGTGGGACTGTATAATGGTTCAGCCACTCTGGAAGTCAGTCTGGCAGTTCCTTAGAAAACTAGATATAGAGTTACCATTCGATCCAGCGATTGCACTTCTCGGTATATACCCGGAAGGTCGGAAAGCAGTGACATGAACAGATATCTGCAAGCCAATGTTCATAGCAGCATTATTCACAATTGCCAAGAGATGGAAACAACCCAAATGTCCTTCAACAGATGAGTGGATAAATAAAATGTGGTATATACACACGATGGAATACTACGCGGCAGTAAGAAGGAACGATCTCGTGAAACATATGACAACATGGATGAACCTTGAAGACATAATGCTGAGCGAAATAAGCCAGGCACAAAAAGAGAAATATTATATGCTACCACTAATGTGAACTTTGAAAAATGTAAAACAAATGGTTTATAATGTAGAATGTAGGGGAACTAGCAGTAGAGAGCAATTAAGGAAGGGGGAACAATAATCCAAGAAGAACAGATAAGCTATTTAACGTTCTGGGGATGCCCAGGAATGACTATGGTCTGTTAATTTCTGATGGATATAGTAGGAGCAAGTTCACAGAAATGTTGCTATATTAGGTAACTTTGTTGGGGTAAAGTAGGAACAGGTTGGAAGTAAAGCAGTTATCTTAGGTTAGTTGTCTTTTTCTTACTCCCTTGTTATGGTCTCTTTGAAATGTTCTTTTATTGTATGTTTGTTTTCTTTTTAACTTTTTTTTCATACAGTTGATTTAAAAAAGAAGGGAAAGTTTAAAAAAAAAAAAAGAAAAACAAGGAAAAAAAAAAGATGTAGTGCCCCCTTGAGGAGCCTGTGGAGAATGCAGGGGTATTCGCCTACCCCACCTCCATGGTTGCTAACATGACCACAGACATAGGGGACTGGTGGTTTGATGGGTTGAGCCCTCTACCACAGGTTTTACCCTTGGGAAGACAGTTGCTGCAAAGGAGAGGCTAGGCCTCCCTATGGTTGTGCCTAAGAGCCTCCTCCCGAATGCCTCTTTGTTGCTCAGATGTGGCCCTGTCTCTCTAGCTAAGCCAACTTGAAAGGTGAAATCACTGCCCTCCCCCCTATGTGGGATCAGACACCCAGGGGAGTGAATCTCCCTGGCAACGTGGAATATGACTCCCGGGGAGGAATGTAGACCTGGCATCGTGGGACGGAGAACATCTTCTTGACCAAAAGGGGGATGTGAAGGGAAATGAAATAAGCTTCAGTGGCAGAGAGATTCCAAAAGGAGCCGAGAGGTCACTCTGGTGGGCACTCTTACGCACACTTTAGACAACCCTTTTTAGGTTGTAAAGAATTGGGGTAGCTGGTGGTGGATACCTGAAACTATCAAACTACAACCCAGAACCCATGAATCTCGAAGACAGTTGTATAAAAATGTAGCTTATGAGGGGTGACAATGGGATTGGGAAAGCCATAAGGACCACACTCTACTTTGTCTAGTTTATGGATGGATGAGTAGAAAAATAGGGGAAGGAAACAAACAGACAAAGGTACCCAGTGTTCTTTTTTACTTCAATTGCTCTTTTTCACTCTAATTATTATTCTTGTTATTTTTGTGTATGTGCTAATGAGGTGTCAGGGATTGATTTGGGTGATGAATGTACCAGTATGTAATGGTACTGTAAACAATCGAAAGTACGATTTGTTTTGTATGACTGCATGGTATGTGAATATATCTCAATAAAATGAAGATTAAAAAAAAAAAAAAAAAGAAAAAAGAAAAATCTTATCATTTAAACCAGCCAGACTATGGTGGTTGTTATAGCAGCCCTGGCAAACTAAGACAACCTTAGCGTTTACTTTAACATAACCACACTTTCCATTGTTTTCCATTATCTTCACGGTAACTTCTTGATGACTTTTCAAGGATTCTCTCTATGGCAGGAATTCTCTGAACCTGTGCTGTCCAATATGATGACCACCAGCCAAGCGTCACTACTCAGCCCTTGCGGTGTGGCAAGTCCAAACGGCAGTGTAAAATACACACCAGCTCTCAAGGGCTTCACAACAAAGATATGTTAAAAAAAAAAATGTTTTACATTGATTGCATGTTGAAAGGATACTATTTGGGGGTCTACTGGGTTAAGTAAAATATATTATGAAAATCAATTTCATCTGCTCTTTTTTGCTTTTTTTTTAAATGTGGCCACTAGAAAATTTTAAATGTACATATTGTATTTCTGTTAGCACTGCTCCAAGCTTTTAATACATCAAAGCACCTTATGAATCTCCAAGAGAAGATTCCAGTGTGCAGCGTTTCTGGACACATGTGACCACTGCACTGTTTTTCCCATAAAGTCATGTTCTGGTTATCTATTTATTCTCCTTTATTGAGGGCCCCAAAGCTTAATTTAGTTCATTAATTCCCTGGAGCTGCTTGGAGTCCCGTTTAGTGAAGTGTGGTGGCTTCAGGACACCTGCCCAGAAAAGCCCCTCCTAAAGGAGCTGACTTATTGAAACAAAGCAGTCAAGTTCCTGCAAGGATATGGCTTGCTTCAGTCTGACAGCTTTAACATGCTCACAACTAGCAGGAGCTGCCTCTGTTCAGGTATTTAATTGTGCAGGTTGCTTTTAGCAAAACCAAAATGAAAGGATGTTTTATCATCTCAACAGGTCCCAAAGAATCATAGAATTGGAGATTTGGAAGATTTCTAATTCAATACACTGGGTCATGTTACAGATTAGGGACCAAGGCCCCAGCAGCTAACATGCCAAATGTTTATTGTGTCCACTCTGTGCCAGCCCTAAGTTAAGTGCTACAAATGCATCATCTCGTTTCATGCTCACCAACCCATGTGCGAAGCTGGCACTACCATTACCAGTGCAATCCCTGGTACTGGGAAGAACAGAGAGGTCAGACCACCTTTCTGAGGTTGCACAGCTGGAGGGAAGGCTGTTGTTCCAGCTGCAGCTTTGTCTGACTCCAGAGCTGAGGGCTCCTCCCCTCTGCTCTGCTGACTTGGGGGTGTGAGGAGTCGTTTGAAAACCCAGACAGCCATTGCAAGTAGTAACATGCGGTGTTTGCATCAAACTACTGGTGTAATCGATCTCAAAGAGTAGGATAATCATCTTAAACTATTCTAGGGCTTTATGGACATACTATGGAAATAAAAGCCACCAGAAACTCTTGCTTTTCCGTGTTTTCATACCTACAGGTAGCAGGTTTAGTTTAGTTGCATCTATAGACTGGAGAGTGACAAGGTGTCTTTCCCTTACTTTACATTTTGTTTCTTTTGTGAATTTAGATACTAGACTTCCCATTTGGAAAAAAAAAATTGGGAACAAGACTCATTTGTATAACACTTTGAGCTTTTCAGATTTCAGGACCAGAGCAGTGCACCAGGGAGAAAATTATGCTATTTTCTGCTGTGATTTCTGCAATGCTGGCTAACATCCCCATGGCATTTGACATTTTGAAGTTGTTGGAAGATGTCCCTTCCTACCTTTTGCAGGATATAGAGAAGCAAACCTCAGCAGGAAATCGAGGGGTGGCTCCCGCCGCCCCTGGGCCAGTCCCGGTCAGCCAGGGGGCTCCTAACCAGGAGCCTTAGGTTGTGCTGCCTCCTACTGGCCAGAGGAAGACTGCATGATAACCCCTGGCTCAGAAAATTTTAGTTCCGTGCTCCTCAACTTGATTAATAAACATGCTCCTTAAAAAAAAAAAAAAACTTTAAAAAATTCTTTTAAATACATCTGTAATCCCCAAATTAAAGAATATCATTTCAAATCATGCAACTGAGGAATTCCAAACAGCAGCCAAGAAAATCCTAAGAGGTGCTTTCTGTGGGAAAGCCTGACCTTTGTCTCCAGCGTGATTTGCTTTGCAAAATGGTCCCTAGAATCAATCATGTGCTCTGACGATATTTGTCAGGGCTCCTCTCTCCTTAACTTCTGGTGCTGCTGCCAAGCCCCTTCTTCTAGAACACACTCGTCCCTTGGCTTCTGTGAAATGGTGCTCAGTTGTCTTCTCTTTGCCCTGTTGATGTTTCTCTGCCTTGACCCCCTAAGATGGAGGAAGATCTCTTTGCCCTGTTTTCTGTGTTCTGTTTTTTCACACTTTCTTTTTCTGAGACTTCTGCACCCCAAAATGTCTCCAGTGTCACCTGCTCTGTAAACTCTTCCCAGACACATCCCTCCACCTCCACCCTCAGAATCAGCCCCTCTTCTGGGTGACAACGTCAGCATGCCCTTAGCTGTATTATAAACACTGTCACATTGTTTATAGACACCCTTTCTCCCCCTAGACCCTCAGTGACTTGGGAACAGAGGGCCATGCCTTACACATTTTTTAAATAATACACTTCCATTTCAAAATAGGCTTGGCATTATTAAAGCAATCATCTTGGGGAAGGTGTTTGAATAAGCAGTTTATGGACTAATAAAGTATGTGCATAAACAACCATAATACAAGATAGGTCATAGATAAATGGCAGGTGGCAGAAGCAGATTAAGGCTCTGTTCTAGGCAAATGCAAAGGAAGAAGCAATTGCTTCTGACTAGAGGAGGAAATGGTATTTGGGACCAGTCTGAAATGATGAGCTAAATATGTGGGGTTGAGGTAGTGGCAGCGCAGTACCATTGTGTAGGGAAACTATTCAATACAGAAGAAACAGAAAAAAAAAGAAATACAAGCCTTCAAGACGGGGAAGTGTATGGAGCTTCTTCTATAAGCAAGGAGAAGTCTTGTTTTTCTAGACCCTAAGGTGCTTTCAGGAGAGGGAGAGATAGAGGCTAGAAAGGCAGATGGGGCAGATCACAGGAGGCCTTAAAAGCTACACTGAGGAGGGTAGCCGGATATGTTGAGCAGGCAGAAGCTGGGGTGTAGTCTCTGCAGGCCAGCAGAGCCCAGAGACACCCCTCCACCTGGTATCCAGCTGTATCTCACTTTTCCCTGGGAGCTGCAGTACCACTGGGAAAAAGACTTGAACTCCGCCTACCTCTGCAGTTGGGTGTGTATACAAACACATGATGGCTGGGTGTGGGCAGCTTTGAGGAAGGGGCCATGGGGCCACTGGGAGAGAGTGGCTGAAGGAAGAGGCTGACTTGGCAAACCTGGGGCAGCCCCAAGGCTGAACCTCAGAGACAAGTAAGGGTTCACTGCCCCGGAACGTTGACTCATTTGTGATGAAGGGCTGCACATGGGGCTGGAAAAAAGCATTTCCTTTACTTCTGGGAAACTTCAGGGCTCACGCAAGCAAGCCTTTGGGCACTCCACCCCCTTGCCAAGAAAGGAGGCAGCATTCTCTTCATTATACACAGAAAACTTTGCATGCCCTAGAATTGCCTGGAGGGTTGGCCAGTAGGTCTGGTGTGGGGTCCCCCAAATCTGCATTTCGAACAAGTTTCCGGGTGAGCCTGACGCTGCTGGTCTGAAGACCACATTTCTTTTTTTTTTATCCCACCTGGTGCCACTGCCCCCACCCTTCAAGTACCCCCCTTTTGTGCTCTCCAGGCACCAACTCCCGCTCCTTTTGTCTGAAGACGACATTTTGAAAACCATTGCACAGGAACATCTCTGGGTGGGAAAGTGCTGTTTAAGAGTAGGGTCCAAATGCACGGAACTACACTACACAGAGAGCCGTAAGTTAAACCAGGGACTATAGTAAATGCTACAATTATAAAAATGTGCTCTCAGCAACTGTAACAAACCTTTCATACCAGTGCAAGGTGTTGGTGGTGGGGTGATGTATGGTGTGCCAGTTTGAATGTATTATGTCCCCCAGAAAAAGCCATATTCTTTGGTGCAATCTTGTGGGGCAGACATAATAGTGGGGATTAAGTTGGAACATTTGGATTAGGTTGTTTGCATGGAGATGTGCCCCACCCAACTGTAGATGATAACTGATGGGATATTTCCATGGAGGCGTGGCCCCACCCATTCAGGGTGGGCCTTGATCAGTGTAGCCATATAAATGTGCTGACTCAAAGAGAAGGAACTCAGTGCAGCTGTGAGTGACGTTTTGAAGAGGAGCAAGCTTGCTAGAGAGGAACGTCCTGGGAGAAAGCCATTTTGCAACCAGAACTTTGGAGCAGATGCCAGACACATGCCTTCCCAGCTAACAGAGGTTTTCTGGACGCCATTGGCCATCCTCCAGTGAAGGTACTCGATTACTGATGTGTTACCTTGGACACTTTATGGCCTTAAGACTGTAACTGTGTAGCCAAATAAACCCCCTTTTTATAAAAGCCAATCCATCTCTGGTGTTTTGCATTCTGAAGCATTAGCAAACTAGAACATATGGGAAGCCTGTGCTATGCATGATTGTTCTGTAAACCCACAACCTCACTCATAAATAAAATGAAAAATACAGAGAATAATATAAGCAGCACCCATTGCATTTTAACATTTTGATATATTTCTTTAGTTTATTTTTTTCTTAGAGCAGTTGGAAGTTTGCAGAAAAATCATGCAGAAAGTACAGAGTTCCCATATTAGATTTTTTTAAAATAAAATCAATGTTACATATAGAGTTGAAGCCCCCACCCCAGACCTTCCTCCTCCCCCTCCCCAGGGATCAGTGTAGCCCATGTTTTGTGTGACTCCTTCCCATCCTTGCCTGTATAAATTTATCATATATGTACAAATATGTACAACTATGTGGCAGCATTTAACACTGTTAAAAGTTGTGAATGACATCATATGATGCATTCCATGGCGCTTGTTCAGATCATTTAACATGTTTGAAGACCCCTTCACATTGATACCTTTAGAGAAGTTTTATCATTTTAACTGCTATATAGTATTCATGCTGTGACTATGCTAAATATATTTTTTCCATTCCCTTTTTGAAAGAAATTTAAGTTTTTACAATTTCTGGCTATCGTGAAGAATGCTGCAATGAACATCCTTGGACTTGTCTCTGCACACATTACCGAGAAGTGAAATTAATGAATCAGAGACGAGATGGTATCCAATTGCTCTCCAAAGTGGCTGTCCTCAGCGGGAAAAACCTCCAATTTTCCCACATTCCTGACAACATTTGCTCTACTTGGACTTTTAATCTTTGCCAGTCTGGTGGATATAAAATGGTATCTCATTTTAATCCTGATGACTGCTGAGGTTGACCATCTTTCTAGCAACTCCAGTGTCCTTTTTTGGTAAATCCCCGTTCATATCTTTGCTAGCATTTTCTACTAGATTTTTTTTTTCAATTATTGATTTATAGGAGTTCTTTACATACTCTGGAAATTGTTCCTTTGTTGATTAGATGAATTACAGATATCTATTCCCAATCTGTGGCTTGTCTTTCAACTTGGGTTAAGTATCTTTTTATAATACAGAAGTTCTAACTACCAATATAGCTAAATTTGTCAATATTTTTTTTAATGATTTGTGCTTTTCTGCTTTTCTGTTTCTGATTTAAGAAATCCTTCTTGCCCTGAAGTCCTAAAGATCATCTCTTACATTTCCTTTTAGAGGTGCAAAGATTTACTTTTCTTGTATAAAACCTCTAATTATCCTGTTACTAGCCCAATTTTATTGCACTGTTTGTGTGTGTGTGTGTGTGTGTGTGAAAAGCATTAATTTGGAAATATAAACATTTTTAAAATACCATCCTTTTGTAATTTTTGGCACTTTTTAATTTTTTAATATACAAGGAGACCCCTGGCTGTTCCCAGCACCATCTGGCACTCACCTTTCACCTTTCAAGAGTGAGGACAAGAGTGCCTAGCTCGGGAAGGCCACACAGTGAGCTGTAGTGAGCAATGCCCGGGCAGATTTGTGGGGTATGCAAGAAGCTGGGGCATCCCCATGAATTTCAGAAAGGGGGCATGCAAAAGACAAGGCTTGCTTTGATAGCCAGGTGGGACCTGAGATGTTTGGATGCCAATAATATGGGCTAATTATATACTTTTCCCAAGTCAAGCATGGTTGCTTGGGTTAAAAGATGTGGGACTTGGTTTCTAGTCAACCAAGATGGCAGCGTAAAATGCTCTACAATGCTGTTCCCCCACAGAATCTTTGAACAACTAGCAAAAACAACAGAGCCATCATGCTCAGAACTCCAGAAAACAGTAAAAAGATTGTAGTAACTAGGCTAATGCTGAATCAAGAAAATGCAGCTTTACATTAGGGACTCTCAATTTAATAAGCCAAGGCCTCGATCTTGGGGCTGGTCCTTATGAAGTTTGTTGCTGCAAAGGAGACACTAAGCCTACTTAAAATGGTGCCTAAGAGTCACCCCCAGAGATCTCTTTTGTTGCTCAGATGTGGCCTCTCTCTCTGTTCTGGTTTCCTAATGCTGCCGGAATGCAAAATACCAGAAATGGATCGGCTTTTACAAAGGGAGTTTATTTGATTACAAAGTTACAGTCTTAAGGCCATAAAGTGTCCAAGGTAAGACATCAGCAATTGGGTATCTTCACTGGAGGATGGCCATTGGCATCTAGAAAATCTCTGTTACCTTGGAAGGCACGTGGCTAGCATCTGCTCCAGAGTTTTGGTTTCAAAATAGCTTTCTCCAAAATGTCAGTGTCAGCTTCCAACGGCTGTCTTCAAAATGTGTCTCTCAGCTGCAGCTAGCAGTGAACTCCTTCTATCGGAGCTTTTATAGGGCTCCAGCGAACTAATCAAAGCCCAAACTGAATAAGCAGGGCCATGCCTCCATGGAAATTATCTAATCAGAGTTATCACCTACAGTTGGGTGGGTCACATCTCCATGGAAACAACCGAATCCAAAGGTTCCAACTTAATTCACACCAATACGTCTGCCTCTACAAAATTTCATTAAAGAATATGGCTTTTTCTGGGGGACAATATATAAAAACCAACCTACTCTCTAAGCCAACTCTGCAGGTAAACTCACTGCCCTCCCCACTATGTGGGACATGACTGCCAGGGATGAGTCTGGATCCAGCATCATGGGATTGAGAAAGCCTTCTTGACCAAAGTGGGGAAACAAAATGAAACAAAATAAAGTATCTGTGGCTGAGAGATTTCATATGGAGTCGAGAGGCCATTCTAGAGTTATTCTTGTGTATTACATAGATATTCCTTTTTAGCTTCTAGTGTATTAGAATAGCTAGAAGGAAATACCTGAATCTGATAAACTGTAATCCAGTAGACTTGATTCTTGATAATTGTATAATTATATAACTTTAGTCGTGTGACCATGTGATTGTGAAAACCTTGTGACTGACACTCCATATGGGCAGATGAGTGGAAAAATGGGGACAAAAAATAAATGAATAATAGGGGGGATGTGCTTGTTTGAATGTATTATGTCCCCCAGAAAAAGCCATATTCTTTGATGCAATCTTGCGGGGCAGACATATTAGTAGGGATTAAGTTGGAACATTTGGATTAGGTTGTTTGCATGGAAATGTGCCCCACCCAACTGTAGGTGATAACTCTGAAGAGATATTTCCATGGAGGTCTGGCCCACCCATTCAGGGTGGGCCTTGATCAGTGGAGCCATATAAATGAGCTGACGGGCAGAGGGAACTCAGTGCAGCTGTGAGTGACATTTTAAAGAGGAGTTACAGCCAAGAGGGACACTTTGAAGAAAGCACAGGAGCTGCAAATGAGAGAGAGTTTGAAGATGGCCATGGAAAGCAGACTCTTGCTCCGGAGAAGCTGAGAGAGGACAAATATCCCAAGGGCAACTAAGGGTGACATTTTTGAGGAACTTTAGCCTAGAGAGGAATGTCCTGGGAAAAAGCCATTTTGAAACCAGAACTTTGGAGTCACGTGCCTTCCCAGCTAACAGAGGTTTTCTGGACACCACTGGCCATCCTCCAGTGAAGGTACCCGATTGCTTTGTGTTACCTTGGACACTTTATGGCCTTAAGACTGTAACTGTGAAACCAAATAAAGCCTCTTTATAAAAGCCAGTCGTTTTCTAGTGTTTTGCATTCCAGCAGCATTAGCAAACTAAAACAGGGAAGGAGGCATATGGGTTGTTTTGGGGGTTCTTTTTTATTTTATTTTTATTTTTTTTCTTATTTGGGAGTAATGAAAATGTTCTAAAATTGATCGTGGTGATGAATGCACAACTATGCTGGGCAACTGATTGTATACTTTGGATGGATTATATGCTGTCTGAATATATCTCAATAAAATTGCATTAAAAACAACAACAACAACAACAAAAATGAAGCTGGGAACAAGGCCATTAGAGTTAACTGTGCCAGTTTACAAAGGTGAAATCAGATTCAGAGAGGCTGAGAAGCTTTCCCAATTGCCCAGCCTGTCATGATCCTCACCTTTTCCAGATTCTGTGGTAATCCAAGACAGGTTAGGCTTTAAAAGGGACCTCAACAGATCTGCAGTACTTAGCTCCCTGCCTTCAGATGTGGGTTATCAGTCAGTATCATCCTGCTTGTATAAACTATGTCCCCAGAAGAGAATTTCTCCTGTTTAATATATATATATATATATATACACACATATATATATAAATAAACACAAAAAAACTTTCTGGCAAGGACAAAAAGATTATAGAAGAAAACAGAAATCCCCTATAATCCATCCATAAGTAATTTTTGTTGAATTTTGGTGTATTTAGTTCAGTGCATAGATACATATTCCTAATGGCATACTCTACATAGTAATTTATAGACTACTCTTATTTTAGCTTAGTATTTTGCAAGCAGTTTCCCAATCATTAAAAAGCTTCAACAAAATAAAAAAAAAAAATGCAGCTTTATAAAACAGTAGGAGAAACTGGTGGACCACTGCTGTCCCTGTCCTGCACCCTCCTGGTGCAGGGTGGAGCCAACCTGTGCTCCCATGCGGGCCCCCAGCCCTGTGCTGGTGGGAGCAGAGAACCCTATGTGCACATAGCAGGACCTGCATGTAGGTGCTATTCTACCCAGTGGCAGCCTGAAAGACAGGACCAGGACATGCATCTCCCAAAACTTGTCCTGCAGGCAGAGGCTGCTTGCAGACAGCTATAACAGTGTAATGAACAATTAAGTCACAATGGCTGGGAGCAAAGGATTACTTGTCTTAAGTCAAACAATGGAGCAGCCAGGAGCGGAGAAAATCTATTTCATAGGGAGTAGAGGGGTCCTTCAGATTCCTATGAACAGGGGAATTCCTAAGGCCACAACAAGCACAAGCCCAGGACAAGACACAGGCTCAGAAAAGATGGAGAGGATGCTGCCCTTCACATTTGCTTTGGGTTGAACTTTTTTATAGGAGGGCTAAGCTCTGAAGGAGAGCACCAGCAACACAGAGCCAATTTACAAACACAGTAAAAGGTGTTTTCTGTGTTGGTTTGTTAGTTTTGTTAGCTGCTGGCACTCAAGGAAATCTCTCTCATAACACTACCTGCACACAAACTTAAGGAATAGACAGCTCAGGGACTAAATCCCAGAGTTAACACTTTAAAATATGAAAATTTACAGCATGCAACAAAAGATTAGAAAACAAACAAGGAAACAGGACATGATGACTCATCCAAAGGAACAAGATAAACATCCAGAAAACATCCACAAGGATGACCAGACATTGGACATAATGGACAAAGATTTTTTAAAAATGATTGTAAATATGCTTAAGGAAAACACAGAGAAAGAATAAAAGACATAAAGAAAATAATGACTGTACAATATAAAAATCTCAATAAAGAGACAGAGTTTTAAAAAGGAATAAAAAAGAAATACTGGAGCTGAAGACCATAATAATTGAAATAAAAACACACTAGAGGGCTTCAAAAGCAAATTGGAGCTTGCAGAAGAATCATTGAACTTGAAGACAAGAAAACTGAAAGAGAAGCAGAAAGAGAATTTTAAAATGTGAGCAGAGTCTAAGAGACCTGTGGCATATGATCAAGCATACCAATATACACACTGGGAGAGTCCCAGAAGGAGAAGAAGGAGAGAAAGGAGCAGATGGAATGGTCAAAGAAATAATGGCAGAAAACATCCCAAATTTTAAGAAGATATGAATATGCACATTCCAGAATCACTGTGAACCCCAAACAGGATAAATCCAAAGACAACAATACCCAGACACATAGTAGCCAAACTGTCAAATGTCCAGGACAAGGAGACGGTTCTGAAAGCTGCAAGAGAAAAGCTACGTGTTATGTACAAAGGAGTCTCAATAAAATTGAGTACTGATATCTCATCAGAAACATTGCAGACAAGAAGGCAGTGGGAAGAAATAATTAAAATGCTGAAAGAAAATAATTCTCAACCAAGAATTTTATATCTGGCAAAACCGTCTTTCAAAACAAAGAGGAACTTAAGACATTCCCAGATAAACAAAAGCTGAGGGAGTTCATCACCACTAGACCTGCCCTACAAGTAATGCTAAAGGGATTTCTTCAGACTGAAATAAAGGACACTAGACAGTGGATTAAAGCAGCACAAAGAGATAAAGACCTGTGGTAAAGGTAACAATTTGGGTAACTATAAATGCCAGTACTATTGGTATATAACTCTGCTTCTTCCTTCCTATGGTTGTAAAAATGCAAATGCATAAAAAGTAACGATAAAACTATAGTTTTAGACAAACAATGTACAAAGATATAATTTGTAAGAAGTAACAAAAAAGGTAGGGGGATGGAGGGGTGTAGGAACAATGTATGTATATGTTCTTGAAGTCAACTTGATATCAAATCAAATATGGCTGTTATATATTTATGATATTAAATTTTAGCTCCATGGTACCCACAAAGAAAATATATGAAAAATATTTATAGAAAAAAATGAGGACTAAAGATGGTACAATATAAAAATCAAATAAATATGAATGTAAGTATTAATGGAAGAACTGAGGGTCAAAAAAGGCATAAAACTTACAAAGACCAAATAGTAAAATGGCAAATGAAAGTCAAGCATTATCAGTAGTTACTTTAAGTGTAAATGGATTACGATCTCCAGTCAAAAGCAGAATGGATAAAAAAGCATAAAGAAATTCTATGCTGTTTGCAAGAGACTCACTTTAAATTCAAAGACACAAGTACATTGAAAGTGAAAGGATGGAAAAATATACCATGAAAATAATAACCAAAAGAGAGATGGGGTAGCTATATCAATATCAGATAAAATACACTTCAAGTCAAAAACTGTTTCAAGGGACAAAGTAGTTCACTATAAACTGATAAAGGGGCCAATTCAACAAAAAGACATAATAATTATAAACATATATATGCACCTAATGACAGAGCCCAAAAATATATAAAGCAAATATTGACAGATATGAAGAGAGAAATAGATGGTTCTACATTAATAGTAAGAGAGTTCAATACACCACTTTAATAATGGATAGAACATCTAGACTGAAGATCAATAAGGAAATAGAAGGCTTGAACGATACTATAGACCTAGCAGGCATATATAGAACACTTTATCCAACAGCAGCAGAAAACAAATTCTTCTCCAGGGCATAGGGATCATTCTCTAGTATAGACCATACAATAGATTAAAGAAAAAAAACTCAAAAAATTCAAAAATATTGAAATCATACAATATTTCTTCTCTGATCTCAATGGAATGAGGCTGGAACTCGATAACAGTGGGAGAACTGGAAAATTCACAAATATGTGGAAATTGAACAATACATTCTTAACCAACAAATGAGTCAATGAATAAGTCACATGAGAAATTAGGAAATATCTTGAGGTAAATGAGAATGAAAACACAGCATATCCAAATTTATGGGATGCAGCAAAGGCAAGGCTGAAAGGGGAATTTTTAGCTCTAAATTCTTCCATTAAACAAGAAGAAAGATCTCAAAACAGAGGCCTAACCTCAGAACTGGAGAGTCTAGAAAAAGAAGAGCAAATCAAGCCCAAAGGGAGCAGAAGGAAGGAAGTAATGAAGATTAGAGCAGAGATAAATGAAATATAGAATTAAAAAAACAATATAGAGAATCAACAAAACCAAAAGTTGGTTCCTTGAAAAAAATCAATAAAATTGACAAGCTAGACTGACAAATTTAGAAAAAGATACAGGACTCAAATAACTAAGATAAGAAATGGAAGGTGGGACATTACTACTGACCCCACAAAAATAAAAAGGACTATAAGAGGACACTAAGAACTACTGTACACCAGCAAATTAAATAACCTGGATGAAATGAAAAAATTCCTAGAAACACACAAAATACCTACACCGACTCAAAAAAGAAATGGAAGATTTCAACAGACAAACAGCAAGTAAAGAGATTGAATCAGTAATCAGAAACCTCCCAATAAAGGAAACTCCAGGACCAGACACCTTTACTGGTGAATTTTACCAAACATTCTAAGAATTGACACCAATCCTGCTCAAACACTTACAAAAAATTGAAGAATATGGAATACTTCTTATCTCATTCTATGAAGCCAGCATTACTCTGATGCCAAAGTCAGAAAAAGATACCAAAAGAAAAGAAAATGAGAGACCACTATTCCTTATAAATATAGATGAAAAATCCCCAATGCAGAACTAGCCAAACTGAATCCAACAGCACATTACAAGGATTCCACACCACGATCAAGTGGGATATATCCCAGGAATGCAAGGGAGGTTCGACATGAGAAATAAGACACCACGTTAACAGAATGAAGGGGAAAAAAACACATGATCATCTCAATTGATGCAGAAAAGGCATTTGTCAAAATCCAGTATCCCTTCTTGATAAAAACACTTAGAAACTGGGAATAGAAAGAAACTTCCTCAACATGACAAAGAGCATATATGAAAAGCCCATAGCTGACATCATACTTAATGATGAAAGACTGAAAACCTTCCCTCTAAGACCAGGAACAAGACAAGGATGACCACTGTCACCACTGTTATTCAACACGGTACTGGAAGTTCTAGCCAGAGAAATTAGATAAGAAAATGAAAAAAAAGCATCAAAATTGGAAAGGAAGAAATAAAACTTCCCTTGTTTGCAGATGACATGATCCTATATACAGAAAACCCTGAAAAATCCACACAAAGCTACTAGAGCTAATAAACAAATTCAGCTAAGTGGTGGAGTACCTGATCAACATGCAAAAATCAGTAGTGACTCTGTATACTAGCAATGAACAATCTGAAGGGGAAATCAAGGGAAAAATTCCATTTACAATAGCAACTAAAATAATCAAATATCTAGAAATAAATTTAACCAAAGATGTAAAGGACTTATGCATAGAAAACAACAAAACATTGCTAAAAGAAATCACAGAGGATCTAAATAAATGGAAGGACATCCCATGCTGATGGATTGGAAGACTAACTATTGGCAAGATGGTGATTCTACCCAAAACAATTCAGATTCAACTCAATCCCTATCAAAATCTCACTGCCTTCTTTGAAGAAATGGAAAAACAAACATCAAATTTATATGGAAGGGTAATGGGCCCCAAATAGCCAAAACCATCTTTAAGAAGAATCAAGTTGGAGAACTCACACTGCCAATTTTAAAACTTATTACAAAGCTACAGTAATCAAAACAGTATGGTACTGGCATAAGGACAGACATATAGACCAATGTCATCAAATTGAGGGTTCAGAAATAAATTCTCACAATTAGGGCCAACTGAATTTTAACAAGTGTGCCAAACCCACTTAATGGGGAAGGAATTATCTCTTCAACAAATAGTGCTGGGAAAACTGGATATCCACTTGCAAAATAATGAAGGTGGACCTCTACCTCATACCATATACAAAAATCAACCCAAAATGGATCCAAGGCCTAAGTATAAGAGCCAGAACTATAAAATTCCTAGAAGAAAATGTAGGGAAGTATCTTTAGGACCTTGTGTTAGGCAATGATTTCCTAGACTTTATACCCAAAGCCCAAGCAACTAAAGAAAAAAATAGATAAATGGGACCAACTCAAAATAAAAAATTGTGACTTGTTTCTCATTCAAAAGGTCTTTTGTGGGTGCACCCTGAAAACCTAGGCATGACGCCACTTTGCAAGCAGGGTTTTATGTGTAGTTGAGTCATGAGCTGGCAGAAGAAAACATAGGGAAGTATCCTCAGGATCTTCTGTTAGGCAATGGTTTCATAGACTTTACACCAAAAGCACAAGCAACAAAAGACAAAATGGATAAATGAGACCTCCTCAAAATTAAATACCTTTTGCATCAAAGGAATTCATCATGAAAATAAAAACACAACTTATGCATAGGAGAAAATATTTGGAAACCACACATCTGATAAGGGTTTAATATTCATAATATATAATATATGGATAGGTATATATCATATATATAATATATATAAAGAAACCCTATACCTCAACTGTGAAAAGACAACCCAATTTTAAAAAATGAGTTAAACCTTGGCGGTCTCTCGGAGGCACCAGGCGTGTGACGGGCAAGGGGCATCACCAAAGCAGCGTCACACCCTGGGGTAAAGGCCATGAGAGAAAGTCTTGCTAAGGCTGTTTTTTTCCTGAGTGTTAAAAAGTGACTGCCCAGACACAAACCATGTTGTGAACAATTTCAGTGGTGGATTCAAAAGTTTAAAACTGTACCAAATGCTTTTGCTAACTGCAGTGCCTTCTGTAAATCATTTTAATTTTTTCTGGAACTTGATTTTTTTTAAGATACTAAGGAGGCATAAGTGAGATTCTTCTTCCTTTATCAAAATTCTGAATTGAAATTTATGTTTGGAAAAAAAAAAAGCTTATTTATTTCACTCAATTCCAAGAGACAGGTCATGAATATTGGAATCAGGATATAGATTACTAAGGTTCAGAAAGTTGTTAAACAGGCTGTTTTCATTTGTTGTGTAGCACATAATCTAGGTATAAGATACAATACATATTCATAAAAACAATGGCATTTTATAAAAAGGCATCTTTGTTCTCAAAAGAAACAAGAATATGGATATTATATTTACAGTGATAATCTGTTTTCTCTAAAATCTGGCCATTTGGTCCTGTATATCACTGTAATTATTCAGATGGTAATTAAATAGTGTTTTTGCCCTAATTTTTCAAATTGCTGTTCCTCAGTTTTGGGTAATTTTAGCTTTCTTTGATTATTTCTCCATTTTTTTGTAGAAGCAGTATGCAGGTGTTTAAAAAGAAAATGAGCCTGTTAGTGTATCATCAAATGCTTTGGGTTTACTTTTTTGTTTTTTATAAAAAGTAAGTGAAATAAATTATTTAAAAAAAAAATGAGTTAAAGACCTGAATAGACATTTCTCCAAAGAAGGTATACAAATGGCCATTAAGCACATGGAAAGATGCCCACCATCATTAGCTATTAGAGAAATGCAAATCAAAACCACAATGAAATACCATTTCACACCCAGTGGAATGGCTGCTATTAAAAAAACAAAAAAGACAGAAAATAACAAGTGTTCGAGGGGATGTGGAGAAATAAGAACACTCATTCCTTGTTGGTATGAATGTAATATGGTGCAGCTGCTCTGGAAAATAGCTTGGCGGTTTTCGGAAAGTTGAGTATAGGATTACCAAATGACCCAGCAATCCCTCTACCAGGTATATACCCAAAAGAACTGAAAGCAGGAACTTGAACAGATATTTGCACACCAGTGTTCACAGCAGCATTATTCATAATTGGTAAAAGATGAAAGCAACTCATGTCCATCACCAAATGAATGGATAAACAAAATGTGACTATACATACAATGGAATGTTATTCAGCTATAAAAAGGAATGAGGTTCTGACACATGCAACAAAATGGATGAACCTTTAAGACATCATGTTGAGAGAAATAAGCCAGATACAAAAAGGCAAATATTGTATGATCTCACTAATACAAAAAAATTAGAATATGCAAACTCATAGAGTACGAAACTAGAATACAGGTTACGAAAGATGGAGCAGGGGTAGGGAATGGGGAGTTAATGCTTAATTGGTGCAGAGTTTCTACGTGGGGTGATGGGGAAGTTTTGGCAATGGATGATGGTGATGGAAGCACAATACTGTGAACGTAATTAACACTGCTGAATTGTATATTTTAATGTGGCTAAAACTGGAAATTTTAGGTTGTACATGTTGCTACAACAAAAAATTTTTAAAAACCATAGCACTGTAGAACACAAACTATGTAACCTAATGTAAACTATGGACCATAGTTAATAGTATAATTATAATAACATTGTTTCATCAGTTGTAACAAAGGTACCACACTAACGCAAAGTGTTAATAATAAGGGAAAATGTGTGTTGAGGGGGTGATATATGGGTACTCTGTATTCTCTGCATGAGTTTCCTGTAAATCTAAAACTTTACTAATTAAATTAAAAAAAAAAAAAAGATGTAGGACTTGATTCAGAGGCTTGGGGAGCCACCCTGATCTGAGCAAAATGGATGGGTGGTTCAGTGGATCTGTGTTTGGCAGCTGGGACAAAGTATGGAAACAGACACGCCATCACAGATAATGCAAATAATCCAGGCCAACCAAATGCACATTCAGGCAGGACCTGTGTACAAGAGAAAAAGTGGATGAATTTGAACAGCATTCAGAAATGTGGTATCTTCAGGAAGATAAGGTGGGTCTGAGCAGAGAAAGTCACCAACAACAAATGTTTCTTGGCGCCACCCTCCCCCATCCCCTATCCCAAACACTCACAGCATCTCCAGGCCAAAAAGGATTTCAGTACAGCCACCATCTGCTGCTTGGATCCCCTCTGAAACTGCCCTGCCAAGTGTGGAAATGCAAACATCCCCCCTCCTCCTCTCTGAAGAAAACAAGCTTACCAGGAAAGACAGAAGGATTGGCTTTGCTCCGACAAACGCGAGCCAAGTTAGCCAAAACCTGAAGCACATCCAAAAAACAGAAGCGGCCCCTGAGTTCCAGATGTAGGTGCTTTGAGACAGTTGAAGATAAAACCTCTTTTTGCTTCCCCCGCGATTGCCTCGTGTTGTTTCCCTTCTGTGTACCTTAGAGATCCGAGCCCCCAGGGCTGGGTTCACCAGGAGCTGTTTTCAGCCCAGAGTGGAGCACCTGGCTGAGGAAGTAGCATCTGAGGACAGACCCTGCTGAGTAGGATGCACTTGGGTTCTGATTTGATTTCCAAGCAGCCCAAGACCAGAGAGGAGGCAATCCAGGAAGATGTTGTATCTCGGGGCCACGGGGGTAAAGTCTGCCGTGAGTGGGACATTGGCTTTGCACAGGGAAACAAAGAAAGTGAACCAAAAGCTGCTCCTGGGCTTGAAGAACAGTGAACTGTAGGGAGATTAGACGTAAGTTCTGGAGCCAATTTCTATTTACTAATTTCCTAGAGCAGGAAATAGACAGTGAGCCTGAAACACACAGACGCATCTCTGTGGATCCTGTGCACACCTCCCCTCTCCTTATTTTCCCTCTTCCTTCCACACTCCCCCCTCCCCCCAAAAAAAATATTAGGCAGAGTTTGATTACTGACAATTATCATTCATTAGGCTGTGACCACGTGCAGATGGGCTTAAACAGTCAGGGACAGAGGGGAGCCAATTACATCTAATTCAGGAAAATGGGAAGGCAGGCACCCGAGCCAGTGCATGTATCATATGGCAGAACCGGCAAAGGAAACGGGAATCTGGGAAATGATCTCCCTGGGTAGGGATAGGATATCTATCTGCTAGAGTGTAAGAGAGGCTTTTCTGAAAAGTAAAGGAACAGGATATTTGAGTGAAGGACTAGGTGATCATCAGGAGTCCATGGGTATCAGGGATCAGGATTGGGGGACCTGGGTCTGTGCATTTGTGACATTATGGGCAAAACTTCATTGAATCAGTGGAGCTGGGAAGAGAGAGGGATGTGAAAAATGCAATGAAAGAACTGGTTTCTCAGTGTTGTCTTTCAGGTCTCAAAAGGACAAAGAGGAACTTGATAATTTTGTAGCCTTTGCTATTCTCTTCGTACAAGCGATGAAATTAGCATTGTACAGCACCAAATTCATTACTTTTGTGCTTAAGCAGACTAGCATTCACTGGCCAAAACACTGCAACACAGTGAGACTTGGAGGGATGTCACTGACTTTTGGGGGGTGCAGAGCCAAAATTTGGGAAAGGGTTTCATCACTCATTGTATTCCAATAGAGAGCACGCCCTCTACACTTCTGCAGACTCCGGCCATGCTTGGAACGGCCTGCCGCCCACCACCTTCTCCGGCATCGAGGCCCCTGGCGTCCGTGCTGAGACCGAGCGCGCCTCCCGGACGCCCGCACGGTTCCTTCGCGTTGTTCCCATGGGCCTCCCTGAGCCCACCCGCTGGGGTGCCCGGGGGGCACCGCTCGAGGGAAGCGGACAGTAGCCGGTGGTCTTGGAGGGACTGCGGGGCGGGTTGGGGACACCAGGGAGGGATGGAGGGGACTTCTTAACTGTGATCAACTCTATCGCTTGTCCTTCAGTTAGAAATCATTAATTCATCCTTTCTGAAATCAGATGCACAAGTGCCAATACAGGGAGTTGAATGTCCTTTCCTTTTTGCCTCTTGCCGAAAAAAAAGAAAAAAAGCTATGGTTTTACCAGATACTGTATGAGTCCACTGATTAAAATGAAAGAAAATTATTGGCATCACCAGGGCATTAATGATTTAATATGATAATTTACTACTTATATTTCAACTTTCTTCTCATGATTAAAATTCTATTCTTCCACAAAATGTGAAAACGTTGGACTTCCCCACCTGGGCTACTGCTGATTTTCCTGCAAACATTGAGGTCTGCCAATTGAGTGGGCTGAGCCTTCGATCTCTGGGGCCTTCCCCTATAAGGCTAGTTGCTGTAAGGGAGAGGCTAAGCCCACTTATAATTGTGCCTAGGAGTCCCCCCCAGGGAGCCTCTTTTTTGCTCAGATGTGGCACCCTCTCTCTCTAAGCCCACGTGGCAGGTGAACTCACTGCCCTCCCCACTATGTGGGACATGACACCCATGGGTGTGAATCCTCCTGGCAATGCAGGAAGTGGCTCCTGGAGATGAGCCTGGATCCAGCACTGTGGGATTGAGAGGATCTTCTTGACCAAAAGGGGGAAGAGAGATGAAACAAAATAAGGTTCCAGTGGCTCAGAGATTTCAAATAGTCAAGAGGTCACTCTGGAGGGTACATAGATATCACCTTTTAGTCTTTAGTGTGTTGGAATGGCTAGAGGGAAATACCTGAAGCTGTGAAACTGCAACCCAGTGACCTTGATTCTTGAAGAGGATTGTATAACCACGTAGCTTACACGGTGCGACTGTGTGACTATGAAAACCTCATGGCTCGCACTCCCTTTATCCAGTGTAAGGACAGATGAGTGGGAAAATGGGGACAAAAATTAGATGAAGAATAGAGTGGGATGGAGGGGTTCCTTTTTGCTTTTATTTTTATTTTGGAGTAAGGAAAAGCTTCAAAAATTGATTCTGGTGATGAATGCACAACCATATGATGGTGCTGTGAATAATTGACTGTGCATTGTGGATGACTGTAGGGTGTGTGTATATATCTCAATAAAACTGTATTTAAGAAAGCAAAAGAACAGTGTGGGGAGGAGAGGAATGGGATGTTTTAGATGTTCTTTTTTATTTTAATTTTAATTTTATTTTTTTGAATAATGAAAATGTTCAGATTGATTGTGGTGATGAATGCACAACTATATGACAATACTATGAACAACTGATTGTACACTTTGAATGATTGTTATGTGAATATACCTCAATAAAATTGCATTAAAAAATTTCATTCTCCCACAGCAGTTGTCATTTTATTCAGTTTGGTGTCACAGATCCCTCTGAGTAGCCAGTGAAAGTTAGGAACTCTTTCCCAAGAAATGCACAAGTAGATATAATTTTGCACATAATTTCAGAAGGTTCCTAGACTCCCTTGGAGAACCTTGGGGCCTTAACTTAGCAATTCTCTTCTCTTGCCTCCTACATCCATTGGATTGGGATTCTGAGTTGTTCATGGCATCCCCGCATTGAGCACTGGGCTTGAAAACCATGTAGCTGCTCAGTAAATGTTATTGTTTAATGATTTGATTTAGGGAAGCATGGTGGAATGAGAGAAATGATATTTAGAAATAGGGAAAAAGCATCTTAATGCTGTGCAAGAAAAAAATTATTGGCATATCAGCTGTTTCTATTTTGGGGGGGATTTGTATCACTTGGAAAGTTCACCCTGTGAAAGAACACCTATTAGAATGGCTAATATCCAATTAATAACACCTACAGCATGCAACAGGAACTCTCACTCATTGCTGGTGGGGATGCAAAATGGTACAAAAACCATTTGGTGGTTTCTTACAAAGTTAAACGTAGGCTTAGCATATGATTCAGCAATCACTGCTAGGCGTTTACCCAAATGAGTTGAAAACTTATGTCCACATAAAAACCTGCACATGAATGTTTGTGGCAGCTTTACTCAAATAGGATTTTCATAAATTGGAAGCCACCAAGGTGCCTTTGCATAGATGAATGGATAAACAAACTGTGGTCCATCACTACAATGGAATATAATTCAGCGATAACAAGAAACGAGCCATCAAGCCAGGAACAGGCAGGGGGGAACCTTAAATGCATATTGGGAAGTGAAAGAAGCCAGTCCGAAAAGGCTCCATACTGGATGATTCCCATTATGTGACATTCTTAAAAAGGCAAATCTATTGACAGTGAAGGGATCAGTGGTTGATGGGGATTCATGGGGAGGAGAGAGGGATAAACGCATGGAAAACAGGGCATTTTGAGGGCATTGAAACTCTTCCCTATGATACTGTGTTAGAGACATGATACGTGTCTGTCAAAACCCACAGGGCTCTATAGCCAGAAGAGAGAACCCTATTGTAAACTACGGGCTTTAATTACTAATATTGTATCAAAATGTCAATACAATTGTGACAAATGCAATTGACTAATGCAAGATGTTAATAATGGGGGCAGGGGACTTTCTGCTCAATTTTTCTGTAAGCCTAAAATTGTTCTATAGTCTATTTTTTAAAAGTTAATTAGAAGAAACCCTGTAATATCAGAGACTGATTAATCTGGTTTAATCCATTAAATTAAAAAAAAAGCAAACAAACAAAAAGCAGCCTGTCTTACAGAGACAGGGATCTGAAAATTTTGCCCTTGGAAGAGTTAAATTAATTTGGAAAGATGTAGTTATAAGGATAAACCTAGATTGGGGCCTAGGGGACATCAGAGAGGACCCCCAAAAGATCAAGACATGGCTAAAATTTGCCTTAGCATTCCTGCATCTTTACAGAATCAGTCCACCAGGAAAATGCTGTGAGGGGGTAGAGAACCAGTAGCTCCAGGCCCAGACCCTACCTTGGGATATAGTGCAGGGGTCAGTCTGCCAAGCCCCCCATCTCGCCTCCCCATGTCTTCTGGCTCCCTTGCTCTGGTCCTCTTGACCCTGGAGACAGCATTTGACAATGCCAACCACTCCTACCTTCTTAAAATTCTCTTCATCCCCAAATTCCAGAATGACACTGTCCTAGCATTCCGACTGCTTGCCTGGCAATGGGGAGGTGCTGGGTTAGCCAAAATAACCCAAGGGCTCTCCAAGGAGCTCATGGCTTGGTGGGGACACAGCGCAGAGAGAAAGCACGTATATGGAATAATAACTGCAAACAGCAGGATAGCCTCCATAGGCTACAAGATACACAGGGGCACAAGAAAACGATGGTGTATTAGTTTCCCGCTGCTGCCATAACAAATGACCACAAAGTCAGTGGTTTAAAACAACACACACTTATTTTCTGACAGTTCTGGAGGTCAGGAGTCCTACCTGGGTTGGCAAGCCTGGGCTCCTTCTGGAAGCTCTAGAAAGATCCCATTTCTTTGCCTTTTCCAGCTTCTAGAAGCCACCTCCACCTTTCTTGGCTTGGGACCCTGCATCACTCTGGCCTCTGCTTCCATCGCCACATCTCCTTCTCTCCCTCTCCTGCTCCTCTTTTCTCTTTATGAGGCCCCTCATACCTACCTGGCTGATCCAGGATAATCTGCCCATCTCAAGATCCATAATACAATCGCATTGGCAAGGGCCGTTTGTCATGTCAGGTGACACCTTCACAGGTTCTAGGGATGGGGGTGTGGATTTCTTTGGGGGATCGGTGTTCCTCCCCCTGAAGGGGACTCTTCAGAGAGAAGACTCGTGGGGCTGAATCTTATGGGTTTAGTTACCATTCACCAGAAAGGAGGCAGAGGGACATGGGAGCACAAGCAAAGAAGCGGCACCTGCCAAGATGCTAGCGAGAAAGAGAAGCGTGAGCCTGGAGATACATCAGTGGCTCAGTTCGGCTGTATAGCTGCAGAATGGGAAGAGGGCAACTTCCGGAGATTAAAGCGGACAAGAGGAAGCCAGATCGTGAAGGTGTGTTTTTTTGGAAACCATATGAAGGAGTCTGATGTTTATCCTACAGCCCTTAGGTACTTCGCCAATGCTTTTACTTTGGCTTGTGCCATTATTACTTTAACATTCTTTTTAGATTGACTCGCTTCTGGTCCTAAACAAAAGTCAGGGAAATTGTGGGTTTTATTTATGAGTTATATTTTTCCAATGTGCATGCAAATGAATACAAACTATAAAAATATCCTGCCCTTCGCATACCACCTAAAATCATCCTTGAGCATCTGCGAATGGGCATCACCCTTTGAGAAAGGGAGCCACAGGCAATGGAAGCTTCTAAAGGTTGCAAGCAGGAAAAGAACAAAATCAGATTTGCATTTTAAAAATATCATTCAGGCAGCGTTAGTCACTTTGGGCCAACTGAAATAAGTGAAACTCACAGCCAAAGCATCATAAATTAGGAGACAACCACAAGTGTTGAGTTGAGAGATAAGGAAATGAAAAAGGACTGTAACCATGGCCGTGGAGGCGAGGGCTGGAACGTGAAAACTCTCAAGGAGGTAGAACTGGCTAATCTTGGTGAGAGACCAGAAGGAAAGGCAGGGGCTGGATGGCCCACTGGGTTTCCAGCAGATGCCACGGGGGAGATAACTGTCCATTAGCCACAAGTGTCACTAGACAGAGAGTGGAATGAGAGGGGGGCAGGACTGGGGGGAAAGTGACCATTTTAGTCTGGAACATGTTGAATTTGAAGTGTTCACAGAACATGCATGTGGAAGGCCAGTAAGTGCTTGTCTGTCTGTGTTTAGGGATTTGGGAGTCTTTAAGCTCAGTGCCCTCCAATAGTGCGAGCCACCTATAGAATTTTTAATGTTCCAAACAGCCCCTCATGGGGAGAAAGAAAGATTTTAAGGGGGTGCTGCCGCTGTGACCAATTATCCCAACCTTAGAGGCATAAAACAATGCCAGTTTATCTGACTGTTCCATAGCAGAGTCTGACTTGGACCTCACTGGGCTCCCATCCAGGTATTGGTGGGTTGCATTTCTTTCTGGAGGCTGAAAGGGAGAAAATTCCACGCCTCTTTCACTTTCTAGAGGCCACCTGCTTTTCTCCACTTGTGGCTCCTTTCTACATCTTCAAAGCCAGTAACATCAGGCCAAGTCCTTCTCATGCTGACACCTGTATGGTTCTAGATTTTGATTCCCTCTTCTGTTTTAACACTTTATTTTTTATGCAATTTTATTGAGATATAATCACATAGCATAAATCATTCAAAGTGTACAATCAGTTGTTCACAGTATTGTCATATAGTTGTACCTTCATCACCACAATCAAACTTAACATTTTATTTTAATTAAGAAATTTTCATTGTTATAAAATACATGTAACATAAAATTTTCCGTTTTAATCCTTTTAAGTGTACAATTCAGTGACATTATTTATGTCCACAATGTTATGCAACCATCACCACTATTTATTCCCAGAACTTTTTCATCACTCCAAACAGCAACTCTGTACCCATTAAGCAATAACTCTCCATTGCCCTTCCCCCCAGACCTAGTAAACTCTAATCTACTTTCTCTCTCTGCGAATTTGCCTATTCTATACATTTCACATAAGTGGAATGTGCCGGTTTGAACATATTATGTCCCCCAAAATGCCATTATCTCTGATGTAATCTTGTGTGGGCAGATGTATCAGTGTTGATTAGATTGTAATTCTTTCAGTGTTTCTGTGGAGATGTGCCCCACCCAGCTGTGGGTGATGACTCAGATTGGATAATTTCCATGGCGGTGTTACCCCACCCATTCATGGTGGGTCTAAATTAAATCACTGGAGCCATATATATGAGCTGACAAAAAGAAGGAACTCAGTGCAGCTGAGAGTGACATTTTGAAGGGAAGCTACAGCCAAGAGGGACACTTTGAAGAATGCACAGAAGCTGAGAGAGTAGCTGTGGATGAGAGACAGTTTGAAGACGGCATTGAAAGCAGACTCTTGCTCCAGAGAAGCTAAGAGAGGACAAACACCCTAAGAGCAACTAAGAGTGACATTTTTGAAGAACTGCAGCCTAGAGAGGAATGTCCTGGAAGAAAGCCGTTCTGAAACCAGAACTCTGGAGCAGACACCAGCCTGGTGCCTTCCCAGAGGTTTTTTGGATGCCATTGGCCATCCTCCAGTGAAGGTATCTGATTGTTGATGTGTTACCTTGGACACCTGATGGCCTTAAGACTTTAACTGTGTAACCAAAAAAACCCCTTTATAAAAGCCAATCAATTTCTGGTGTTTTGAGAAAAGGCAGCATTGGCAAACTAAAACATGGAATCATACAATTATTTGTCTTCTGCATCTGGCTTCTCTCACTTAGCATAATATTTTCTAGGGTCATCCATGCTGAAGCATGTAGCAAAACTCCATTCCTTTTTATGGCTGAATAATATTCCATTGTTCTGATATACCACAATTTGATCATCCCTTCATTTGCTGATGGACCTTTGGTTTTTCCCCATCTTTTTTGGCTATTGTGAATGCTATGAGCATTGACATACAGGTATCTGTTTGAGTTCCTGTTTTCAATCAGTTTGGATGTATACTCAGGAGTGGCATTGCTTAGTCATATGATAATCCTATGTTTGGAAGTACCACAAAACTTTATACAGCAGCTGCACCAAGCAATGCACAGCATTTCCAATTTATCCACATTTGCCAACACTTATTTTCCTTTATTTTATTAATATTAGATAACAGTCATTCCAGTGGGTATGAAATGGTATCTCATTGTGGATTTGATTTGCATTTCCCTAATGACTAATGATGTTGAGCATCTTTTCATGTGCTTATTGGCCATTTGTATGTCTTCTTTGGAGAAATGTCTATTCAAGTCCTTTGCTGATTTTTACATTGTGTTGTTCACCTTTTTGTTATTGAGTTATAGGAGCTCTTTACATATTCTGGATATTAAATTCTCATCAGATAAATAATTTGCAACTATTTTCTCCCAACCTATGGGCTGACTTTTCACTTTCTTGACAATGTCCTTTGATGCACAAAAGTTTTTAAAAATTTGTACTGGGGTAACATATATATAAGACAAAATTTCCCATTTTAACCATTTTAAGGGTACACTACAGTGATACTAATTACACTCACGATGTCATGCTGCCATAACCACCATCCCTTAACAAGGCTTTTTCATGATCTCAAACAGAAATTCTGTACCTATAAAATTTTTAAATTTTGATTAAATCAGATTTATCTATTTTATCTTCTGTTGCTCGTTTGGGTCATACCCAAGAATCCACTGCCAAATCCAAGGTCATAAAGATTTTTCCCTATATTTGCTTCTAACAGTTTTATGGTTTTAGCACTTAAAATTTAGCTCTTTGATCCATTTTGACCTATTTTTTGTATTTGGTGTGAAGTAGGGGTCCAGTTTAATTCTTTTGCATGTGGCTATCCAATTTTCCCGGTACCATTTGTCGAAGTGACTATTCTTTCCCCATTGAATGGATTTGACATCCTTGTCAAAAATCAATCAACCATAGATTTGCAGGTTTATTTCAGAACTCTGAATTCTAACCAAATGGTTTAAATGTCTATCCTTATGCCTGTACCACAGTGTTTTGTTTACTGTAGCTTCATAATACATTTTGAAACTGGGAAGGATGAGCACTCCAACTTTGTTTATCCTTTTCAAGATAATTTTGGCTATTCAGGGTCCCTTAAAATTCCATATGAATTTGATCAGGTTTTCCATTTCTGCAAAAGAAAAAAACAAAAACAAAAACAAAAAAACAGATTCTGATTGGAATTGCATTAAATCCAAAAATTGCTTTGGGTAATATTGACACCTTAATGATATTAAGTCTTCCAATCCATAAACATGGAATGTCATTCCACTGACTTAGGTCTTCTTTAATTTTTTTTCAGCAATGTTTTGTAGTTTTCAGGGTACAGGACTTTTTCATGGTTAAATTTATTCCTAGGTATTTTATTCTTTTAGGTGATATTGTAAATGGAATTTTCTTAATTTCCTTTTTGGATTGTTCATTGCTGGTGTATAGAAACAACTGATTTTTGTGTGTACCCCAAAAATCTGCTGAATTCATTTATTGACTCTAGTAGCTTTCTTGGGGATTTTATGTTTTCTAGATATGGGATCATGTCATCTGGGAATACAGATAGTTCTACTTCTCCTTTCCAATTTAGATGACTTTTATTTCTTTTTCTTTCCTAATTATTCTGGCTAGAACTTCTAATGCAGTGTTAAACAGCAGTAGTGAAAACAGACATCGTCTTTTCCCAATTTTAGGGGGAAAGCTCCTAGTCTTTCACCACTGAGTATAACATCAGCTGTGGATTTTACATAGCAACCCTTAGTCATGTTGAGTAAGTTCCCTCCTATTGCTAGTTTTGTGAGAGTTTTTATCATGGAATGGTGCTGAATTTTGTCAAATGTCCTTTTTTTTTTGCATCAATTGAGATGCTCATGTGGTTGTTTGCCTTCATTCTATCGAAGTGTATTACACTGACTGATTTTCTTATGAACCATCCTTGCCTTCCTGGGATAAATCCCACTTGGTTATGGTGTATAATTCTTTTAATATGCTGTTGGATTCAGTTTGTTAGCAACTTGCCAGGGATATCTGCATATATATTCATAAAAGATAGTATGTAATTTTTGTCTCCTGATGTGTTTATCTGGCTTTGGCATCAGGGTAACGCTGACCTCATAGAATAAGTTAGTAATATTCTCTCCTCTTCTATATTTTGGAAGAGTTTGAGAAGGATTGGGATTAATTCATTTTTGAATGTTGAGTAGAATTCACCAGTGAAAATTATCCTAGACTTTGCTAGATTTTTAAATCACTGATTCAATCTCTTTACTTCTTGAGATTTTATATTTCTTCCTCAGTCACTTTAGGTAAGTTGTGTGCTACTAAGATTACTATCTAATGTGTTGGCATATAATTGTTCATAATATTCTCTTATAATCCTTTCTATTTTTGGAAGGACAGTAGTGATGTCCCCAATTTCATATCTTAGTTATTTGCATCTTCTCCTTTCCTTTCACTGTGTACTAAAGGTTTGTCAATTTTCTTGATCTTTTCAAAGAATCTACTTTTGGTTGTCTGTGAGTATACATGCAGCTTTCTAAATTCACCCATATATACAAGTGTTTTTGATTGCCCTAATTTCCCACAGAAATTCTCTTCTTGTCATCCCTCCCCACCCCTTCCCCAGGCCTTAGGTAGTATAACGTAAGGCTCATTGTAATCTTTTGTCCCGAGGGGCTGTGGGCTGATTGTTTGCCTTATACTGTTTTCAAGCAGTGCCTACAACTATTTCGACCTGAGTTCCAAGACAGGCTTCCTGTAGCCTTCCTGTAGCCACCAGATGGGTTAGCACAGACATACACAGTGATTTGTGAATGAGGTCTGCTTCTGTTCCATCTGGAACCAAGGACCAGGGCCTACAGTGAGGACATGGGCTGTCATTTTCTTCAAGTCTGCTCGAGCTAGGAAGCTGGTGTGGCAAGGGCAAGTGAAAATGCCACAAGGCTTTCCTACCACTTTTCCATGATTCAGCACTCAATGGGTTACTGTAAACCTTTGATTGCTGTCCAGAGTTTTGACAAAGTTGGTCTTGATAATTTCTGCTTGTTCTTCACTTACCTGTTGGGGGACAAGAGTTTGGAGTTGCCTACTCCACCACTCTGCTGACATTCTCCCTCTTCCATTTTTAATGACATTGGGCCCACCGAGATAATCCAAAATAATCTCCCACTTTAGGCTCAATCAATTCATAACCTTAATTCCTCTTTGCCATGTGACCTAACGTCTTCACAGGTTCTAGGAATTAGGATGTGGACATCTTTGGGGGCCATTATTCTGCCTGCCACAGGGGGTGCCCCATACTGTTTCTGAGGAAGAGCCTGATGGGGCTGAGCCTCAGTTGCTCACGGTGGTAATTTTCTCACTAAAACATTCCTCTTTGGCTTTCTCCCTTCGGTATCTGATGATTTGTGCTTCCTGGCTTCTCCCAAATAAACTACTTGATCCCAAGTCCTTGTCTTGAGATCTGCTTTGGGGGAACACAACCTAAGACATGCTCCTTAATCAGTCTGAGCCCTAGCTTCCTCCACCATGAAATGAAAATACATAATAGTATCTACATCATGGGTTTGCTGCGAGAATTCAAAGAGATGATGCGTGTAACCACTTAGTTCATTGGTGTACATGGAAAGGACGTGTTGGCTACTACTGGAGGAGCAGAGGCTGGAGAACAGGCAGAGGACCAACTTTGGAGAGGAGAAGGCAAGCCTTCTTCTGAGACATTGACTCTGATGGTGGGGGAGTCAGGTGGGGATAGGGAGGGAAAGTTAGAGCATTTCCTCTGAGGTCATCCATTTTCTCCTCAATGTGACTCTGCAATCAAGGGCAATAAAATGTGGCACAACCCTTAATAATAATGAAAACCAGGAATAACACACTTAAGGATTTTTGAGCCGTGGCAAAAGCCCAGCTGGCACTGGAGATCATACATCCATAAGGGTATCAATTTCCACATCCTGAGTTTTCTCCAGACCAGTGAAAGGGCAGGGAAGATGAACAGTAGAAGGAAATGAAGGCTGGACATTCGAGGGAGGATCTGGTCACAGAAGGTTGGTAAGAGATGAGCCTGCTGAGGAAACTGTGGGGTCCAGGCTGGAGGGAAAAGGGGGCCACTTTGAGAAACTAGTGGTCCCAATGAGGGTGAAGTGCAGGTGTCAGGGTATAAAGAAATAAGAGGACTACAGCATAGGAAATAGGATATTGGCATTTACGATTTCCAGGGATGTGGGAATCCTGCACACGGCATTCACCAAGGGCCTGGAAGATTGCACACAGCAGCTTACGTGACCTAGGTCAGTTAAGGTTTGACCTATTCTCCTTGTAATATCAGGTGCTAACTGTAATCTGTACCCAAAACTACCTCCTCTTTGAGACTCCCTGAGATACTGTTATCTCTATAATCCTCCCCTCCTCCTGTTGATTACAATCAACCCCTCCCTATGTTGCATGACCCTCCCCCCTTATGCTCTCATACCCATTGGAATGTTGAGTCCTTATAACCAGCTTATTCAGCCCCCCAAAGTGTGGACTATTTGCATGTTGTGCTCCAAACACACCGCCATTCAGAGCAGCTCTGAATCCATTCAGAGAAGCTCCTGATCTCAGGGTAATGTGTCTCGACTTCCCCACCCTGTAGGTAAGCCCCATAATAAAATCTCATGTCTCAGAACATGCCCGGTGCTTTCTTTAGTCCTTTGGCTACAAAAGCCTTCTTGGGCCGTGACAAGGGATGCAGTGATGAGTGGGGGTGGCTAAAGTGGAGTGAAGGCAAGTCATTAGATTTGAGGTATCTATCGTCTAACAGATCTTACTCATGATCATGGAAATCCCTTGGGATAATGACAAGTCAGGGCTCACTTTGAACATGCATGAATCAAAAAATCAACCCCAGGGGCAGATGGTGGTAAAGCTGGATAGCATGTGCCCTGAATGAGAAAGGGAGGGAAATAGTAAAGCAATGTCATTGGAGCTGCCTTAGAGCTAGCAGAATGTGGGATGTAGGAGGAGCAGCCTCTGGGCTTTCTGGGTTTCTGATAAAGCAAGATTCTTCAGGGCATTGGCCCCCAAAAGAAACAGCATAAACCTAGGAGCCTGTTAAAAACCTAAGATTCTTGGCACCTCCCCCTCACCCCACAGACCTCAGATCTGCTAAATGTAATCTTTGGAATGGGGTTGGTGAATTCATATTTTTAACAAACCTCCACCAGGTTATGGAACTCAGGGGAACCATCTTTCAGATGGAGCAGGTGAAACCTAAAAACTCAGGGCAGATGGATTCCAATGGAATGGGGTCCTGGTGAGCCCACTGAGGATGACTCAAAGAAGTTTGGTGGGAAGAAGGCTGACAGAGAAGTATACATCAGAAACACTTGCCTTTAGCGCAAAGGAAGGGCGGGACAAGAGCTGGTGGGATTATGTGAAGGTTCTAGCTTGGCTCCTGATGAATCAAGACCTCTGCGGCTCAGTCAAGAGTTTATGGCCCCTGCTCAGGAGAATTTAACTCAAGTTATTTGGAGCTCCAATGGTTGGGAGAGGAATTAGCTGCCTCCAAGGATGCTTGCCTCCTAGAGACTCAGCAGAGATTGGTTTTCCTCTCCCCTAGTCATTCAATTTCGAAATTCTGAAGAGCTCTGTCCAAAATCTCCTTTGCTTTTTTTCCTTTCTCCGGGTTAATCTCACCTTTTACCAAGGCTACAAAACACCATTTACATGCTGATGGCTACATTTACATCTCAAACTCAGCCCAAGCTCCAGGCCAGTTTTTTTTCTGTGTTTTTTTTTTTAATATTCATTTTACTGAGATATATTCACATACCACGCAGTCATACAAAACAAGTCATACATTCGATTGTTCGCAGTATCATTACATAGTTGCACATTCATCACCAAAATCAATCCCCGACACCCTCATTACCACACACACAAAAATAACCAGAATAATTAAAGTGAAAAAGAGCAACTAAAGTAAAAAAGAACACTGGGCGCCCTTGTCTGTTTGTTTGTTTGTTTCCTTTCCCCACCTTTCCACTCATCCATCCACAAACTAGACAAAGGGGAGTGTGATCCCCATGGCCCCCCCCAATCCCACTGTCTCCCCTCATAAGCCACATTTTTATACAATTGTCTTCAAGATTCACGGGTTCTGGATTGTAGTCTGATAGATTCAGGTATCCGCCACCAGCTACCCCAATTCATTAGAACCTAAAAAGGGTTGTCTATATTGTGCATAAGAGTGCCCACCAGAGTGACCTCTCAGCTCCTTTTCGAATCTCTCTGCCACTGAAGCTTATTTCATTTCCTTTCACATCCCCTTTTTGGTCAAGAAGATGTTCTCCATCCCATGATGCCAGGTCTACATTCCTCCCCGGGAGTCATATTCCACATTGCCAGGGAGATTCACTCCCCTGGGTGTCTGATCCCACGTAGAGGGGAAGGCAGTGATTTCACCTTTCAAGTTGGCTTAGCTAGAGAGAGAGGATCCAGGCCAGTTTTACCAATTGCCTTCCACGGGTAACCTCCTGCAATTAACATTTCCAAAACTGAATTCATCCCCTAAACCAGCTTCCCTTCCTGAGTAGCATCATCAGCCACCCGGTTCTCCAAAACTAGAAATTTGAAGGTCACCTGAAGGTCCTCTCCTTCACCCCTCCAATCACACACTAAATCATATCCAAACCAAATCCCTCCACATTTTTCCACCCCCACTGCTTCAGTACAAGGACCCTCATCATCTCCAGTGAAATGCAATAACCTCCTAACTAGAAAACTGGCCCCATTTTCTCCTCTAGGAGGGAGTACCCTCCCAACATTGACACTGGAGCTAAACTTCTAGAAAAAACAAATCTGACAAACCATGCAGACCATGGAATAAATACCAAATTCCTCAGTAGGCATCCAACCTTCAAACAGTGACCTACTTCTGTTGCATTACTTTCCCTGCAAACCACCACCAATCTTTTTTCCTAGTCATGCACTTTTTTTGCTTAAATGGAAAAATGGCCCAAATGCAAGATCAAGTTTTAAAGGCGAGGAGCCAGAGTATCAATATGTTCCTTCTTTGGTATCCTAATTCTGGGGGTCTGGAAGTGGGGATTGTGTGTGTGTGTGTGTGTCTTCCCAGGTGATCTGGAGGCAAATTCAGGTTTTTCAAACACTGGGTCATGCACAACCACGCCATTCTTAACGAAAGTCTAAGGGATCACATTGAAAAACCAGGCTACAGTTCTTTCCAAACTTAGGGGAATGGTAAAAGCGCAAAGAGCAACCTGCAGGGGCTTCGTCGCACCCAGTCTTCCAGCTTGCATAATAAATAAAAACACTGTGGAACTGCCAGCAAGAAATTTTAAAACTGAAAGGGCATCTGCATAGCCTGCAAACCTGACGCAACAATAAAGTACAATTCGCTTACCAAACACATTTCCGATCAAAAATAATATTCCGGCAATGCTAAACCCCTTTAGAAACGTTTAGTTAGCCTTCATCCACACGCCTCCGTTTTACGGGAAGCCCTAGAAGATGCAGCAATAAAGCATTTCGCTTTCGTGTAATCAGCTCCTCATTAGAAAGCTGAAAACGTGAATTAAGTTACCGCCCAAGTGGAAGTTCTCTCACTGACGTTCATTCAAACCCGTACAGTGTTAGGCTATCATGTTGACGTGGACACATGAGGAACAACGTAGTCCAGGAACCTTAATCTTTGACTTGCTACACAGCACAAGAAACGCTCGAGAAACCTTGCAGGGCGTGTGCCTATTTCTCCAGGGCTCAAGTTAACCCCTGAGCCGGGCTGTATAATAAGAGGGAGACATGATCCAAGCCCTTATTCATCCACGGCGCCTTCTCAAATTGTCTCCTTATTCCCCGTCACCTCCTACAAAGGGACGGAGGCGCTCCAGGAGCAGGCACCGCGCGGGGACCGCGACCGCCCAAGCAAGGAGGCGGCCCGCGCGAAAAGGCGCTTCCCGGCGCTCCCGGCGCTGCCGGTGCAGCTCACAACTTTTGAAATCCATCCCTTCGCATCCTGCAACGGATGCGGCCGCGGCTCGCGTTTGCAACCCCCGCCCTCCCCCGAGACCAATCACCGCGGCGCTCGGCCCCGCGCGGCGCCCCCGCCCTCCCGGCCGCGCAGCCTCCGCGCGCCGCGGCCCTTAAAGGGAGGGTGCGGCCTTAAGGCTCCTCCAGAGCCGGCACGCGGAGCGGGCGGCCCGGACCCGCAGGGCGCCGAGGCCCAGGCCGGGGCTCCCTGGGTCCGTGTCCTCCCGCCTCCCCGCGCTGCGCCCGCGCGGTCCGTCCCCCCCATCCGTCCGTCCCCCGGCTCGCCCGGCGGCGGCGGCGCTTTGGTTCCGGCGGTGCCCGGGCGCCCGACCCGGTGCATTGTGGGAGCGCCGTCTCCCGAGGAGGAGGAGGAGGAGGAGGCGGAAGGCGAGCCGGTAAGCGCGGGCGGGGGGGCAGGCTTAAAGGGAACGTTCGTCCGCCGCCCACCGCGGGCCCGCCCGCCCCCGGCCGCCCGCCCCGCCGCCGCGGTGCACCGGGCGAGTCCCGGCCGCGCGGGGAGCGCAGCGCGGGGCTTGGCGGGGCCGCTTTAAAAAAGAAGCGCCGCCCGCGCGCCCGCCCTCCCGCGCGCGTCGGGGCTGGCGGGGTGCAGGGAGGCGGCGGCGTATGGGTTAATTTTTTCACCCGCCGACATTTTTGTGCGGCGGTCCGCGCGCGCCAGGGGACCCGGCCCGGTCCCGAGCGCCCCCTCCTCAGCGCGTGCCCGGGGCCTCCCTGCACCGCCCCCCCCTTCGGCGGACATTGGGCCCCTCCCCCTCCACTCTCCCGGTTGCCGCGGGCTGGGGTCCCGCCGCGCCCCGCTGTGAAACGGCCCTTGTCCCGACTCTGGGGCGCCCCCTTCCCTGTGGGCCCACTCCCCAGTTGGGGCGGCCCGGATTCGGGTTGTGGAGCGCCCCTCACGGTGGAGCGGTCGCGGTCCCGGCGGTGGAGCGCCCCTCTTACCGCATTTGAGCACCTACCATCCCCAGGAGCGCCCCTCTTCCCGGGTTGGAGCATCCCCCCGTTCCTAGGAGCGCCCCTTCCTCCTGGGTTGGAACACACCGCATCCCCAGGAGCGCCCCCATCTCCTGGATTGGGGCAACTCCCCCATCCCCAGGAGCGCCCCCTTTTCCTGAGTTGGAGCACACCCATCCCCAGGAGCGCCCCTCCTCTTGGGTTGGGGCACTCCCCATCCCCAGGAGTGCCCCCTTTTCCCGAGTAGGGGCACCTCTGTCCCCAGGAGCGCCCCCTCCTCCCGGGTTGTAGCGGCCGGGATCCCGGCCGTAACCCTCGGCCTTGCTCACAAAGAGTGCGGCCCGGCCCGATGGCCCCTCCCGGCGGCGCTTGAGTGAGATTTAAGGTGTCCCGCGGCCGTCCCCTGCCGCGCTTCATGGAGGGTGCCCGGCCTGCGCCCGCGTCGCGGCGCCCACCCCGGCGCTTATGTCCCGGGCCCAGGGGCACGGGTAGGTGGGCCCTGGAGCGCGAGCGGCGGCCCCCCTCCCCACCTGCGGACCCCTTCTCCGGGCCGCGCGCCTTGTGCTGCTCCACGAGTTTAATGCAATTTAAACGTGGCCGGGGAGGGAAGGGTTAAACGTTATTTTAAATATTCATGTTATTGTTTTAAAGTTGTAAACATGTGGCTTCTAGGTTGAAGTCAGTTGCCTCTTATGGAGCAAATGTACGCACCCTCCCTCCGTTAATTACTCACATTTCCAAGCACCCCTTTCCCTAGCCCTTCCAAAAATGTAAGAATTTATTTTTTAAAAATTTCGGTAGGGACTGAGTCTCTGATTTGTGTTCTCGTTCCATTTGGGGCTTTAAAACTCTTGAGTGCCTTCTTGACAAGAAATCTTAAACTTTTTTCCCCCTTAAAAATATTGGAAAATGTAAATTACTTTTTGAAAAAAGTTGGTTACCTTTACCCTAAATTCCCCCTGCCCACCTTTTTTTTTCTTTTCTTTCTTTCTTTCTTTTTTTCTTTTGGATAGGAATTGGAGGTAGGAAAATAACTGGATGCCTCTTGAGTTGGAATTTTTCCCTGGTGGCAAGGCATTTTGTGAGGAAAGGATTTGGTTGTTTTTGTTCCAAACCCTTCCAAGTCAAAAGTGCTATTCAGACTGTTTTTCTTCACTCTAAAATGGCTTCAAAATTCCCACCTCTGTAATTGGCTTTGCTTGCCTGCTGCCCTCTTTTCGGACAGGTTGGTTTCTTGCACTTAAGTTGGAAGGTTTATTCCTGTACAGCTGTCGGTTTCAGACTGAAATCATTGCTCATCCCAAATGTGTTTTTGTAACAGCTTGGATTGCTGCCCAAACTCGGGCATTGTGAGATTTATTTTAGATGAGTGGAGTGCTTCCCAGGGAATCGAAAACTCTATAAATGGGAATTATGTTCTTAATCATAAATTTTATAGGGGAAACTGACCCTAAAACTTGGGGTGTCTGTAATTCTATGCCCGATAAAAGAATCAATCTGGAGGTTTGTAAACCCTGGGAGCACATGTGAGTTTTTGCTTTAGCCCCAAGGCTTCCAACTTAGAAAGGCTTGTTCCAGAAACTTCACGCAGTTACCAAGTAACTAAATCACTAAATGCTAGTCATTTAGTGTGGTTTAACTTACTGTTTTAGTTCTGCAGTGAAATGGTAATGAGCGGTAGCAGAGTTTGTCAGTGATGTGTGTGTACCAGTTTGTTGGGCAAAAGGTTTGCTTTCTAGGAAACAGCACTGCATTAAAGCATCAGAGGAATTTTCCCAGTGCTCTTGTGAAGAAAACGAACTGTTCGGCGTGAAACAGCCGTTTTATTTTTCATGTTATATTCTTTTGTGAGATCTGTTAGTTTTGGGTCATGTTGTATACTTCTGGCTCAGAATAAAAAACAGTTTCTAAAATTAGATTTAGCTTCTAATGGATTTTATCAAATGCATTTGCATTCTTTTTCTTGCAAGGTTTCTATTAAGGGTTTTATTTTTCTATCTGAGATAGCAGAAGACGTCAAAGGGTTTTCCAGTCACTTTAGCTAGGAACTCTAATTTAGCAACTATACTGCGTCCAAGTTGATAGATCAAGTGTCTAGAAGTGCTTTTCTCCTAATGCTGCGTGCTGAAAAAACCTTTGGGACTTAATTGTGCGAGATGGCACTGTGTCAAGTAAGCCTGACGGCCCCTAGTTCTTTCTATGAAACCACAGTTATAATACTCCAGACTTCAGATCTTTTTCCTTAGAGGATGTCTGTGATGGTGTAGCCACTTTTTAAAATGATTTATTCTGGCTCTGCTTCCCTAAAGGACAATGTATCATGACCCCAAATCACTGCTTCCCTGTGATTTCAGCCCTTACTGGTTTTTTCACTCCCATGTATAGGCTTGATTCTTGGCAGGTACCCATCAGAATTGTTAGATTGACGTCTTTCTGTTTTGGTGATGCCTAGGTGGATCTGTAAAGAAACCAGCAGACTAGGAGAGGGAGGGGAAGGCGCTAACCTAACCGTGCAGTGTGTGCACCCGAGAACCATGTCGGTACGGGAATCCTTTAACCCTGAGAGTCACGAATTGGACAAGAGCTTCCGGCTGACCAGGTTCACTGAGTTGAAGGGCACGGGCTGCAAAGTGCCCCAAGATGTCCTACAGAAGTTGCTGGAGTCCTTGCAAGAGAACCACTTCCAAGAAGACGAGCAGTTCCTGGGAGCAGTGATGCCAAGGCTTGGTATGTAAGCTTCAGCAGCTTGACAGCTTCTTCTGCAGGGAGAGCATGTTGGCCTGCAATCCAGCTAAGGAGCCAGTGACTAGACCTGTGTTTTGTTGGTGTTTTTAATTTTTTTTTAAGTTTCTGTGAGAAGGAGTCAAACAGCAAAGCAATGGTAACTGTGTTAAGTCGTTGTGACTTCTTTGGAGGAAGTACCGGAAAAATATCCAGAAATGCACTCTAACAGTTTTTAAACTATTAAGCGTGCCATTGGGACAAATATATTACAGGAAAAACATACTCTTATTAAATTGAATTTTCTGGTTACCTGAGGATTAAGCAGAAAACTCTTTATACCTTTATCTTAAAATCATCCTTAAAATGTTTCTGTTCTCTTCCTTGCCCTAGGAAAGGTGACATTGTAAGCATCAGTGTGCAGGACTGAGAGCAGTGATTGGGTGGGTGGAATAAGAGGGTATGGGGAGTCGCTTAGGAGGGTGCTCTGCAGTATGTCATTTGAATGAAACACAACCACCACCACCACCACCAACCACCACCCCCTCAAAAAAAAAAAAAAACTGCTCCAGACTGGACTGAATCTGTACTGGACCCCAGGACAGCGTCTGCAGTGGTTTAAGAAAAAACTAAATTCCTGGTGTCATTAGTGCTGTGCCTTTTCCCAAGTAGAGAGCTCACAAAGAAATTCTAGGCTATTGGGATATTGTTTATTAGCTGTTATTGTGTGGCTTGCTCAGTGCATGATGCAAGGTCAAGATGACTTTACCTTTGAGAGTTTGGTATGTATTCTGGGAGTTCGGATATTATGTAATTCAGTTTTTATTGCCTTTATTTGCCCATCTTTTCATCATAGAGTCCTGTCTTACAGCACTGGTTTTCACCCCAGGGCACTCCTTTCTTCCCTGATGTACAAAGCAGCCTCTCTTTGGGTGAGAGGGAGGGACGCTTAGACCCCATCCTCCAGTGGCTGATGTCTAAGCTGTGGAGAGGTATCTCGTGAGTGAGTTGGGTTATATGTCAGCTTATTTGTCAAGAAATCAGAATATGCCAAGAAAGCTCTTACATAACTTTGCCAAAGAGAATAAGCAAAAGCAAATGAAATAAGACGTGACGGATAATGTAATGATTCTGTTCCAAAGGTCCCCACTGATCTTTAGCTGATTAGCTCATCTTTAAGTGGGTGGATAGGGGTGGGGTCATTTGCCCCCTCCAGCAGCCCCAGGGGGCTCAGGGAGATCAGGTAACTCTTTCTACCTCACACAGCTGGGGTCAGGACTGGGACCCACTGCGCCTACCTCCACCACACTGCTTGTCGTCTGGTTGCTAAGTCCAGCTGTGGTAGAAGTGGGTGAAGGGCTGCTTCAGCCCTAACTCTTTGTGGTAAAAGTTACCCCTCTTTTACAGGGAAGGGAAAGAGGCAAGGAAAGGGCCTTTTAAACACAGATATGAGAACTCAAAGGCGCGTAGTAGCTTTTGAGAAGTAAATGAAAGCTGTGCATCTTTTCCCAGGGAAATGCACTTCTGCAAAATTTTGGCATCCTCTAAGGGTAGACAGACCCTGGGTTGCAGCAGAGGTGCTGAAGGATGCTCTGTTTTAAACCTGGTGCAGAAGTGGCCTAGCGGCCAGAGCTGAGTTTGGGATCAGATCTACCTTACATGACCCTCTGAGCCCCCATGTCCTAATCTAAAATGAGCATGGCAGTGAACTCTGACAGCTTTTAACTGTGTCCATGCGTATTCGATGTATCCTAACCAAAGAAATGTTGAAATGTGTGTCTTAGAGCACAGTACCTATGCCACGGGTACTTTGAGAGTTATCGAGTATTGGTTGTTGGTGGTCATGTATGATGTGAGTTATTTTTCTCGATGCATGGTTTCAATCTTGCCCCATACCAAAAGACAAAATAACTCCTAGGAGTCCCCATTGTCTCCTGCTAATGAACTATAAGCCGCTCCATCTGGTGTTTAGGCTTCCCGCGCTCTCACACTTTCCTTTGTTCCCGCTTGCCCTCTACCTCTCTTTCTTTGGAGACCCTAGTTTTTCAAGGCCCGTGGCTCCTCTGGTGCTCCCCTCCTCTTCCTCGAAACTTGGTGGGTGATTTATAAGCCAATCACTATAAACCAGCACTGTCGGAAAGAGATATTTCTTGAGCCACATGTATAATTTTAAATTGATATGTGTAAATGTGAATTTTAAAACATACATGAAAAGAATCAGGTAGAATTCTAATAGATTTTGTTTAACCCAATGTATTAAAAAACCTTTCTATGGGTAACTAATGCGTAACATTATTAAGGAGATGTTCTTTTTTTTTTTATTCACATTAAGTGTTCAAATCTGGGGTGCACTTTACAATCACAGTGCATCTCAATTGGAAATGGCCACATTTCCAGTGCCACCAGCACGGGTGGCTGCAGTTGCCTTATTGGGCAGCACAGCTGTAGCTTCACTCTAATAGTTTGCCACGGACACGAAAGAGGAAACGTGGATGTTGTGAGCTTCCTTTCAGCCCTAGGAACATGGTCAGCATCATCAGTGAAAATGCCCTGATGAGGGGACTGGCCAAGTGCGCATAGAAATCAAATGCTTCACAAATGACCTGCATTTCATGCAGATTTAAGAGGACCCAGAGTAGAGACATTAGAAGCTAGCATTCAGCACCTGTTTTGTTTTTTGTTTTTTTTTTTACTTTTAATTGGGGAGTTTAATCCATTTACATTCAGTGTTATTACTTTGAAGGCATTTATTGAATAAGCAATCTTATCCTTTGGTTTATGTTTGTCAGATATGTTTTCCTCTCTCTCTTAATGTCCTTTAATGTACCCATACTGAATCTCTTTAGTATTGAACCTTTATCCATATCTCTCTCTCCTTTCTTTGTTTCTCTGGCAGTAGGGCTCCCCTTAGTATCTCCAGTAGGGCCAGTCTGCTTTTAGCAAATTCTCTCAGCATTTGTTTGTGAAAAATTTAAGCTCTCCCTCAAATTTGAAGGAGAGCTTTGCTGGATAAAGAATTCTTGGTTGGCAGTTTTTCTCTCTCAGAATTTTAAATATGTCATGCCACTGCCTTCTTGCCTCCATGGTGGCTGCTGAGTAGTCACTACTTAGTCTTATGCTGTTTCCTTTGTAAGTGGTCAGCACCTGTTTTTAAATAACTGTCCTGTCATTTAAATGAAAGCCCACAGGAAAGAAAACTGTTTGCTGTTTTTCCAAGCAAATAGGAATACACGCAGAATTCCAGTTGTGGGAGTTTTTGATTTAAGGAGAATCCATATGAATTTGAGCACAGTTTCGTCTAGCTCCACCTACATGCTGGAGGACACTGGGGTGAAACTTCCAAGAGGCTGTGGGCAGGTCCCCATTAGGTGATGGTCCCCCACACTCTCGTCTAAGACAAATGAAAATGACCACTAAGGAAATCTGTCCCCTTGCTTCATATTTGTGAGACTTGCCGTTCTGAAACTTGATTCTCGGTTTCCTAAACTGTGGATCTTCCATCAAGAGTTTCTGCTTTGCCATCTCATTTAGTGAAAAAAAAGAAAAAAAGAAAAAAAAAAGCCTATCTTCACAGGGTATGTGGCTTTTTATTAAACTTCAAGAACAGGAAAACGAAGGAGCCTGCATGGCCTGTCACCTTGCTCGGCATGTCTCAGGGATAGGTGTGGCCCCGCAGTGTTGCCCACACACACACACACACACACACACACACACACCTTGCAGTGTGACTCATTTGTTCTTGTTTCATTTGGGATTCTGAAGTCAGAGGGTAGAACCAACGTGCTTCCTTCTGATTCTGCATCTGCCTTGGGGTTACTCGTCAGCAAGACAGAAGAACCCCAGGAGATGCCTGACGGCTTTTTAAGAAGTGGCCACAGCTTGCTTGGTGGGAAGGCCCCCCGCACTCGTGAACCGTCTGCATTTCAGGCCACTTTTACAGCGGCTGATCTTAGCTCAAAACTGACTTCAAGGGGAAGGAATGGTTTCTCACCAGCCTATTAGTTGCCTGTAATGTCTTTCTAAATTTTTGGAGTCAGTTTTTAATAAACTGAAGTATTTTGCTCACAGGCTTCCTAAGAATTTTTTTTTTAAGTAGACAGAAGGTGAACTTTGGGCCATTCCCTCCCTGCTCATGTTATAAGTTTGCAAAGGTGGCATTTATGTGTTTTTTTACTTAGGGGAATAACATGAAATTTCAAGATTTGCTCTTAAAAAAGTCTTCAGGGAACAGATGTGTCACAGAAGTGCTAGAGCTTTTTAGGTACATGCTTGATTGGATATTAGGAATCCCTGCCTGGCTTTGCCACTTTGATTTTTGACTAAAATGTAGAAGTAGTAGCACATTTTGGATGTGTACAAACTTTACAGTTTGTCTGCTGGGGAAATAAAATGATGCCTAAACATTTACTCAGAGTAGCTCTTCATAAAATAATTCTAGTTTACTTACACTTTTTTTCTGTTCAAAGAAATTATGTGTCGTCCCAGTCACTGATGCAGTAATACAAAGGAAGGCTTTTATTCAGGCTGTCACCAACATCTAAAAATGGTGGTATCTTGCAGTTGAGTCTTGGTGACTAACACAGTTTTACTCTTATCTTCTGTCTTAAGCTGGTTACGGTTCACATTTATTTCAGTTACGCTTCTCGATAGGAAACACATTGCATCTCCAGCAGCACGCGATGCCCATAAGCATCTTACGCAAAACTGCCATTGCCCCCGCCGCAGTCCTGACGGTAAGCGTGCAGTGGCCCCTGCCTTTGTGTGATGCCAGTCTCCGTCTCCGCAGGCATTGGGATGGACACATGCGTCATCCCACTGAGGCACGGTGGCCTTTCCCTGGTGCAGACCACGGACTACATTTACCCCATTGTAGACGACCCTTACATGATGGTAAGTTTGACCAGCTTCTGTCTGGAACTGCTCATTCCTTTGCTTTGGTTGTGGCCTGGGTTCTGTATGTGTGTGGATTTGGATTTGGTTTTTTGGTCATAATGAGATCATGCTCACCCCACCCCTGTCTTAACTCGCCTCCCACCCCATTGCAGTTTGGTGTATCCCTTGCACACTCCTGGTGTGAGCGCTGGTGGAAATGGGGATTTATGTCTGCATAAGGACACCTGGTGTTCCAGGAGAATGTCTGGGGACAGGCATTTTTGTAGTTTTCCTCTATCTTTCCTTGTCTCTTTCTTTGATGTTTATGAACTTTGCCACTCCTGGATTTCTGGCTGGAGATGTTGCCACCCTCTGTAGTAGGACTGACTGATGGTCCTAAGTTTTTTCTCCCAGAAGTAAAGGAGCTTAGCATCTCATCATAGCTAAGACTTCTCGATCATTTGTTCTGATTTCTGTCCCCTTCCCAATACACACACACACACACACACACACTGTGTACACTATGTCCCTGAACCATTGAATAAAAGTCCTAGATACCGATCTCAACACTGCTCAGATGTGTTTCCCAACTGCCATGTGTGGTTGCAGTTGGCCATTCTTTCATCAACCAGCCTTTCACCCTACCACCTATCAGCCAAGAGGTGCCAGTGATGAGATTGGGAAGATCCCATTTGTCATAAGATGCCAGGTGCCCACCCTGTGTGGCAAGGACACGGGACAAGCTGCATGTATCAGGGCTGAGGCTGTGAGGTGACTAAATGATGGGGTCCACCTCTCAGGTGACACGTAAACAGCTTATTAGAAACTGTTTCTCCCCACAAGTCCATCTTGAGACTGGTTACTCCTGGAAAAGCACACTGGAAGATGGGCAGGTGTGCAGCACCCCAAGCCGCACCTGACGAGGCAGGAGACATGGCTAGAACCAGAATGCATGCTTTTTCCAGCAGCTTAAGAGAACCCCTAGCTGAGGGGCAGTGAGTCGCTGTAACTGAGCCAGTGGTGGCACTGCCAAGTTGCAGACCACCTCTTGGCTCGGTATTGTTAAAAGAGGGTCTGCAGGAGGCTGAGCTGCCTTGCCAGTCTGCCAGGAATCCGTGTGAAATATACCCAAGCAATTAGAAACTATCAAAAATGATAATACTTTGAAGTTTGATTATCCTTCCGTCAGAAAAAGAACTTTTTTTTTTTTTTCTTTATTGCCTATAAAAAATAATAGTCTAGGCAAGGCAACTTTAAATATTAAGAATCTCAAAAGGCAGGCAATAAATCTTTACCACATTGCAGTTGAATACTTTTTTAAAGTTCCCAGTAAAGTGATATGTTACTAGGAAATGGTTCTGTTTTTCTTTAGGAAACAGTTTGACTTTGGGCCTAGAAGTTTTTTATTCTATTTTTTGTTTGTTTTCTTCTCAAACAAGATGATTATCTTCTATAGCCTCAAAAAGCAGCTAAAAATGTCTCAATCCAGGTGTATCAAAACCATCTCCTCTATAACCTCTAGACTAAGTTACGTCAACATTTTTTAGAATATATTCAGGGTAGGTGACTGTTTGCAAGATTGCTTGAGGACAGTTGTTTTCAAACTTTTTCACTCCATAGCTCTACCTCCCAAACCATCATTTGCAACGTTGCTTTTTCCCTGACCCCAACCCCACTGGTCTGTCTAAAAATTGCAGACGCCTCCTATTGTTTAGAATGGGAAAGGAATGGCTGAGAAATAGCGAGAGGCCTGGTGGTTCTGGAGCCGTGGGTGGGCTCCTGGCCCACGTAGCAGCCCTCCAGGATCGGTTGCTGCCATTCCCTGGAAAACCCCGCATTCTCCGTGGGGACTGCTCCGTGGACCCGCCCTGGGTCTGCCGGTGGAGAGCCCCTTTCTCACAGGTCCCCTCTCCCCCCAGGGCAGGATAGCCTGTGCCAATGTCCTCAGCGACCTCTACGCAATGGGGGTCACAGAATGCGACAACATGCTCATGCTCCTTGGGATCAGCAATAAGATGACCGACAGGGTGAGTCCCACCATTGCCAGGAGACCTGCCTTCCCATCCCCACAGCCAGCGCTAGGCCGCCTGGTGTCCCACGTACCTCCAGCTCTGCACTCTGGGCAGTTACCGGTTAAGGTTAAGATGAGAGACTGGCCAGTCTGCCTCTCCCAGCAACCTCTGGCTTCCCTCTACTTGTGGATGCAACCCAAGACTTTGTTCTTGGTTTTGTTCATGTTCTTGAAGGCTTAGGCCACAATAGTGATGGTACCTTGGTGCTGGCCAGGCCTGGGGATTGGGCACAGCGAAGGGGCAGGGGAGAAGGTCACAGCGAGGGTCTCAGTGAGGGGCCGGGGGGTGGGGTCACACTTGTTCAGTTCTGTTTCATCACCTAGCAATGTGCTCATATCCTTTACCTCTATACCTGTTCTTTGAACCAGAGATGAAATGCTGTTTAGATTATTCTTGACAGGTGCTGGTTTTTGTAGGTTTGCCCTACTTCACTGAAATCAGGAGTTCTAAGTAGGCCTCTCCCGGCCTGTGTGACATGGCCATCCTTATGCAGTGCCATTGGGAGGGCTCTCCTGGGAGAGTCTGCATGGAGTGGGGAAGGGACACGTATTAAGCTGTTTGGAGATTCTTAAGGACCATTAAATGGCAGCTTCAGTGGACCCAATCCCGCTACAGTTTTTACTTCTCCATGATCTGGGCCTCATTCATGTTGTAATCCAGAACATCTTCCAGCCTTTTTTGTAAAATGCTCCCTCACTTTTGTATCCCCTGCCCTGACTGTAAACTTTCAGGGCTTCCTTTATGATTTTATGATCCTTTTTATTATGGCTGCAGATGTAAACCTTCTTTTCAGGGTTTTGAACTGAATTACTTGACTTTTAATTTGTATCCTTTTAAACCCTAGGAAAGGGATAAAGTGATGCCCCTAATTATACAGGGTTTTAAAGACGCGGCGGAGGAAGCAGGGACTTCAGTAACAGGTGGTCAAACAGTATTAAACCCCTGGATTGTTTTAGGGGGAGTTGCCACGACTGTCTGCCAGCCCAACGAGTTCATCATGTAAGTCGATTTTTGTTTCCTGTCACCTGGCCTGTATGTCTCTCTCTCTCAATAGCTTTGTTGACATATGATTCACATATCACACAGTTCACCTATTTAAAATGTGTGAATCTGGTTTTTCATTTGTTTGCGGAGTTGTGCGGCCGTCATTGTAATCGCTTTTGGAACATGTGCATCACCCCAGCAGGAGACTCCATATCTGAGCTGTCACTCCTCATCGCATTCCCTCCATCCTGGGTTCTTTCATTTTGCTTAATATTGGCTTAGTATTTTTCAGGTTCATCTATATTGTAGCATGCATAGGCACATCTTCTTTTTTTAAAAAACGTTTACTTTTAGTTTTTTAGATTTTCGTTTGAGATACAGTTCATTTAAAATTCAACATTTCAGCCTATAGAGTTCAGTGGTTTTAGTAATTACAAGATTGTGCATCCATCACCCTGATGCAATTCCAGAGCGTTCTGTCACCCTAAAAAGAAACTCCATTCCTGTTGGCAGCCAGTTCCCAATTTCCATTCCCCCTTCCCCAGCCGCTGGCAACCACGAATCTGCCTGCCTCTGGATTTGCCTGACTGGACATTTCACACAGATGGACTCATATACGTGACCCTTTGTGTCTGGCTTCTTTCTCTTTGTATGTCTTCAAGATTCTTTCATATTTGTTGCTGAATAATAACCCATTGTGTGGATATGCCACCACCTTTTGTGTATCTGTCAGTTGATGGACTTTGAGTTGTTCCCATTTTTGGCTGTCATGAGTAATGGCTGCCGGGAACATTCACGTACAGGGTTTTGTGTAGACGTAAGTTCAGTTCTCTGACATTTTGAAGCTCTGTATATCTTCTTTGGAGATGTTTCTCTGAACACAAGTAGTCACTTTCCATTCTTGAAGTCTTGTTTTGAAAAGCCATCTTATTCTATTTTCTGAAGGAAGTAGGAAAGCTCCTTCCTATTAATTAATTTTTTGAACAGGTGGCATATTCACATGGTTCAGAATTGAAAAGATACAAAAAGACCTACCAGACAAAGTCCCTCCAAAGTCACCAACATCTCTCACCAGAGGCAACCACCTTTACCAGCTTTGAGTATTTTTAACCATTCTACTGTTGGCATTTAGTTAATTTTCAATTATTTATCTTCTGAGTAAGGTTGAACATAATTTCATATGTTCATATCTTTAGCCATTTTTTTTAATTGCTGGAAGCTCATTTTAGAGCCATTTTCTAGCAACTTTCCTGTTAAGGATCTTGCATTTTACTTACATGACGGTTTTCTTTTCCTAGGCTTTATGTCAGGGGCTCTCAAACTCCACTTGGTGGGGCAAAAGTCCATTTGTCTCGCTGATTCCAGTTTTGCAGCAGAAAAAGAACTTAATAATAGCAAAAAATTGGGGTGACAAAAATAATAAAATAAGCTTCAGGGAAATTTTTGTCAATAGAATGTGTTCACTTTATAAAAGATGAATATGTGTGATTATGTTTTGTAAAATAATGTTCACAAACGTAAAAATAACTTAATAATTTGATCACACTTAGAACATTGATATGTTGTATAAATTCATATGTTGCACGTAACCAGTGACGTACAAAACAAAGTATATTAGCTTTAAGGCATAGGTGATTCAGAGTTGAATTGAAGAACATGTATCTTAAAGGCTAGGTTTCAGAAAAAGTTTTTTTGTATATTGTCACAGAATTACATTTTTCAAAGCTAACAGTGGATACAAATATAGAATTAGTTGGAGAGTTAGATTTTTCTTTTTAACTTTTTATTTTGAAAAACTTTCAAATTTACAGGAGAGTTGCAAACATAATACAAAATGCATACAGAGAACTCCAGTATACCCCCACCCAGATCCCCAGATCTACTAACTTTTAACAGTTTGTCCCATTTGCTGTGTCATTCTGTCTGTCTGTCTTCGGAACATTTGAAAGTAGTGTGTACATCATGTTCCTTGGCCCCTTAACACTTCCCTGTACACTTACTAAGAAAATGGATATTGGCTTATGTAACCACTTCACATTTAGTTTAAAGCTTACTAAGTCTACATTCTAGTTTTCTAGTTTTTTCATGTGTCCCAGCAATGTCCTTTGGGGCCTTTTCTTAATTGTTAGGTCCAAACCAGGATCATTTATTACATTTAATTATCATTGTCTCTTTAGTTGCTCTTTTTTTAATTTTTTAATTGTGGGAAACATGCATACAACAAACTTTTTCATCTCACCGACCCCCAAGCACACCGTTCAGTGGGATTCATCACACTCACAATGTTGTGCTGCCCTCGCCGTCATCCATTTCCAGAACTCCCATCACCCCACACAGCATCTCTGCACCTGTGCTGCAGTGAGCCCCCATTCCCTCACCCCCTACCCTAGTGACCTCTCCTGTTTTCTGTGAATTGGCATATTCTTGCTCTTTGATGTAAGTGGAATCATATAATATCTGTCCCTTTGTTGTCAGACTCACTTCACTCAACATGATGTCTTCAGGGTTCATCCATGTTGACACATGCATCCAAACTTCATTATTACAATTGAATTGTGTGTATGAACCACATTTTGCTTATCCATGCAACTGTGAATAATGCTGCTGTGAACATCTGTGTGCAAATATCTGAGTCCCTGCTTTCAGTTCCTTTGGGTATACACCTAGATGTGCGATTGCCAGGTCATATGGTAATTCTGTACTTAACTTTCTGAGGAACTGTCAAACTGTGGCTGCAGCATTTACATTCCCATCAGCAATGTACTAAGGTTCTTATTTCTCTGCATCCTCACCAGCACTTTATTTTCTGTTTTCTTAATAGTAGCCATTTTTTGTATTATCTCATTATGGCTTTGATTTGCATTTCCCTAGTGGCTAGTGTGCTTATTGGTCACTTATATATAGTCTTTGGAGAAATATCTGAGTCCTTTGCCCATTTTCTTGGTGTTGATTTTTAAGTCTGTGCCTTTGGCCTTTAATCGGCTTAGGTGAGTATTTGAGGGGTTGGACAACAGTGTGGACTGCTCCTGATCCAAGGCAGGGTGGCTGTAGCCTCTGGGACAGGCCCAAGTGGTGGACTTGTGCTGTTACTACAGATACAAGTGGGGGGTGAGGGGGTTGGAGATCAGTCTTTTCATTTTTAAAGCTGGTTTTTAGTATTTGCTTTCTGAAGTCTGTGGACACTTCACTTTTCTTCGAATGTATTGTTCCAGCAGTAACTTCAGTAGCAAGTTGCAAAGTGTTTGTACACAGTGCTAGTTGGCTGAAATTAAAGTTTCTGTAAAAACAAATATGTTTTAAACACAATTTTCCTTGCCTATTTTAAGGATAATGAACTTATTTCTTTGGTTGACTTGACTGAAAATTGCCCCTCTTCTTCTCAGGCCAGATAACGCGGTGCCGGGAGATGTGCTCGTTCTGACCAAACCCCTGGGCACGCAGGTGGCTGTGGCCGTGCACCAGTGGCTGGACATTGTGAGTGCTGGGGTGGAGGGTGAGGTCTCAGAGCTGTGTGTGGGGGGGTGGCAAGTTCTCAGGGCTGTGGGTGGGGGTGAGGTCTTGGGCTGTGGGGATTTTGTTGGAGGATTTGGAGAGAAGGGTCATTCATCTTGTGCTTCAATTCATATATCTGTTTGGTTCACTTTTGCTGGAGTAAGCTGTTCCCTTTGGACACACTGCAAAACATTTAAGATTTGCACCTTCTGAATGTTGTCAGTTTGACTTTTGAAAACAAAGCCCTTTAGTTTTACTGTTAGGGAGTTTAGTATCAATCGAGTCCTAGAAATCCTAAGAATTCTCCATGTTTTATTAAATCAAAGTTCTGTGTATTGAGTGCTTCAACTAGGTGTGCCCCAGCTAGGGGCTTCAAAGGCTTTATATAAAGAGGATTTGGGAGGCGGGGGCTTAGGTTTGTCTGTTTATTTGGTGCTGAGAGAGCTTTATTTTTCATATCTTAAACATCACCAAAAAAATAATGAGGAGGATAATTTGTGCAAAGTGTGATGTTTCAGGTATAAAGCCAGGGTTATTGACAATTTAAATTATTTTAGTCATGGGATTTTTGGTTGTTTTTGTTTGGTAGCTTTGTCTTTTTAAACTGATGAGTAACTCAGAACACTTTGATATATAATACTCTCATGGAAGATGAATCCAGAATATGAAGATATTTCTCCCAAGTCACTTTTCCACAGAGCCATAATCATGTTTTAAGATTTCTTTCATCACTGTAACAGCGCACAAATTAATAAGATTGTGGTACATCCTCACATGTCTTGGTGCTTTTAATTTTTACAACTGTCATCAGAAACTATCAGTTCTGAGAAACGGCTAAAAGGAAGAATAAATAATTTTATGTTATTCATCAGCCAGGTATATGTCAGATTGAGATAGCAGAGGAGAGAAATTCTCTAAGGCTGCCACATTCTTTAGTCATCGTCCCTCCTCAGCCAGGGAAAAGAGACGTTTCCCATCAAGCGTTACGGTTGGTAAATCGATTGGAAGGCCATTGTGGGTGATAAGCCACAGAGTTGCCTTCCGACACGACCGCCCAGGGCCAAGTAAAGAGGCCAGGGGCAGGCTGGGCAGAGGGATCTCACAGGTGAGGGGCTCAGGGTCCTTCTCTTCCCTCCACCCCCAGCTTGGCACCACCTCTTCTTTTTTACCTGTTTTTTTTTTTAAAAAAAAATGCTGAGTTGAAAAAAAGCAAGTTCCAAAAACTGTATATAACCGCACAAATCCCTTTTTGTGAAGGTCAGAAGCAACCAGCAGGTACACTGTCCATGCATCTCTGTGTGTGGAAATATATCTTTTTAATGGCAGGGGAATGGAAAGTACAAAATTTGGGGTAGTTGTTTCCTCTGCAGGAGAAGCGGGATGATGGGATGAGAGAAGAGAATGTAGTAGACTTACGTCAGCGGTGATGTATCATGACTGCGCTGGGTGGTGGGTTACTGGGTGTCTTTACATTATTAAACGATCAGTGGGCAACGGAAGCCGGCCCTTCGTGGCTCCCTCCAGGCGGCACAACCACCCCAGCTCTCCCACCCTTGCCGTCTTGGAGCCGGAGAGTGTGCGAGAGCGCTCCTTCACTTGAGTCTGAGGTCAGCCCCGGGTGGGGAGACCCTTATCTCATTGCTCTTGTGATGTCCCATGTGGTCCCCAGGACAGTTGAAATTGTTTTTGTATCCATTTGGCCATCAAGACAGCTTGATCCCAGAATTCTATTAAAGTCAGTGGAAGTTTAATTAGAATAAGAGAAATGAAGGCATCAACCTAACAGGAGAGGAACAGTAGAACCAGTGGGCATACAAAGCTATTGGGGTGCAATGTGCGCCCAGCCAGGGGGAGCCGCCGTGCTCAGTGCCAAACACCCCCTGAAGCCTGCACCCTGCAGCTGGGTTTATGCATCCAAGGCTTTGTTTCCCAAAGATACATGTGTCTAGCGGACACCTAAAATATAGTCACAGAGGAAAAAACAGAAAACATAAGTTTTTTGCAAAATTAGATAAATAAAACTCACCAGAAGATGACTAAGAAAAAATACACTCTTTTGTCAGTGGTTAGCAATGAAGATTGCTCACATTTTCCCATCTCTTCTCCCTCACCTGTGTTTTTAATGTCAGCCTGAAAAATGGAATAAAATTAAACTAGTGGTCACCCAGGAAGACGTAGAGTTGGCATACCAAGAAGCAATGATGAATATGGCCAGGCTCAACAGAACAGGTAAGGGGGCTGAGGGCTCTTCTCTTGAGGGGTGGGCAAACTTCCTGGAAATGGTCCAGATAGCAGATGTTAACAGCTCTATTAAAATGTAAAAAGCTATTCCGGGCTGGGAGCCTGCCAAATCAGGCAGTGGGTACCCCCTCCCATTGGTACCTGGTCTGGATTCCATTCGTCATTAGTAGAAATCCACTTGCATTGCATGTTCCAGCCAAAATGAGCTTTAAATGTGACTTGTGTTAGAGAAAACAAGTGACTAAGGACTAGCTTGAACAGTATAGTATGCTAGAACAGGTCACAAGTACATTTTTACCTATGTGCTATGGAGCGGAGAGTTTAAATTGTATTTTCTCTATTCCTTCTGTCATTATGGGCAGTGCTGAATTCCTCTGTGCCCCAACCAGTAAAGATGGAAAAGAAATTTAGCTAGCATTTCTGCAGAAGTATTTTTATCTTCTCTATTAATTTAAGGTGTTAACATTGCTATATTTTTAATTCCTGGGTTTGTGTATTTAAATGAGTAATTATATTTGCATTATCATTTTTTCCCCTTTATGTTTTATTTCTAGTCCTAGCTTCATAATACTGTTAAAAAGTAATAATAACTAGTGACTACTAGTTATTGGTAGTTAGGATGTGCCAGGAACCTGACATTCTTTCTCATTTAACTCTTAAAACGTTATAAAGGGGCTGCTGTCATCCTCATTTCACAGAGAGGCTAAGTAACTTGCCCAGGGTCACACAGCTAAGACATGGTGGACCCGGATGTGAAACCAGACCTACCTCTGCTTATGATGCTTCAAAGATTATACTCTGCTCCCCCTCTGATTCAGTGAGAACTTGAGGCCATTTCACAGGTTTTGTACAGTCATTGAACAGTACTGTTGTACTAGGATAAGAGTTTTAAAAGCACTTTAAGATAAAATAGGAAAGTTCATGAGCTAGAACTCATCTTCTCGAAAGCAGCAAGGCTTGCTAAGGGAATCATTTGATCTAGTTTAAATGTTTTATGCTCACTATTTTTGTTGGCTCTCATGCATGTGTAGAAAATGTCAGGTGTTTTTTATAGTTAAGAAAGAAACACTTGTTTTCTGTTGTTTTTTCCTTTTTCTCCCTAAATCTATTTTTTTAATTAAATTCAGTTTTATTGAGATACATTTACATACCATACAATCATCCATGGTGTACAATCAACTGTTCATAGTACATCACATAGTTATACATTCATCACCCCAATCTATTTTTGAATATTTTCCTTACACCAGAAAGAATAAGAATAAAAAATAAAAGTAAAAAAGAACACCCAAATCATCCCCTCCATCCCACCCTATTTTTCATTAGTTTTTGTCCCTATTTTTCTGCTCATCCATCCTTACACTGGATAGTGGAAGCATGAGCCACAAGGTTTTCCCAATCACACCGTCACCCATTGTAATCTACATTGTTATACAATCGTCTTCAAGAGTCAAGGCTACTGGGTTGCAGTTTGATAGTATCAGGTATTTACTTCTAGCTATTTCAATGCATTAAATCCTAAAAAGTGTTACCTGTATAGTATATAAGAATGCCCACCAGAGTGACCTCTCGACTCCATTTGAAATCTCTCAGCCACTGAAACTTTATTTCGTTTCATTTCACATCCCCCTTTTGGTCAAGAAGATGTTCTCAGTCCCATGATGCCAGGTCCAGGTTCATCCCTGGGAGTCATATTCTGCATTGCCAGGGAGATTTACATCCCTGGGAGTCAGGTCCCATGTAGGGGGAGGGCAGTGAGATCACCTGCCAAGGTGGCATAGTTAGAGAGAAAGGGTGACATCTGAGCAACAAAGAGGCACTCGGGGAGACTCTTAGGCACAATTATATTCAAGTCTAGCCTCTCCCTTGCAGTAATGAGCTTCATAAGGGCAAGTCCTATGATAGAGGGCTCAGTACATCAAACCACCAGTCCTCAGTGTTTGTGAGAACATCAGTAACAATCCAGGTGAGGAAGTCCAACACTTCCGCATTTCCCCCAGCTTCTCAGGGGGGCCCCGCATATATATTTTTATTCTCTGTCCAAATTACTTTGGGATGGGAAACACTTGTTTTTGAAGTCTCTCTCCTGCCAGAAGAACAGAGAAGCATTTGTGTGGATTGCTGTTTCAGTGATCTGGAAGCAAACCAGCATTTTGCATGTAAGCTCCAAGAGGGCATGGAGTTTTGTTTCTTTTGGTCACTGGCATCTGCAAAGAGTGAAGGACATGTTGGGTGTTTATTAACTATAGATCGAACCAGTGGATTTTGTGTACCTCGTGGCAGGTGTTCCTCTGGGTACTTCACAGAAACTTCCTTCTCGGTCGTGCTGTGAGCTGGGACCTGTATCCCCCTTTGCAGAAAGGGGAATACCAGACCCAAAAAGCACTGTTCTTTCCAACACCACAGGTCCTATCTCCCTGCGCTAGTGATGAGCATTTATGCACAGTTTTTGTTCTGGAAACACCAAGTTTCTTTCTCTTCGTTAACCATGTGTTGTATTTAAGGAGTTGGATTGTGGTGGCATCCTATAGTAGAACTTTGAAGATACTTGAAGGTGAAGTTTAAGATACATGTCAAGTTCAAGAATCTTATCCCGAAAATAATCACTCTTCAGTTCCTTTCTTGGGATCCCCTGAAACAGTTTTGAATGCACTTTTGTTTTTTACATCCTCCCTTTTATTCTTCAACTTCCCCCAAATGATTTTGAACCAAGTATATGTGATATTTAAGCCATGAAGTCTTCAATCATTTTTTAAATGAAATTTTGAGCTAGAGGATCTTAAACAATCCTACCTGATAACTCTGATTTTTAAAGTTATGTTTATATATTTTAAAAATATAGAGAATTTTTTTCAACATAAACTTACCTGCCTTTTCTCCTTTTGAAAAAAAAAAATTTATATATATTGAGTAGCTATGAAAGCATCTTCTGAAACACTGTGCAGGGCTTAAGGAGTAACAGTGCAGCAGCCGGGTGCCCACCATCTCTTGTGAGAAGGCGCCCGGCCTTGGAAGCCCAGGGCCACGAAATCTGGACTGCCCCGTCCCCACCCTGGCATAATCCCTGTTGTGAGCTATGTTTATGATTCTCTTGATTTTCAAAACTGTTCTCATCACATAGGATCACATCCCTAAGCAGTGAGTTTGTTTGTTTTTTCCCTTTATAAAAATGGAATCATTCCTGTAACTGTGCTGGCTGACTCCTTGCCCTTCGTGTGGCTGAGGTTCCTTCCTTTCCACCGCTGTGTGGGTTTCCACCGTTCGGTGACTCACTGCTCTGCTCTTGGTGGACTAGCGGGTGACTGCTTTGAGCAGTCGGGGCTTCTGGAGCTTATGCCAAGGAGGTGGCCTGAATAGTGCCACATTCTTTTCCAAAAAGGTTGTACTCACAGTTTACAATAGTACACTACATTAAGAAAAAATTTTTTAATATCTTCTTCCTGTTTTATATATTTTTCCTGCTGTAAAAGAAATATGCTCATTTTAGAAAGCTTTTAGAAAATGGAGAAAAGTAGAAAACAATTTTCTGTAGTCCCATCCCCCAAAACGGCTTCAGGTAATACGTTTGTGTATTCTTGCAGGATTTTTTCTTTGCTTAGTTGGGGTGGAGTTGTGTTTTAACTGGTGTTTTAAATTAGCAGTCATTATAAACTTTATATGTATTTGGATTCTGCTTTTATTCATTTAACACCATTAAATCCTTTTTTCTATATTATTACATAATCCTGTAGTACAGTTTTTGACAGCTAGATAATGTTCTACCAGAGAGATATACCTTAATTAATTTACCTTTTGCCTACTTTTGAATAATTCATTTTTTCTGAGTTCTAGGAATATATCTTAGGACATATTACCACCAAGTTAAATTGTAATTATTTAATTGTATGTCTTCAGATATTCTCTTCACTGAAAGCCAACTGTCGTGCATACTGTTTAAGAAACCTTTTTGTTCTTTCTGGTCCTTCAAATTAGGTAGTTTAACAGTGAGAAAGTGATTAGCAATGGCTTTATTTTTGTCCGTCTGGATTATTGGTTGGCTTATATTTGAGCATTTTGAGATGCTTATTTTTTGTAAGTTGTCGGTAGCAACACAAGATGACGGGGTAGTTGGCCATATCTAGCAAAATTATAATGCGTTTACCTTCTGACCTGGCAGCCCCACTTCCCAGAATCTATTCCAAAGCTACAGAGACCAAAATAAGAAATGACATATGTAAAAGGCTGTTCCATGAGCACTGTATAGAATTGCAAAAGAGAAGAAGCAATCCGCTGTCTGTCAGGAAGGTGCTGGCTGAATTACCTCGTATACATACCTCCAGTGGAGTGCTACACAGCTGTAGAAAGGAATGAGAATGAGCTAGGGAGCTCACTGCAGAATACAGTCAAGTAAAACAAGCCAGGAACAGAAGCATGTATAAAGTGTGCTGCGTTTTGTATATTTGGGTATGGATATGAGTTCGTAATACATATTGTGTTACACTTTCAAAAAGAAGCATAACTATAAACTAGTAAAGGGTTACGTATAAGAGAGGGATGCAGGTCCTCTGAATTTGTTTTGTTTTATAAGTTTGACTCAGAAATAAGTTTTATATAGTTAACAAATACAAAAGAAAAAAAAAAATAACCAAATCTTACAAATGCAAACCAAATTGAAACCAATGAGCCTACTGTAAGTCAAGTTGGTGGTAAACCTATGTGGGAAGAATTACTTCAAAACACTTTGAGCCTGGTGTTCAGGGCACATCCAACTAAGATTTTAAGAATAAAAGAAATAATAGAAAGTCAAGAGGGCCAAGCCAAAACTGTAATTGTTAATTTAAACTTGAATTTAATCAATTAAATGGATTTAACCAGTCAGCATGAACTCAGGATTTGCTTATCGTTTCCAAGCCTACTGGCAAGACCTAAAGCAATTTCCTAGTAGCAGCGAGCTTCTCTATGCCTAGATTTGGATCTCAAAATACCATTTCCCACTGAAAGCAACCAGGACTCTTTGGGGACATGACTGAGGCATGTCTGGGTTAGGAAATATAAAAGATAAGCCTGGGACATCGTGTGCCTGGAAGTAAAGTTGCTGCCCACAGCCAGTGGGGTCATGTCGTGTTGCCACAGCTTGAAGGGGTTCCCCGCAGTCAATGGGGGATCAGCTTGAATATCAAAAAGAGTTATTGCGATCAGCTGAAACATACCCAATATAGAAAAATTCCATGAGGCCATAGTGGTAATAATTTAAAAAGATTTTGTTGGTCACCTTTGAAGTTGCTAGGGCACAAGCTCATTCCGACAATAGATAAGAGAAGGTCAGCCATATATTCCACCTTGTACAGACTGATACCAGGGAAACCAAACAGTTTTGTTTTTTTTGTTTGTTTGTTTTTTGTTTTTTAAGTTTTTTGTAGATAAATCACGTCAAATAAATGCAGGAAGAATGATTGAATTACGAAATTGCCTCTTTTGCCCCCTTGAATTAATGAACCTGAGCCAGAGTGATCAGTGGCTGCTAAGGCTGTTGGGTGAACCGTTCAGGGGAGCTTTGAAATCATTATCATCTGAACCCAAAGAGCAGTTTTAGCGTCACTAAAACAAGGAGAAGCAGATGTTCCTGTTGAGATGATAAATGGCCAGCCTCCATGAAATAAACCTGCATCGCATGAAGCCTCAGACCTAACTGCCAGTTTGTAGGAACTGCAGAAACAGTACAGCATGTTCACACCAGAGGAAATCAATTAGCCCAGTCCAGAATCAGGAAATTCTATGGAAAAAGCCACCCTGGTTCTCCAATAAATAAATGGCAAGGGAGGAGAGAAAACAGGAGGAACTGTTAAAAACAGATTTAGGAGACATCAAGCGAGTGTGATGTTAATTTTGTTTTTGTGATAGCCATATTGCGGTTGACAAGTTTTTATCTTACAGAGATACCTGCAAGTGTATTTATGAATGAAGTGGTAGGACTGGGATTTGCCTTAAAAATTCTCCTGAGCCCCTCTCGCAACTCCTCAGAAGAGGTCAGGAATAGGTGAGACCCCAGCAGAAAGGTGGGGAGTTGAACTGGAGGTCTTTGGATGCAGGAGAAGGCATTATAGTGTGCTAGTCTCTGCTTATTTGTTTAAAAATTCCCAGAACAAAAATGAACAGTAATAATAATAAAAAAATCCCCTTTGGAGGGAGCAAGTCAAGGTAGTGATTGCCAGTAACAAGAGGAGAACCTGAGGCTGACCCCAGCTTGTGTGAACTCTGGCAAGAGCTTCTAAAGGGCAGGCCCGTGGCTTCGTTAAATGTCCTGGAAGTCCACACCAGCCTCCCATGGGACTGAACAAACATTTGGTGGAATGGTCACGCCTACTCCTTTCGCCACCGCGTGGACCAGGAATCTCGATTTCTGGTCAGGATGTGCCTGAGGCAAAGGGAGAGCAAAAGAAAAAAAGTGCTGAAAAGAATACTCTAGAGCATTTCCATAAACGTAGGACACCGTTCCTTTCAGGAGAAAGGGGGGTCTAATTCTTACAAATGAGCCTTTCAGGCAGTTGAGCTCGGGTGAGAGCCCCTTGATTGTGCTCACTGGGTCATTACTATTGATTGAAGTGGCTGATGGGTTCTGCGTGGTTCAAATTGATGTGAGAAATCAACTTTCAGAATTCCACTCTGATTTTGGTTGAGTTTTAAAAATTGCATGTTTGTCATCCCCATTTGCCGTCTCCCTGGCGAATGGGGAAATTTCGAGACGAGTAGCTTGTGAACGATTCCAGTTTAGGGAAAGATGGCACCACCAGCTAACCCGAGCTCCGTCTGTCCCCTCCCAGCTGCAGGGCTCATGCACACGTTCAATGCCCACGCGGCCACTGACATCACGGGCTTCGGGATCTTGGGCCACGCGCAGAACCTGGCCAAGCAGCAGAGGAACGAGGTGTCGTTCGTCATCCACAACCTCCCTGTCCTGGCCAAGATGGCGGCCGTGAGCAAGGCCTGCGGCAACATGTTCGGCCTCATGCACGGGACCTGCCCGGAGACTTCAGGTACAAGGATTCCGAGTCCTGTCTGTGGAGTGAGCTGGTGAGGCGAACAGAAGTCCCATGGGAAGCAGGGAGCCCCGTGCATGAGTATGAGCCCTCTTTGGGTGAGGGCTTTTTGGCCCCTCCAGGGCTGTGGGCTCACTCTCCCACCGTCCCATGTGGCCGAGCTTGTTACTTTAAGTCATCTATTTCTGTGCTTTCCTTTTCGATGTAGGAATATGGTGATGGGGTGGGAGGGAGGGAGAATGCAGGAAAAATAGTCATTGCTCAATTTTCATTGGAAACTGAGCTCTTTAAATAAAATGGTTACATTGGTAAGTGTCTAAAATTGCTGCTGTAAGAATGAAGTAGTAGATTCTGTCTCCTGGTGCCATTTTTCTTTTTGCCCCATTTTCTCTTTTCCCCCTTTCCTTGACTCTTCTATTTCATCGTTGAAGATTCCCAATATTTTATTTTTTTGCAGTTTCTTTCATTTTCATTTTCTTCCCTTCATAGCTAAGTTTTCTCCCCTGACTGTATTAGTTAGAGTTCTCTAGGGAAACAGAACCAGTAGGCATTATCTGTAAATATGAAATTTTATAAAAGTGTCTCGCGCAACTGTGGGGATGCACAAGTCAAAATTCTGTAGGGCAGGATGCATGAATCCAAATTCCATAGGGCTGGCAGTGAACTGGCAACTCTGATGAAGGTGTTCAGTGAACTCACCAGGAGACGCTGGCTAGCCGAATTAGAAGAAGGTTCTCTCCTTTCTCCCTTAAAAGTCTTCAACTGATTGGATTAAATCCAGCTAATTGAATTCTCTCATGGTAGAAGATGTGCCCTTCATTGATGTGATCAGTCACAGCTGCAGCCAATTGACTGGTGATTTAATACACCATTACCTTGCAGTAAGGTTAGACCAGTGCTTGCTTGACCAGACACCTGGGTTGCTTGACCAGACACCTGGGTACCATCACCTGGCCAAGTTGACACATGAACCTGACCATCACAGTGACAAAAGAGTAGAGTCACCTGGGAATGTAGAAGAGCCCCATGCCTGGACCAGATCCCTAGAAAACCGATTTAACTGGTCGGGGGTGGCCTGGACATCAGTGAGGATGAAAAGCTCCCCGATTCTGGGGTGGGCTTCCCTGGTGTAGTGGTGGGGATTACAGCCCTCGGAGGGGAAGCTGGGCCTCTCACATCCCCCAGAGAGGGCCTCCAACTTCCTGTTTATCAAAAAAACTTGTCTAAAGCACGCTCCAAGAGGGCAGGGGTTTTTTGTCCATTTGTTCAGTGTGTGGCTAGACCAGTGCCTGGCACCTTCTGGGCACTGAATAAATGTAGAACGAATTAACAGCTATTAATAGGAAGTCAAATCTGTTCCCTTTATTCAGAAATGAGAAGTTTGTGCTTTTTTGTGGAAGTGGGTGTATATATTTTTTCCTGATTTTTTCCACTTACCAAAAAAAGTTTCTTTCCTTATACTAGAAACAGCAAAGAAGATTTATTTTCATGCATTTTATACTTTTGACAGAGCTAGGGCTAGAACTTAGAACCTTTGAGGCATTATACCCTTTCACAAATCTTATTTTTTTAATTAAAAAAAAAATCAGACAAAAATGCATTCTTGGTAAGACAAGGAAGCCATGTAGAGAATCAAATTGAAAAGGAAAAGTTTCTCTTTTCCTTTCAACGTAGCATAGAAGAAATAGCTACTACATGTGTTATCAAGGCCCCAAATACATCCTGTACGGCTTTAAACGGTTCCCAAAACAGGTCAGTTTAAGTTTCAGTTTTATATTAGGAGTTTACCAAGGAATTGCTTAATTGTGCTGCAGTTTAATCCACGGAGCCGGTGACGGCAGCCTGGAGCCAGCCTCTTGGCCGAGTGAAAAGAGCAAGCTGCATGTAGAGAAAAGCAAGTTAGCGACTGGACTCGATCTGGGCAGGAGGTTTTGAGAAGGACTGAGGGGCAGAGAAACGGCTCTCAAAGTGCCACAGCTCACGATGAGTCTCTTTCCTTTGCCAGGAGGCCTTCTGATCTGCTTACCGCGCGAGCAGGCCGCGCGGTTCTGTGCCGAGATCAAGTCCCCCAAGTATGGGGAAGGCCACCAAGCATGGATTATTGGGATTGTGGAGAAGGGCAACCGCACAGCCAGAATCATAGACAAGCCCCGGATCATCGAAGTGGCCCCACAGGTGGCCACTCAGAACGTGAACCCCACGCCTGGCGCCACCTCCTAATCCAGGCCACACTAGCTCTCTGGTTTTGTTTTCACTTAGATCTATTCCTTTACCATTACTTCAATTAAAGACTGTAAACCACAACGATCTCATTGTGTCTACACATCCGGTGACTTTAGGCCAATTTGTGAGTGGATACAATTAATAAAGTAGAGCCCATTGCCTTCTTTTCCTGTTACATTAACTGAAGATGCACCTACTCTTGAGGCAGCTTCTGAGTTGAGAATTATATTGTTATCCAATACTGTTGATTCATTTTGAATCTTTAGACACTTATCTCTTGCCGACAGGCTCTTTCAAAGGTGCTTTCACATGGCACAGACACTACCAAGAGTAGTGTCTACCACAGTCGGTGTCTTTTCATTTTATGTCTATTTATCATTGTAAGTCTGATCTGTTTTTCGCTGTCTTGAACAGTGTCCTGGAAAGACAAACCCGGTCATTGACACAGTGGCATCCCAGTAGAAGCAGAGCTGCATGATGGCTGTGAGCCATTGGCCTGTCTAGTCTTACCATTCAGAAACTTCTCCAACCCCAGGACACAACCCCCTAGAGCTGTCAGTTATGTGGGGCAAGTGCTTCACTCTGCATGGAAAGCACTTTGAAGACAAAAAGAAATTTTGTTTCTTTTTGTTTTTGTAGCCTTCCAGGTATTTGCAGTAATATCAGTAACTGTTTTCCTTACTCATAGCAAAAAAGGATACTTTTTGCAATGTAATTAGATGTCTATAGTGCAACGAAGAATTGCCCTTTCGAAAGGGGCTCATGTATGATACACATTTGCAATTATAATTAACTACGCAGATAATTTTTAAATATAATCAATAATAAAGACTGTCTGTGGATTGTAGTGTTTAATACATTTTATATTTTGTATAGTGATTTCAGGCCTTTTTTCTTAAAATCAGCAGCTATTTAGCCGAATTCTCAGCATTATTTTTTTGTCCTTCGTGCCAATGCTTTTTTTGTGCACGCTTTCCGTGATCTGTGTTGAAGTCTGCATTGCCAACTTTGCAGTTTAAACTGGTTTTTCAAATAAATATTTAATTTTTTTAATTGATCTTGTATAATCAGATGCCCCTTTTAGTATTATTTTAGAAGCGTTGGGAGGGTTTTGCCTAAAGTACAATTTATTGGGGGAAAGCTAGATTTTAGTTTTATAAAACTTGTCTTTCATGGGACCTATATTTTTTCTCGAATTAAATTTTGTAGTTCTAGAACAAATAGGTGATCTAAAGAGGTGTTTATCTGTGTTACTCAAAAGAGGCTTCCTTGTATTTTGGCCTACTCAACAATTTCGGGGGGTCCCCGTTAATGAAGCACAAGGAAGGGCACTGGATCCTCGAGGGTCTGTCTTCGTGAGAGAAGAAGCACCGTGTCTGCAAGTTTCCGAACACCTCCTGCTTCCAGGCACCAGAGCCACCTACACCAATAGCCTTGCCAGTGGAAACTGCTGCCAGGAAGACGATGCTCCCTGAAAGCTGTGGCCTCCTGGAAAGAAGAGGCCGCAGCCTTTACATGGGTGTTCCTGGAGATGAAGCCACGCACTGTGTGCAGGACGTGGGGGCTGCCCCAGAACTGAAATTACTTGGACACTGTGTAGAAATTTATGCAGGTGTTGGTCCTCAAAAGCTACAAACCAGTGGTCAGCAAAATAAAGTGTGTTGGAAACCTCTGAGTAAGGTCATACTGTTGAGCCTTTTTTTCTGATACATCCCAAAAGTTCTAGTGGTACTAAATGTGAACTACTCTCAGTGTTGATCATGTCCTGAGTGCCAATGTTTTCCTGGGTGGTGGGCCTGCTGAGGGAGGTGGGCTGAAAGGATGGCGCACTGCAGGAAACCATTGACTGGGGAAATGCTGGGTGATTTGAGGTCCAGGTAATTCACAGAGACCCAGGGGGAAGAACTTTACTTTGAAGGGTGTTTCCCAGAGGACAGCCTGCCTCAGTCCTGAAGTGTGCTCTTCAAAGGCACACCCTGGACCTAAAGAGTCAGAATTTCTAGGCATGGGGCCAGGGAACCTGCCTTTCCAACAAGCACCCTGTGCCCCCTGAAATATGGGGACTGCTGATCTAAAGGAAGGGCACAGGGGGGCTGGGGGAGGAGGAGGGAAGGAACCTGGACTTGCTTTGCCATGTTATTTTTCCAGGTATTTTTCTTTTCAATCCTGACATTTCTGTTGATAGTTGATTGACTCTTGTCCCATATCTGGGTTACTGCCCAGCAAAAAAATAGTAATAACAAAGATCTTGAAAGTTCCTTGAAGAAGTAGGTGCTTGTAATTGAGTATTTGAGTTCTTAGCTAAATCTTTGTAGAATATTTTAAAATTCAGCAAACAACAAATAGACAATTATTTGACTCGATAATGCATAATACGTACTTTTTCTTTTTGACTCAGTATTTTAAAATAGGATATTGTCTTCAAGTTCTACGTTCCTTATGATGAATAAATGTGTTTTAAATGTTTCTGATTATAGATGTATGAGCCAGCAGTTTTTCAGTCTGAATTTAGCATTGCCTTTAAAAGAATTATATCTGAGTCCTAAATTTTATGGTTTTTTTCTGTAAAGAAACTAGACTATAGCTACACCATACTATTCTTTTTTTTTTTAATTTTTTTTGGTTTTGAAATAAATTCAAAGTTATAGGAACAGTTGCAAAAACAATACTAACCCCATACACAGAATTCCATCATACCCTGACCCCCCCCCCCGATAGTCCAATCCACCAACTTTAACATGCTGTCACATCGCTATTTCTTTCCCTCCCTCCCTTCTTCCCTCCCTGTCTGTCATCCATCATCTATTGCTCTGTCTTCTGATCATATGAGAGCTAGCTGCACAAACACTATAATTCACGTATACACTTCCCATGAATAAGAACGTTCTTTTATGCAATCCCATTAAGCACAGCTAAGAAGTACAAGAGATTCAACAATAATACAAAGCTTACATTCTATATTTCCTTTTCCTTATGTCTCAACTCTGTCCCTTTGAGCCTCCTGTCCTCCATCCTCCAATCCCATCCAGGTTCATCCTTGGCATTCAATTGTCATCTATTTAGACTGTTTTTTTTCCGTTGTGGAAACATATATACAGCCTAAATCTTCCCATTCCACCCCCTCCCTAGCCTTCCATTAATGGGATTAATCACATTTAGAATGTTGTAATGCTCTTTCCCACCATCCATTACTAGAAATTTCCCTTCACCTCAAACAGCAACCCTACACTCATTTCTTAACTCCCCATTGCCCCTTCCCCCATTTCTCTTAACCCATACTCTACTTTTCATCTCTATGGTTATATTCTCTGATAATTTCTTTGTGTTTGCTGTAGGGCTTAAAATTAACCTCTTAAATCAATAACAAACTTGTTTTTCTTTGATACTACCTTCACTTCAGTAGGACACATAAACTATGTTCCTATACTCCTCCATTCCTCCATCTTTATATAGTTGTCTAACATCACATATTTTACGTTGAGATCAAAACCACTGATTTGTCATTAGAGTTTGTGTATTTTATATCATGTAGAAAGTAACTAGTGGAGTTACAGTTCAAAAATTATTGACTTCTATTTGTATTCCATTGTGGTTGGAGAATGTGCTTTGAGTATATTCAATTTTTTTTTTTTTTTTAATTTCTTGAGGCTTGTTTTATGTCCCAGCTTATGGTCCCTTCTGGAGAAAGATCTGTGATCACTAGAGAAAAATGAGTGTCCTGGTGATTTGAGATGTAAGGTACTATATATGTCTGTTAAAGTTCTCTATCTCTCTCTCTCCTTTCTTTGTTTCTCTGTCTGTAGGGCTCCCTTTAGTATCTGAAGTAGGGCAGGTCTTTTATTGGCAAACTCTCTCAGCATTTGTTTGTGAAAAATTTAAGCTCTCCCTCGAATTTGAAGGAGAGTTTTGCTGGATAAAGTATTCTTGGTTGGAAATTTTTCTCTCTCAGAATTTTAAATATGTCGTGCCACTGCCTTCTTGCCTCCATGGTGGCTGTTTAGTAGTCACTACTTAGTCTTATGCTGTTTCCTTTGTATGTGGTGAATTGCTTTTCTCTTGCTGCTTTCAGAACTTGGTCCTTCTCTTCCATATTTGACAGTGTGATCAGAATATGTCTTGGAGTGAGTTTGTTTGGATTTATTCTATTTGGAGTTCGCTGGGCATTTATGCTTTGTGTATTTATATTGTGCAGAAGGTTGGGGAAGTTTTCCCCAACAATTTCTTTGAATACTCTTTCTAGACCTTTACCCTTCTCTTCCCCTTCTGGGACACCAATGAGTCTTAAGTTTGGATGTTTTATTTCATCTATCGTATCCCTGAGATCCATTTCGATTTTTTCAATTTTTTTTCTCCAATCTTTCTTTTGTTCTTTCATTTTCTGTTCTGTGGACTTCTAGGTCACTGAGACATTGTTCAACTTCCTCTAATCTTGTATTGTGAATATCCAGAGTCTTTTTAACTTGGCCAACAGTTTCTTTTATTTCCGTAAGATCTTCTATTTTTTTATTTACTCTTGCAATGTTTTGTTTATGCTCTTCTAGGGTCTTCTTTATGTCGCTTATATCCTGGGCCATGGTCTTCTTGATGTCCTTTAAATCCTTTGCCATGTTTTTGTTCCTCAATTGTAGTTCGTTGATTAATTGTGCCAGGTACTATGTCTCTTCTGATATCTCGATTTGCTTGTTTGGAGTTAGATTCTCCATATAGTCTGGTTTTATCATATGCATTAGGATTTCCTGTTGTTTTTGGCCTCTTGGCATTTGCTTTGCTTGATAGGGTTCTTTCAAGTTGTAAAAAAAGGATACCACTCTAATTTTTCAGAAACACAGTTTGGTGGCATACACTTTCTCTAACTAACCAGCAGATGACGTCTGTGAGTCACCTATACCCTCAAGTCAGTTCTCAACCTTGTTCCCGTGGTGTGTGGGGAAATGATTCTTGTGGGGTTCAGTTGGAGAACTCAGTTTGGGTGTGTTGCTGGAGCCGTCTGCCCTGAATGTGGGGCGTGTGTATGGGTGGCCAGGGAGGAAGGGCAGCTTTAATATTCAAATCCCCCAGGTTCCCGGGAATTCAAGGCCGCCGCAAGAGTCTTAGCCTTCATTTCATTTTAACTCCAGACCCTCTCTCTCACTGTCCCACAAACCACCGGACTTGGCGTAGCGTCCCTGGGTTCTCCGAGCGGTTCCCCCCTCCCAGCCGTGATCATCCAGGACCTCTGCTGAGGGAATGCCATGCTACGTCACCAGTGCGCGCCATCCCTCAAGGGAAGCCCCAGGCCGCCGGGCCGTGCAGGGGCGCTCTCAGCCTGATGCAAAGATGGCTGAATGGAGCGTCTCAACACCCCCCCCTCCTCGCACAGTTCCTCCTTCCCAGCTCCGGGACAACTGGCGGGGCTCTGGGCTGTGGGCACGGCCCCGGGCAGGAGTTTATCCAGCCCTCCGGGGAGCCAGCTGCGAGCCACAGGGTTTTTTTCTGCTTCTGGCTCTCCCCTCCATTCCTCCGGCCCTGAGGGTATCTGCAGCGGGCTATCCTCCAGGCCAGACACCAAGAGGCCAGCCCAGCCCCCTCTTGCTGTGTTTTACTGCGTGGTTCCCACTATCGTAACTGCAGCTGCTCCTGGGTTTTTCCTTTTTTCTTTTTTTTTTTTTTTTTTAACAGAGCCAGTCGGTTTCCAAACACCAAGCCCTGACTTCTCCACAACGCTGCGCGGCTGCGGGTCTTCCAGCTAGCTCACTCACTTGTTTCAGAATGCAGACTCCCGGTTTCACCAAGTATACGGCCCCTGTGGAACTAGCAGACCTCGTCCAGCTGGTGCATCGCTGTAACCCGTATTCTGGGTCACTTTCTGGTTTTTATCTAGAGTTTTTCACGGAGGTATTTTTTTGCCCTGTCTCAGCTAGCTGCCATCTTAGTTTTCCCATTCTATTCTTTATTTTTAGAAGTACTAGAACAAGCATAGTGATGCTTCAGATATGTTGTGTGTATATATGTTTCTAAACTCAGCCCCCCCTTTTTCTCTAGATCAGGCAATGGTATATGAATAATTGACTTTCAGAAGTAATTAGTACCTTTTACTAGAAATCCACACATGAACCACACAATCAATAAACATGCCAGAAAGAAGCGAGATTCAAAGTCCTATTCTGTAAAGGATGGGAATTCCATTTTGCCTGTGCTTTAATCTAGAATGAGGATGGGGGTGGCTGGATGGGCACTCAGCAGGTAAAACGATCCGTGAGACAGGCTTCTTGTAGCCACCCAGACGTGCTCAAGAATTGCTGGGGTCCACGATGCTGGAGGTGCCCATGTGTGGGGCAGACTGAGTGCAAGGTGCCGTCGTACGGCATCCAACCCTGAGTGGTCTGGTTGTCCTGGCCGGGTCCCGCTGCCTTGGAGGGGTCTGTGCTTAGGAGGGCTGCATGTGATGAAACCCATCAGCAAGCACTTTGTGGAAGGAAATAGAAAATTCAGTCTTTATATTAATGATCACATTGCTGCAAAGCCAGCCTATTTTCTGCATGTTTCAAGAATGTGAACATGCACACATTGACGTGTATAAACCTATACAGTGTTATGTTGATAGTGGTCAACTGTCAGGTCCTGTATTTTCCCCTAGTTCTTAAATAGAGTTGTATAATATCAGTGTCCAGAATGTAGCTTTGGTCCATTTGAAAATTTAAGAAAATGTCAATAGTTGAACTCTTTTTTTTTTTTTTTTTTCATTTTTAAAAGAAAAAGCTAGATTCTTTTCTAGCAGTTTAAGAAAGAATACAAGGAATCAGCTGTACCTGTAAATAGTCTCTCAAATATTAGAGTAAAACAGTTAAACTGCACAATTTAAAAAGTTATGAAATTAGTCTACCATCACCCCCTCATGCCAGTCAAATCTATGTAATAAACCCACTTACATTAAGAAGGTTGGGACGCTTAATCTTCAGCCGACTGCCATGTCTTTCGTCATTTATTTTCCCCAACTTTTTATTTTGAAAAATTTCAAAAATGGAAAAGTTGAAAAAAGAAAACAAGTAGAATGTAGCCTCCTGAAAATGTTATTTTGTCACATTTGGTTTTTCTCTATGTATATATGCACGTGTGCATACATACGTATTTATTACACATACACATTTCCTTTTTGCTTTGGTGAAGACATCTGAATAAATTGGAGATGTTGGGAGCCCAGTGACACCCCTGGCTTGCCACCCATAAGAAATTGGGAGGAGCGGTTTACAATTACATCATTGTGCATTGTCCAAAGGTTGTTGCCATATATATTTCTTTTTGAGAAAATGAAGAAAATTAGAATGCAATTGAATCCTGAGATTGGTGATATACACCCTTAAAAAAAATACTCCTTGAAAATGAAGCTAGAAACTTGAAATATCTTCAGATCCAGAGCTCTGGAACCCAGCCGTGATATCCCTGTCTCGATTTCTTTCATAAACACCGAAATTACATCAAGCCCCATTTTAGGCTTTAAGGAGGGGAGATGTAACATGATCTGCATGCAAGGAACACAGAAAAAGAATATTCCAATATAAAAAGACAAAATAATTTTGAAAAATACAGCCTTACCAACACTGAGTGGGGAGAATACTAGGGAATTTGAAGAAAATAAAAATCTAGTCAACATTTTGTCCAGATACCTTCCCACTCTGCTTCCTCTCAGAGAAAACAGGCATCAGCTCCTGGCTCCAGAAAACGGTCCCGCTGCCATTTAGAAACATGAATAAAAGCCTTAAAAATGTTTGTACTCTTTGACATGGTAATCTCAAGTCAGGGTTTTATCCTAAGGACATAATCACGTATCATGGTGAAAAGTGGGAACCAACCCCAATAACAGAGCACGCCCCGTGGAATAGGACATGGCTGTTAGTCATGTTCCCAACTATTGAAGAATATGTGAGCTTGTTTGTGATGTTCTTAGTGGAAAAATTGGACGATAATCCTGCAGTAAAATCCCAAGGTTTTTTCTTAAAGAAAGCGTATATATAAGCGTACAAATGAACAGGAAAAGAAGGTATATATAGTTAGCAGTGGTTATGTTGGGGCGATGGGGATGTGGGTAGCTTTTGTTTCTTGGTTGTTTCTATTTTTCAAGTTTTCTTACAGTAAAGATAATCGGGGATGGTGGGGGTTACAAATAATATAAGGCCCTTGGAGGAGGAGGATACCATGGCAGTATCTGAAAGAGGGAGGGCTGGCGTGAGGGGCAACTTTTCTCCGGCATTTTGCATCAATTGGGTTGACAAGTATCGAGTAGGGGTCAGCCAAGCCATCCAAACAAGTGCCCCTGGTCATCAGACACTGCCTGCCGACCACACAGTTTTCAGGGCAGTTTTTGAAGTTTTAAGGGAAAAATAAAAGAGTATACTTTCCAGAGTCTAAAAGAATCGAAGAGAACAAAACCAAGAGGAGTGTCCAAGGGGGGGTTGGACTTTTTTTTAAATTATTATTTTCTGAATTTTTGTCTTTAATTAGAGCATTGTAGGTTTCGAGAAAAATCACACGGAAAGTACAGAGTTCCCACATACCTTACATACAGATGTACTATTTTCCCTGTTATTAACATTTTGCATTAGTGTGGTAACTTTATTACAATTGATGAGACAATATTAGTATAAGGACACTATTAACTATAGACCATAGTTTACATTAGGTTTCACCATTTGTGTTGTATAGTCCTATGATCTTAAAAATTTTATGGTTGTAGTAGCATATGTACAACCTAAAATTTCCCCCTTTTAACCACATTCAAATAAGTAATTCAGTGGTGTTAATTACCACCACCACCGTCCATTGCCAAGCCTCTACCATCACCCCAAACAGAAGCTCTGCACCAGTTATGTATTAGCTCCCCATCCCCCACCCCAACCGCTAGTGTATGTATTCTACTTTCTGACTCCGCAAATTTGCTTATTCTAAGTATTTCGTATCAGTGAGCTTGTACAATATTTTTTCTTCTGTGTCTGGCTTACTAACATGATATCTTCAAGGTTCATCCACATTGTTGTACTTATCAGAACTTAGTTCCTTTCCGTAGCTGAATAATGTTCCATTGTATGTATATACTACATTTTTTTTATCCATTCATCTGTAGATGGACACTTGGGTTGCTTCCACCTTTTGGCAAGTGTGAATAGCTATGAAAATCAGTGTGCAAATATCTGTTCAAGTCCCTGCTTTCAATTTGAATTTTGGGGTATGTTCTGATTTGCTAACGCTGCTGGAATGCAAAATACCAGAAATGGATTGGCTTTTATAAATGGGGCCTGTTAGTTTACAAATTTGCACTTCTAAGGCCATAAAAGTGTCCAAACTAAGGCATCAACAAGAGGATACCGTCACTGAAGAAAGGCTGATGGTGTCCGGAACACTTGTCAGCTGGGAAGGCACTTGGCTGGTGTCTGCTGGTCCTTTGCTCCCAGATTCTGGTTTCAAAATGGATTTCTCCAGAATGCCTCTGGACTTCTGTGTTTCTTAGCTTCTCTCAGCTCTCTGCTTGGTTCTCCTGGGGTGTTTCTCTCTAAGCATCTGGGGGTCCTCTCTTAGCTTCTCTGGGGGCAAACTCTGGGCTTCATCTCTTAGCTTAGCATCTCCAGACGTCCTTCTGTCTGCACCTAGAAGCTTCTGGGTCTGTGTCAGCTCCTTCAGTTTCAGTGTGTCCTGGCTTAGCCTACTCCAGGGCGTTTTCATCTCTCTGTTCTCTGTGTGAGCTCTCTTTAAAGGACTCCAGGAAAGGATTAGACCCACCTGGAATTGTGTGGGTCACATCTCCATGGAAACAACCTAATCAAAAAGGTCCCACCCCACATGGCTCTTCTGGTGTACATAACAGCTTCAAACCATCACAGGGTAGATACCTAGAAGTGGGGTTGCCAGGATATGAGGTATAATTCTACACTTAACTTTCTGAGAAAGTGCTAAACTGTTTTCCACATTGGCCACACCATTTACATTCCCACCAACAATGTACAAGTGTTCCTATTTCACCACATCCTCTCCAACACTTATTTTCTGTTTATTTTTTTTAAATAGTAGCCATTCCAGTGGGTCTGAAATGATACCTCATGATTTTGATTTGCATTTCCCTATGGCTAATGATGTTGACTATCTTTTCATGGGTTTATTGGCCATTTGAATATATATCTTCTTTACAGAAATGTCTATTCAAGAATTTTGCCCATTTATTGATTGGAGGGCTGGGGCTTTTAAAAACTGGCTTAGACTATAGATAACTGTGGCACAACTTGTTTCTTTTCACCTAGTACGTCCTGGACATAATTTCCTACATTTTCCAAAAGGAGTGTCCTCTTTTTTAATTACGTGTTCTTCACTGTATGAGTCTAGGATCTTCAGTCACTGAAATATCACTGAAGTCATTTCTACTTGTTTCTAGATCTCTCAATTGACATTAGAATTTCAATTAATTTTCATTGAAAACCTAAATGTTGTACTTCCACACCCTAGCCAATATGAAGCGAGGACTTCGAAAAAGTTGCTACTTATGTAGCTCTCCACGGCAGAAAGACCAGAATTCATTTCCACTCATGGTACCAAGTGTTGGCTGAACATTGCGTTTGCTGGACGTTGGCAAAGATAAGTGAATTAAGCAAAAACAGCCAGAAAACTTGGGTAACCAAGCTACTGAACCGCCATTAAATTCTTCTCACCATCTTTCTCAGTCAAGTTCTTCCAAGCACAGGAAAGTGATTCAAACACAAAGCAATCACCTAGGCCCATAGATTCCTAAAAACCCCTGCTGCTCAGAAAGTAACAGAATCCACAGCCAGGGTGTGTGGGGGAGGGCAGAGACCCACATTCGTTTCCCATGGCCATTGTAGCAACACAGACTTCGTGGTTGAAAACAGCACAAATTTAGTATCTTACAGTTCTGGGCTGGGCTGCGGTCCTTCTGGAGGCTCTGGGAGAGAATCTGTTCCTGGCCTTGCCCAGCTTCTAGAGGCCACCCACATTCCTTGGTTCATGGCCCCTTCCTCCATCCTCAAGGTCAGCCATGTATCATCTTTCTGACCCATTTTCTGTGGTCATGTCTCTTTCTGACCACAGCTGGGGAAGGGGGTTTGATGTTTGTTTGTTTGTTTAATTCATTTTTATTGAGATGTGTTCACATACCATTCAGTCATACAAAGCGTACATTCAGTTGTTCACAGTACCATTATATAGTTGTGCATTCATCACCAAAATTAATTTTTGCACATTTTCATTACCACACACACAAAAATAATAAGAATAAAGATAAAAGTGAAAAAGAACAAAATAAAAAAGAACACTGGGTGCCTTTTTTTTTCCTCCACGCCCATTTTTCTACTCATCTATCCATACACTGGACAAAGGGGAGTGTGGTCCTTATGGCTTTCCCAATCACATTGTCACCCCTCTTAAGCTACATTTTATACAATTGCCTTCAAGATTCATGGGTTCTGGGTTGTAGTTTGATAGTTTCAGGTATTTACTGCTAGCTATTCCAATTCATTAGAACCTAAAAAGGGTTGTCTATATTGTGCATAAGAGTGCCCACCAGAGTGACCTCTCGGCTCCTTTTGGAATCTCTCTGCCACTGAAGCTTATTTCATTTCCTTTCACATCCTCCTTTTGGTCAAGAAGATGTTCTCCTTCCCATGATGCCAGGTCTAGATTCCTCCCCGGGAGTCATATTCCATGTTGCCAGGGAGATTTACTACCCTGGGTGTCAGATCTCATGTAGGGGGGAGGGCAGTGATTTCACCTGTCAAGTTGGCTTACCTAGAGAGAGAGGGCCACATCTGAGCAACAAAGAGGTATTCGGGAGGAGGCTCTTAGGCATAATTATAGGGAGGCCTAGCCTCTCCTTTGCAGCAACAGTCTTCCCAAGGGCAAGTCCTGTGGTAGAGGGCTCAGCCCATCAACCACCAGTAGGGGGTCTGATGTTAAGGGCTTGTGATGACATAGGCCCACACCGGAAAATCAGGACCATTGGCCAGCCCCAAATCCCAAATTCAGTCACATCTGCAAAGTCCCTTTAGCTGAGGCAAGTAACAAATTCACAGGCTCCAGGATTCAGATGCAGACATCCTTGGGGGCCAGTGTGACAGGGGAGAGATTGCTGCAGCACGTGGAACAGAGCTGGTGGCACAAACGCAGTCGTTGTCTAACCCACTAACAAGAGTAGCTGGCGTGGCCATGCCAGGGGAAGGCAGGCCGGAGAAGACAGCCAGCCACCTGCCGCCAAGCACGAGTCCACCTGCCCAGAGCTGCTGGGGACCTATCCCAAATACTCAGATTGTAAAACAGCAGGGAAGTTCTGTCCAAAGGGCGCTTTCCAAGGCCATCCTCCCTGCCGGAGTTTGGGGTGTCTTTCTGACTCACCAGCTGCCCTTCTCTAACTTCATTCCGGTTTTCAGAGGGTGGATGCACACCAGGTGCTCAAAGGCTGTTTAGCGCCACCTGCTGGGGGACTCTGCACCTGCAGCCTGAGAGCATGACAGGACCCTCTCTACCTGCAGACAGTCAAGAGCATCTCGTCAATGCGGAGGGGCAGTGAGCTTCCAGCCGCGTTTAGTGGCAGGCATGGTGTTTTCTCAGCTCCCTTTTCAACAGATGCATGGCACATGGTAAGTGCTCAATGACGTGGCTTAAGGGTGCCCAGCTGTAATGTTGTCTTTTTTCTTCCCTCTCCCTCCCTCCCTCTTTCCATTTCTCTCTCTTCCATTCCTTCCTCCCTTCCTTTTTTCCTTCCTTCCTCTTTTTAAATTTTTTTTCAATTTTTAGAACATTTTCATTACTCCAGAAAAGAAATGAAAACAGAAAACACAAATCCTTCCATACGCCTAACCACCGCCCCTCCGTTATTGACTCATAGTTTTGGTACAGTACATTTGTTACTGTTGATGAAAGAATGTTAAAATACTAATAACTGTAGTATATAGTTTGCAACAGGTATATTCTTTTTCCTATATGCTCCTCTATTACTAACTTCTAGTTTTAGTGTCACACATTTGTTCCAGTTCATGAAAGAGATTTCTGGTATTTGTACAGTTAATCACGGACATTGCCCACCACAAGGTTCACTGTTTTATACATTCCCATCTTTTAACCTCCATCTTTCCTTCTGGTGACATATATGACTCTGAGCTTCCCCTTTCCATCCCCTTCACACACCATTCAGCACTGTTAGTTATTCTTACAATAACATGTTACCATCACCTCTGTCCATTTCCAAACACTTAAGTTCAACCTAGTTGAACATTCTGTTAATAATAAGCAACCACTCCCCATTCTTGAGCCTCATTCTATATCCTGGTAACTTATATTTCATGTCTATGAGTTTACATATTTTAATAAGTTCATATCAGTGAGACCCTGAAATATTTTTCCTTTTGTGTCTCAATTATTTCACTCAATATAGTGCCCTCAAGGTTTCTTCATCAACCCGTTTTTTTTTTTAAGATGGTTTTATTCACCCACCATACATTCTGTCCTAAGTAATCAATGGTTCCCTGTATAATCATGTGTTTATGTACTCATCACCATCACCATTATCTATATAAGGACATCTCCATTACTTCCACAAAGAAGGAGGAAAAGTCAAAGAAGGTAGAGAGACAAAAGAAAAAGAAAGGAAAAAAATGACAGCTAAATAGCAACAAAAATAGAGTTAAACTAAAGTACATCAGACAACATCAACAATGCCAGGAGTCCCATACCCCTCCCTTATATCCCCCTCTTATAGGCATTTAGCTTTAGTGTATTGCATTTGTTATATTCAAGGAAGCATAATACAATGTTTCTGTTAACTATAGTCTCTAGTTTGCATTGATTGTATTTTTCCCCAATACCACCCCATTTTTAACACCTTGCAAGGTTGACATTCATTTGTTCTCCCTCATGTAAAAACATATTTGTACATTTTATCACAATTGTTGAGCACTCTAGGTTTCACTGAGTTCTACAGTCCCAGTCTTTATCTTTCCTCTTTCCTTCTGGTGTCCCACATGCTCCTAACCTTCCTCTTTCAGCCATACTCACAGTCATCTTTGTTCAGTGTACTTTCATTGCTGTGCTACCATCACCCAAAATTGTGTTCCAAACCTCTCCCTCCTGTCTTTTCCTATCTGTCTGTAGTGCTCCCTTTGGTATTTCCTGTACTACAGGTATCTTGTTCACAAACTCCCTCATTGTCTGATTGTCAGAGAATTTTTTAAACTCTCCCTCATATTTGAAGGACAGTTTGCTGGATATAGGATTCTTGATTGGTGGTTTTTCTCTTTCAGTATCACCCCACTTCCAGCTTGCCACCATGGTTTCTACTGAGAAATCCACAGTCTTAGCAAGCTTCCTTTGTATGTGAGGAATCGCTTTTCTCTTGCTGCTTTCAGGATTCTCTGTCTTTGACACTTGATAATCTATTATGTGTCTTGGCATAGGTCTATTCAGATCTATTCTGTTTAGGGTATGCTATGCTTCTTGGAGCTGTAATTTTATGTTTTTCACAAGAGATGGGAAATTTTCATTGATTACTCCCTCTATTATTGCTTCTGCCCCTTTTCCCTTCTCTTTTCCTTCTGGGACACCCATGACATGCACATTTATGTGCTTCATGTTGTCATTCAGTTCCCTGAAACATTGCTCATATTTTTCCATTCTTTTCCATATCTGTTCTTTTGTGTGTAGGATTTCAGGTGTCTTGTTCTCCAATTCCTGAGTGTTTTCTTCTGCCTCTTGATATCTGCTGTTGCATGTCTCCATTGCGTTTTTCATCTCTTGTTTTGTGCCTTTCATTTCCATAGATTCTGCTAGTTGTTTTATCAAACTTTCAATTTCTACCTTACGTTCACCCATGGTTTTCTGTATATCCTTCATCTCTTTTTGCCATATCTTACCTGAACTCATTGACTTGGTTTTTTAATTGATTTAGCTTATTTCTTTCAAAATATTTAATTGATTGTTTCATTAAAGTGAAACAGTATCTCAACTGTATCTTAATTTAGGTGTAAGTTTGTTCCTTTGACTGGGCCATAATTCATTTTTCCTAGTGTATTTTGTAGTTTTCTGTTGTCTAGGCATCTGGTTTCCTTGGTTACCCCAATCAGATTTTCCCAGACCAAAACGGGTTCAAGTCTTAGAATGGGGCTATATTCAGATTCACGTTTCCCTGAGGGTGTGTCTTAGAAGATTGACAGACTTTCCTGTGAGGCCTCTAGGTGCTGTGCTTTTCCTAACCTTCCCAGCAGGTGGTACCTGTCAGCCTGTCACTCCTGACTGGTGTAAGAATGTGTGGCCCCTTTAGTTTCTGTTTTGGCTGTTTGCCCCCAGGCCCTGGGGTCTGAGTTCTGAAGGGTAGGCCAACCCTAGAGCTGGGCCCCACCTCCTTCCTCTTAAGAAAGATACACCCCCTAGGGAGCTATCTTCTGCAACTGAATTGCTCCTTTGTCTCTCTGATTCTGTTAACTCCATCCATGACTGAGTCAGAGCACAGGGGACAGAAAATGGCTGAGGCTTTCCCCACTGAGCTACTCAGGTTGAGAGACAGAAAAAGGGAAAGAAAACTCCCTTTCAGAGCCAGTGCACAGCCCCGCAGTTTTGCCTGTCAGAGAGAGCATCCGGTCTTCTGGGCTCCCTTTCCCAGGCCACAGGCATTTTCTGGCTCTCTAAGGTCAGTCATCTCTAAAAGCCTCTGTATTTAAAAAAAAAATTTTTTTCCCGCCAGCCCCACCTCCTTTCCACTAGAAGCAACCTCAGGATACTTTGCTGCTTGTTAAGGGTTTGCCTATGCTTCTACCTTATATTCAGCAGTCCACATTTGTTAATTAAAACCCCAGTTGGAGCTAGGCTGAGCTATACTCACTTGTTCCAGGAATGCTGCTTTCTCCCACAGCAAGGTCTTGCAGCTCAGCCTGTCATGGAAGGAGGGAGCTCTTGGCACAGTTCTGCAATTTTAATTCAGTGATTCTTCTTTCTAATTCTGCTACTGTCAGATCCCTTTTGTGTGAAATAAAAAAAAAAAAAAGGCATGCATTAATGGAAGGAATCATAAGGAATTTCTAACAGTGACATCCTTTAGGGAGGAAGAGTTGGGCTGGGGAACTGATGGAAGGGTGTGCTGGTTTGGATGTATTATGTCCCCCAAAACACCATTATCTTTGATGCAGTCTTGTGTGGGCAGGAAACATATTGGTGTTGATTGGGTTGGAGACTTTTGATTGGGTTGGAGACTTTTGATTGGATGTTTCTGTGGAGTTGTGATCACTCACTGTGGGCGAGATCTTTCATTGGATAATTTCCATGGAGGTGTGGCCCTGCCCATTCAGCATGGGCCTTGAGTAATTTTCTAGAGCACTATATAAGCTCAGACAGAAGAAGTGAGCTTGCTACAGCCAAAAGGGACACTATGAAGAATGCACAGGAGCCGAGAGATGAACTGCAGCTTACAGAGACATTTTGGAGATGGCCTTTGAAGGCAAACTTTTGCCCTGGAGAAGCTAAGAGAGGACAAATGCACCAAGAGCAACTGAGAGTGACATTTTGGAGAGAAGCTGCAGCCTAGAGAGGAATATCCTGGGAGAAAGCCATTTTGAAACCAGCACTCTGGAGCAGTTGCCAGCCACGTGCCTTCCCAGCTAACAGGGGCTTTCTGGACGCCATTGGCCATCCTCCAGTGAAGGTACCCAATTGTTGATGACTTACCTTGGACACTTTATGGCCTTAAGACTGTAACTTTGTAACCAAATAAACCCTCTTTATAAAAGCCGATCCATTTCTGGTATTTTGCGTGGCGGACAGCATTAGCAAACTAGAACAAGGGGATTTCATTCTTCATTATTGTATAGACAGACAGATATAGATCTATAGATCTTCCAGCCTGTGTTGTTTTCAAATACTAGATAACATATTGCTTTTTTATTGTTGTCTTTAAAGCAGTAGTTAAGGTGGGGGAGTCTGTATGTTCTTATTTGTAACTTTACATTTTAACAGAACTAAAAAGCTAGAAAACATTACATTGTTACAAAATGTGCTGTAGAAAGGAGAAGTTATTTTTTTAAAATCATAAACAAAAATTGTAGTCTATGGGATCAATAGTGGGCTTGGAGTCAATGTAGTTTAAGTTCACTTTTTTTAATTGCAAAATTAATTTTATAATTCATTTATTAAAAATTAAACAAAACAAAACAATTCAAACAAAACAAAACAAAGGAATAAGAAAAACAAATAACCTAAAATAACTACATTGCTTCCAACATGTCCCTACCATACTTCAAGAAAATTGACAAACCAAAGTCATTCCTGAGCATTCCCATATAATTAAGAGTACTCTCCATATCTTATCTTTTTTTATTGGATTATCATTCCCTGTTCACTAGTTGCTCTCTATCTCTAGGTACTCTACGTTCTACAGTAGAAGACACTTATTTTACATTTTTCATAGAGTTCACATAAGTGGTAACATACAATATCTCTCTTTTTGTAGCTGGCTTATTTCATTCAGCATTACGTCTTCAAGTTTCATCCATGTTGTCATATGTTTCACGACCTCATTCCTTCTTATTGCCGTGTAGTATTCTATCATGTATATATACCACATTTTGTTTATCCACTCATCTCTTGAAGGACATTTGGGTTGTTTCCATCTCTTGGCAATTGTGAATAATAATTGGCGAATACCTGTTTTTGTCACTGCTTTCAGATCTTCTGGGTATATACTGAGATGTGAAATTGCTGGATCGTAGGGTAACTCGATATCTAGTTTTCTAGGGAACAGCCAGACTGTCCTCCAGAGTGGCTGTGCCAATATACAGTCCCATCAACAATGAATAAGAGTTCCAATTTCTCCATATCCTCTCCAGCATTTATAGTTTCCTGTTTGTTTAATGGCAGCCATTCTAATTGGTATGAGATGATTTCTTATTGTGGTCTTAATTTGTATCTTCCTAATAGATAGAGAAGATGAAGATGTTTTCATGTGTTTTTTAGCCATTTGTATTTCTTCTTCAGAAAAACATCTTCACATATCTGTTCCCCATTTTATAATTGGGTTGTTTGTACTATTGTTGAGTTGCAGGATTTCTTTATATATGCAAGATATCAGTCTTTTATCAGATACGTGATTTCCAAATATTTTTTCCCATTGAGTTGGCTGCCTCTTCACCTTTTTGACAAATTCCTTTGAGGTGCATAAGCTTTTATCTGTTTTTTCTTTCATTACTTGTGCTTTGGGTGTGAGGTCTAAGAAGCGACCTTCTAATACAAGGTCTTGAAGATGTTCCCCTACATTATCTTCTAGGAGTTTTATGGCACTGGCTGGCTCTTATATTGAGGTCTTTGATCCATTTTGAGTTAATTTTTGTGTAGGGTGTGAGGTAGGGGTCCTCTTTCATTCTTTTGGGTTTGGATATCCAGCTCACCCAGCCCCATTTGTTGAAGAGACTGTTATGTCCCAGTCCAGTGGGTTTGGGGGCCTTATCAAAAATCAGTTGACCATAGATCTGGGGATCTGTCTCTGAATTCTCAATTTGATTCCATTGATCAATATGTTGATCTTTGTACCAATACTATGCTGTTTTGACTACTGTGGCTTTATAGTAAGCTTCAAAGTCAGGAAGTGTAAGACCTCCCACTTTGTATTTCTTTTTTAGAATGTTTTTAGCAATTCAAGGCATCTTTCCCTTCTAAATAAATTTGATAACTAGAATTTCCATGTCTGAAAAGTAGGTTGTTGGAATTTTGATTGGAATTGCATTGAATCTATCGATGAGTTTGGGTAGAATTGACATCTTAATGACATTTAGCCTTCCTAATCATGAACAAGGAATATTTTTCCATCTTTTTAGGTACCCTTCTATTTCTTTTAGTAAAGTTACATAATTTTCTATGTATAGGTCTTCTACATCTTTGGTTAAATTTACTGCAAGGTACTTGATTTTTTTAGTTGCTATTGAGAATGGAATCTTTTTCTTGAGTGTCTCTTCAGTTAGGTCACTTCTAGTGTATAGGAACATTACTGACTTATGTGCATTAATCTTGTGTTCTGCTACTTTGCTAAATTTGTTTATTAGCTCAAGTAGCTGTGTCACCAATTTCTCTGGGTTTTCCAAATGTAAGATCATATCATCTGCAAATAATGACAGTTTTATTTATTCCTTTCCAATTTAGAGGTCTCTTTGTCTTGCCAGATTGCTTTGGCTAGCACTTCTAGCAGAATGTTGAATAACAGTGGTGATAGCAGTCATCCTTGTCTCATTCCTGATCTTAGAGGGAAGGCTTTCATTCTCTTGCCATTGAGTACTGTGTTGGCCGTGGGTTTTTCATATATGCCCTTTTTCATATTGAGGAAGTTTCATTCAATTCCTACCTCTTGAATTGTTTTTATCAAAAAAGGATGCTGGGTTTTGTTGAATGCTTTTTCAGCATCTATTGAGATGATCATTTGATTTTTCCCTTTTGATTTGTTAATGTGTTGTATTACATTGATTGATTTTCTTATGTTGAACCATCTTTGCATGCCTAGGATGAACCCCATTTGGTCATGGTGTATGATTTTTTTAATATGTCTTTGGATTCCATTTGCAAGTATTTTGTTGAGAATTTTTGTGCCTATATTCATGAGGGAGATTGGCCTGTAGTTTTCCTTTCTTGTAGCATCTTTACCTGGTTTTGTTACTAGAGTGATGTTGACTTCATAAAATGAGTCAGGTACTGTTCCATTTTCTTCAATTTTTGGAAAGAATTTAAGTAAGATTGGTGTCAGTTCTTTTTGGAAATTTTGTAGAATTTCCCTGTGAAGACACATGGCCCTGGGCTCTTATTTGTAGGAAGCTTTTTGATGACTCATTGAATCTCTTTTCTTATGATTGGTTTGTTGAGGTCTTTGATTTCTCCTCTGGTCAGTCTAGGTTGTTCTTGTGTTTCCAGGAAATTGTCCATTTCCTCTAAATTGTATAGTTTGTTGGCATACAGTTGTTCATAGTGTCCTGTTATGATTTTTTAAATTACTTTGGGATCCACAGTAATGTCCTTTCTCTCATTTATTATTTTGTTTATTTGGGTCTTCTCTCTTTTTGATGTTGTCAGTCTAGCTAAGGGTTTGTCAGTCTTGTTGATCTTCTCAAAGAACCAACTTTTGGTTTTATTTATTCTCTCTATTGTTATTTTCTTTTCTGTATCATTTATTTCTGCTTTAATCCTTATTTCTTTTCTTCTACCTGGTTTAAGTTTATTTTGTTGTTCATTTTCTAGCTTCTTCAGTTGTTCCATTAGTTCTTTGATTTTAAGTCTTTCTTCCTTTTTAATGTATGCATTTAGAGCTATAAATTTTCCCCTCAATACCGCCTTCGCTGCATTCCGTATGTTTTGATATGTTGTGTTCTTATTTCCATTTGTCTCTACATATTTAGCAATTTCTCTTGCAATTTCATCTTTTTTTAATTTTTAATTTTTATTTTGAAATAAATTCAATCTTACAGTAACAGTTGCAAAAATAATTCAAACCCCATACACAGAACTGCAGCATACCCCAACCCCCCTCCAGCAATACCCTGATCTACCAAATTTAACATTTTGTCACTTTACCATTTCTCCTTTCTCCCTCCCTCCCTGTCTATCATCCGTCATCTATTGCTCTGTCTTCTGAACATATGAGAGCAAGTTGCACACATCCTTGAACAAATAATATAATTCACATATACATTTCATATGAACAAGAATATTCATTTATGTAATCACATTAAGTGTAGTTAACTTCAAGAAATTTAACACTGATATAAAGCTTACATTCTATATTTCATTTTTTTCCTTATGTCTCAATTGTGTCCTTTTGAACCTTCTCTCCTCTATTCTTAGATCTCATCCAGGATCATCTATGGCATTTAATTGTCATTATCTAGACTTTTTTTTTCCCAATTGTGGAAACATATATACAGCATAAATCTTCCCATTCCAACCCCTCCCAAGCATTCCATTTACTGGGATTACTCACATTCACAATGTTGCAATGCCATCACCTTCCCACCATCCATTACTAGAAAATTTCCTTCACCCCAACAGAAACCCTACGCTCATTTCTTATTAACTCCCCATTGCCCCTTCCCCCACTTCTCATAACCCATACTCTACTTTTCATCTCTGTGATCATGTTCTCTGATACTTTCTTTGTGTTTACCATGGGGCTTAAATTTAACATCTTAAGTCTCTAATAATCTCATTTTCTTTGATACCAACTTAACTTCAATAGGACACATAAACTGCATTCGTATACTCCTCCATTCCCCCCACCTTTATGTAGTTCTTGTCAAAAATTACATATTTTACATTGAGTCCAAAATCACTGATTTATCATTATACTTTATGTATTTTAGATCCTGTAGGAAGTAAATAGTGGAATTACAAATCAAAAATACAGTAGTATTGGTATTTATATTTACCATGTTGTCCTTACTGGAAATCTTTATTTCTTCATGTGGTTTCAGTCAGTTGTTTAGTGTCCCTTCCTTTCAGCCTGGACAGTTCCCTTTAGCATTTCTTCTAGGACTGATCTACTGGTGATGAAGTCCCTCAGCTTTTGATTATCCAGGAATATTTTCATCTCTCCCTCATTTTTAACCTCCAGGTATTTGTGAATTTTCTAAGTCTCTGATGATTATTGACTTCTACTTGTATTCCATTGTGGTCAGAGGATGTGCTTTGAATAATTTCAATTTTTTAAAATTTATTGAGGCTTGTTTTATGTCCCAGAATATGGTCTATTCTGGAAAAAGATCCGTGATCACTAGAGAAGAATGTGTATCCTGGTGATTTGGGATATAATGTTCTATATATGTCTGTTAAATTTCTCTATATCTCTCTCTCCTTTCTTTGTTTCTCTGTCGGTAGGGCTCCCTTTAGTATCTGAAGTAGGGCAGGTCTTTTATTAGCAAAATCTCTCAGCATTTGTTTGTCTGTGAAAAATTTAAGCTCTCCCTCAAATTTGAAGGAGAGTTGTGCTGGATAAAGTATTCCTAGTTGGAAATTTTTCTCTCTCAGAATTTTAAATATGTCATGCCACTGCCTTCTTGCCTCCATGGTAGCCGCTGAGTAGTCACTACTTAGTCTTATGTTGTTTCCTTTGTATGTGGTGAATTGCATTTCTCTTGTTGCTTTCAGAACTTGCTCCTTCTCTTCAGTATTTGACAGTGTGATCAGAATATGTCTTGGAGTGGGTTTATTTGGATTTATTCTATTTGAAGTTCGCTGGGCATTTATGCTTTGTGTATTTATATTATGTAGAAGGTTTGGGAATTTTTCCCCAACAATTTCTTTGAATACTCTTTCTAGATCTTTACCCTTCTCTTCCCCTTCTGGAACACCAGTGAGTCTTATATTTGGACGTTTTATTTTATCTATCATATCCCTGAGACCCATTTCAATTTTTTTTTTATTTTTTCCCCATTCTTTCTTTTGTTCTTTCATTTTCTGTTCTGTGGTTCTCAAGGTCGCTGAGTTGTTGTTCAGCTTCCTCTTGTCTTGTACTATGAGTACCCAGAATCTTTTTAATTTGGTCAACAGTTTCTTTTATTTCCATAAGGTCATCTATTTTTTTATTTACTCTTGCAATTTCTTCTTTATGCTCTTCTAGGTTCTTCTTCATGTCCTTTATATCCTGTGCCATGCTCTTCTTCATGTCCTTTATATCCTGTGCCATGCTCTCATTGTTTGTCTTTAGTTCTTTGATTAATTGCTCCAAGTACTGTGTCTCTTCTGATCTTTTGATTTGGGTGTTTGGGTTTGGGTTATCCATATCATCTGGTTTTTTCATATGCTTTAATATTTTCTGTTGTTTTTGGGCTCTTGGCATTTGCTTTACTTGATAGGGTTCTTTTAGGATATGAAGGATTATTCAGACACCAATCTCTAACTTGTCAG